>NW_022103929.1:2268145-2275624 GCF_000313985.2 Echinops telfairi | reverse complement strand
CAAATGTACAAATGTGCTTTATACAACTGATGTATGTATGGATTGTGGTAAGAGTTGTATGAGCCCCCAATAAAATGATTAATAAAAGGGGGGGGGCATTCAGGAACTAGAGGAATGATGTTTGTTTCGTCAGTGCTATACTGCACCATGACTGAACTGTTATCTTTTAGTACAATTTTTCCACAAACTTTTTGAAGCCCCCTTGTATGTCACTGGACATAAAACATCTGCCTCACCATTTTCTCAACTGTAGACTAGGAAACCTCCCACCCAGGCTGCGGTACAGTGTTGTTGTCGGGATCAGAATACTATGGGAATATAAGCTGCTATCTTAAATCTTTATTGAAAACATATAAATAAAAAATCATATGGGTAAACCTCTAGGAAAAATTGGTTTCTAGAGTAAACCAAGGAAACAAAATAGGCATGGGTCCTTCACACTGAACCAAATCTATCAAGCCTTTTCACACTAAAATCTCTCTCTACAGTCCAGGTCTGCTGCTCAGGACCTCGTCCTCTTCCCACGGAGCAACTACTATTCTTTCTGAGGATCAGGAGCCTCTCTGCAATTTCCCATGCTGGTGGTTCGTACTGTTGTCCAACTGAGCCTGCACCATACTACACTGTGTTTATTCAAGTGCCAGTTCCCAACCCATCTGACTGCAAGCATTCTCTGGGGCAGTGGCTAGGTCTCAGGTCATCTGTGAGTGCCCAGTTCCAAATCTCATTTGGGAAAAAGCATTGAAATGTATGCTAAATAAATGAGCTGCTTTTAGGGATAGATGGAAGCATTTGCTGAGGGATAAAGAGTTGTCACATTTTTAGTCCCTACTTATGTCACATCAAATTTGGAATAGTACAACTAATCCTTATAAAAGTTGCTTCAAAAAGCTCATGAAAAATTTCCATGATCTTTTCAATATATTTATTCATGGAATTTTTAAGCCCATTCATATACTTTAAGAGGACATAATGCAGCTGAATCAAATGACAGAAAGAAGGGACCAGAGATCAAAGGAGAAATTAATGTTTAAAAATGCAGGTTGTAGATATATTCCAGGAAAGAATTAAAGAGAGGCGAAATTACAAGTAAGCTAGTCGATAATCAGATGATTTAGGTTCTAATCTTGACTTCAATCAGCAATGTGGCTTGGAAATGTATAATGCTATTTAACCTGAGTCTCAGAGTCTTCTACAGTAATTCCTTTCAGGTTATGGACACCAAATGGCAACAACCTGTTTATAGTCCTACAGGAGATACACTTTCCAAGACCACCGCAACCAGACCCAACCAGATGAAGCCACAGTATGAACACGTTCCTCCTCTTACTGTTCTTTCTCTCTTACAATCGTCCATGGTTCCCAAATATTCTATTAAACAAATGCTATTAATGCCAATCTTTACTAATAATAATGCCATATGGCATTATTCATTATGGCTAACAATGCAATAGTCTAGGTAGCCTCTTAGCAACAGTTTTTCTCTCCTGTTATACCCAACATATATTCCAGGTCCCCACTGAGTAGCTACTGCTCAGTGTCTAAACTCCTCTCTCTTTGGTACATCTCTCAGGTTCCTTAAAGTCCAAATGTGTTCCCTCAATCAAGTGCAATCCTCTGTCATTTCCCTCCAGTAGCCTGAACAGATTCCATGAGAAAACCCACGGAATTTTGTAATCTCACTTGTTTTGAATTTCTGTGTACACCTATTTTTTACTTGATAACCTCAGAAAAGGAGAAGGCGCTGTTCTTCAAAGGTTGGCCCAAAAGAAGGAGGCAAACTCATGGAGGTTGTACTATACCTGGAGCTATGTAGCCAGGAGCAGCTGTGGCCCCAACAAAAGCTCCCCTTGCTAGAGTTCCTCTTCCTCTGCCACGGACAGCTTGGACTGCTGCAGACACAGCTGTATTCACAACACCCTTTGCCTGATAAAAACAACACATTTTCATTAGTGACAGAAGTAAGAACGACCATCCTACTGCCTCTTTAACCTACAAACTGAGAAACTTGAGTTGTAATGTGAGAGAATGAGCTCTTCAGTGCCTTTCAACATTTATCAGCTGTACAGTGAAAATGACATCTACCTTACAGAACTGTTCTGAGAACGCATGCTGCGCACATAAAAGCATGTGAAAAGCATATCCTTTTGAACGATTATGCAGAAAGAGTATAGTTTCTACAGACAACTTTCAGTGGTCAAATTACATTCAGTCATGCTAGCCCTGCCAAAGAACTGCGAGGCATCAGTGGTTTGGTAGTGGAATTCTTGCCTTCCATGCAAGAGACGTGGGTTTGATGCCCAGCCAATCCACCTCATGTGCAGCCACCACACAGCAGTCAGTGGAGGCTTGAGTGTTAATATAAAGCTTCAAAGGTTGCAACATAGCTTTCAGACTATGACTGACAAGAAGAAAGGCCTGGCCATCTACTTCTGAAAGCCAATCGATAAAACCCTATGCATCACAAAGGTTCAATCCACAACTTATCAATGGGATAGGCCAGGACAGAGCAGCATTCAGCTCCTTAGTTCAAGGGGTCACATGAATCAGGACCTACTTGATGGCAGATTACAAGAGGTAATGATGGACACTTGACATGTAGGTACAAAATCCACTGAATTCTCTGTCCAGGGTCAGAAAATATCCTAACAGCAGATCACCTAGAATCAGCTATAAACTTGAATGTGGAAAACAAACAAACAAAAAACAGGACAAAGAAAGGAGGACCAAAGCTATGGGAACTGATCAAATACAAAAGGTGACCCATGGGGGAAAACACACCAAACAAGGTAACGATTATCTTGGTAGTAATTTAGAACATATTTTGTTCTATGTGATAGATTTTAAGAAAATAAAATCCACTTTATGTGTACTGTTGTAATTGTAATGACCTTACTTTTATTTTGTCCAAGTAAAGTTAGTTTTCTGTAATAGCTTTGAACCTTAGAATTGAAGCTGCCATCTAATGTAGTAAACACAAGAAGTTTAAATGAAGACATAGCACATGTCTAAGAGCAATATGAAATGCAGCAGTAGAAAGACTAAGTTCTTGAAGGGCAAGAGCATGGCTGTAAAGGGAAACTACACCATCAATTAAGAGATTCTGGGTGACACAAAGCAGTTGAATGCTCAACCGTTTGCCAAAAACTTGAAGGCTGAAACACAACCACAGGTGATTTAGAAGATGGGCCTGGAAATCGGCTTCCAAAAGGTCACAGCCTTAAAAACTCAAGGGAACAGTTCCACTGGAACCAATCTGATGGCAACTAGGATCATCGTACATCATCACCACCACCCCGCTTCACTCCCCACTGCAATGTTGCTACAGCAAATATCTTACTAGAGGTCTGGTTTCCTCATTTGTAAAATGAGATGTGTTCTACTCTTACAAAGGGCTTAGCCTATGTAAAAGAAATTGAACACAATACTTAACATAAAAGTTTAAATAATCTAAATTTCATATTAGTAATTTTACTTGATTGGTTCTAACACATGATATATTCAGACACGAGTACACCAGAACTCTTCATGAGACAGAGAATGTATCATATTTATTTACTCAAGCCTTTTTTCCTCATAATGTGCATGTGCTATGTGTTTGGGATATATTGTGTGACTGTGTAACTTGGCTGAGTGGAAGATAAGATATGGTGAAGGATACAAAAGCCAGAATTTCTAAGTACCTTGTTGTGAACTGAGGCCTTCAGTAGCATCGACATCCCCAGTGCCAATAATGAATCAAAGGACACAGTGTCAAATTCTACTGTGCCACCCCACCTCCCCAATTAAAACCCATAACAAAGCAAAGGACAAAAATATGGAAAGGAAATGGGGAAAGCACCTGTAGACTATGGTAAAATAGGACCCAAATATTTCCAGAAGCTCTATAATGTTAATACCCTGATAAAGTTCAAATCACCTCAACATTTTACTAAGACTTCTTCCCCACCTCCTAAAATAATAATAACTTTAATTTGGGGGGAGGGGCCTAGGAAGATGACAGAACAAGGACCCATTGACCAGATTTATATTATTCTATTATTCCCTAACCTAATCCAAAGAAAAGGCTGCCAACTCTAAGAAAAGGAAATAGTTCAGAAAAGGCTGAAATGGTACAAAGATAGGGGAAAGAAATTTAATTGTTATAATATTTTTGAAGTATTGCAAAGATTTAATGCTAACTCATACCTGAGGGATAATCTTCTTTTTCTTATTATTTGCTGCATTGGGTCCAGAAAACAGCTTCTCGAGGGCAGCTAGCGCTGCGCTTGCCTTCGCCACTTTCTTATTTGGACCTGCGCCTCTGAATTTTTGCCCATCTACTTCTACCTAAAATCAACAACAGTATTTTTCAATTAGTTCATACATTTCCTCCATAAAGTGTTCATTTAAATCTCTCCACATAAAAAGCACCAAAAGTCAAATAGTGCCACAACAACTAGTTCAGTCTATTATTTGAGGAGGCTTCAAAAGGGTTTTGGGGAAAAAAAGAATGAAAAGATAATGGTATTTTTCTAAGAACTCTTTGAAGCCCCCTTATCTAAATCTGGGGTATCCTATATTTCTGAGGAAACACATAGAGCTGGCTTGTATCTAAGCACACACCTCCATCACAAAGCGTTTGTCGTGGCTTCCACCAGTCTCTGAGATCAGTTCATACTTAAGACCTCTTCTTTTTTCATTAAGCTCCATGACAGGATTTTTGCCACTTGCTGTGAGGATAGGGCCCTGAGTTCTTACCTTAGAGAAAAGGAATACACAGGTTTTTAATCAAGTTGAATTTTAGGATATTAAATTTGCAATAGTCTAATATTAAATGTATAATATATAATTATGCTGACTGTTGAAAAAGCAGTTGAAATTTTCTACTTAACAACATTCAGGAACTAGGCTATGTGATTACCTTTGCGGGGGAAAGGTATAGTATCTCTAAAGACAGAGAACTGACAAGCAGAAGACAGTGCAGTCAGTCACCTGGTCATCCTGCCTTCAGTCCCAACAGCTCCCTATTCAATACCAAAGCAGCCTCACCATTACCATGGCAGTCCTGGTTCTGGTGTGTGCTATTCATTGACTAATGACACTATGCTAAATGACTAATATTGAATTTGATATTCAGATGACAACTGGTGTTCATTTTGGGGGTTGGGAATAAATAATTTAGAGGAGAGCGAAAAATGTGCCTGCATACCTCTCAGTCTCTACAAATGCATATAAGGGCACCTAAAGGTACCAAAACATGAGTCCCTGGGTGGTAATACATAGTTTATACATTTGGCTGCTTAACCAAAAGGTTGTTGGCCCAAGTCCATTCAGAGGCATCTTGAGAAAAGCCATGGGTATCTATTTTCTAAATCTCAGCCTCTGAAAACCTTATGGAGCACAGTTTTACCCTGACACACAGTGGGTTCAAAATGCAAATGGTTTTTACTGGTTAAAGTCAAAACAATAGCTACATTAATATGGATCCTGAAACTTGAAATAAAGAACTAAAAGCAGTATATTTCCTGCCTTCAAGGAACTAGAGTTTAGTAAGAGGGGCAAATGCTTCCATAATCACTTCAAAACAACATTAGATAGGTTAGAATACATGAATGCTATGGAAGCACGATGAAGGGACTTTCTTCCTGGGGTAATTAAGGTAGTTTTCCTGGAAGTGGCCTATGAGCCAAACCTTAAAGGTAGGCACCTGACAATGCCATCAAGAGGATGAGAGAAAAGCATGCTGGACAGAAGAAACAGTGGCGCAAAGGTCCAAAAGGTAATACTTGTTTGGGACGTGGCAAGAAGCTTCGTTTGAATGAGGGAGCAGCGAAGGGAGATGGTCTGACTAGACTTCATTAGAAACACCCTTATGTAAGACTTGGTAGACTAGAAAAATGGGTTTTGCCTTTATCCTGGACAATGAATGAACCACTAAAACTTTAAGCTAGAAATGACTATCGGATTCATGTTATAGAAAAATTACTCCATTAGTGGAAAAGATAGACGGGAGGGACGCTAAGACTAGGGAAGGAAGACAGAAGCTTGCTTGAACACACACAGCGCTAGAAACTTGAGAAAGGAAAGATTAAAATATCAAGCTCTTTGAGGTCATAGATCCTGTCAGTAACCCCAGGGCAGTAATTGCTCAAAAATGCTGATCAAAGCAAATGAATGCCAGAAATTATTATTTATTATGAACATAATGGAGAGTAAGGTTCTCTTAAGAAAGTACTCTATGCGGATTTGTAAGGTGGCTGATGCTGCAGAAGCAAAACATTAGGGGTTTTTTAAAGACAAGTTTTAGTATACATCCTTAGGTCTTTTATAATAAATATCATTCCTTAAAAAGTTTTTACAATCTACATTTTTTCACATTTCAAAGCAAAGATGTTCTGCCTCCATTTTAAAAAGGTATTGAGTGATTTTTTAAATTGGCAATCACTCTCTGAATTCCAAATTGGAAATCTCTTAACTTTTATAAAAATGAGTTAAGACATAACATTATGTAAATTTCTTGTCAGTTATTAGAGCCCTGGTGGTGCAGTGGTTCAGCACACAAGCCAGCTAGCTGAGACAGAGGTTTGAACCCACCAGCTGCTTCTCAAGAGAAAGATGAGGCTTTCTGCTCCTGTAAAGGTTTATCGCACAGGAAACCCACAGGGGCTGTTCTTCTCTGCTCTACAGTACCACTGAGAATCAGAATTGACTCCACGGAAGTGAAGGAGCTGATCCACAGGAGAAATCTGCTTCCAGAAAAATGTATCGCCTTGAAAACCCTTTGCGGCAGCTTTCCTATAGGTCCACCCTGAGCTCAATCAGTTAAACAGCTGTGGGTTTGGTTTTGGTTCACCTCTCACATAAGTCTGCTTTCAATTTTTTTTTTAGATTTTCAATGTTACCTTATTTCCCAAATCATCTAGAGTACATGTATATGGTTTAAATTTTCTAAAGTTTTATTAACATACAGTTCAATAATTTAAACATATTAAAGGGTTGTACAATCATCACCACAATCAATTTTAGAACCTTTTCTTCTTCCTTGTACTCATTATTATTAGTTCCCCATTTCTAGCCCACGAACTGTCATAATGCCAAGAAACGATGAATCCAGTTACCTATGGAGGATTTCAGAGAGAAAAGCATATAAAAACAAAAAACAGCAACAGTAACAAAACAAAAAACCTAAGTTGAAAAGAAAACAGAAAATAATAAAAACTAGAATGATCTTAAAATAGGGCAAAAGGGAGAACAAGTAATAAGGTGTTAAATTTTAGCCTGACGAGCTGCATGAGTCCACTTCCAGTGCACTTTCTGACAACAAAGCTATCACACGCCTGGTCAGCAGTCAGAGGAGACACCAGAGGCGTAACCCACAGAGGGACCCTGCAAATGGATTTTGGGCTTTCACCATCATTCACGGTCTTTTGTGTACGGAGTGCTCAGAATTTAGTCTCCAATACCATTTCATTCTCTGGTCTTGAATTTCACTATTTA
>NW_022103929.1:2261600-2265928 GCF_000313985.2 Echinops telfairi | reverse complement strand
TATGTATCTGTGATTTATATATGGTTCTGGTCCGCTTTAGGGACATCATTGTCCTTTTACTAGGGAACATTATAAATCATCCCCATGCGACATATGGTAATTCTATTGATAGTATCACTAGTTTAGCCAATGTTATAGACTGACAAATACTGTTTAGAAAAGGAAAGTGGTGTGCACATTATTTTTTCCTAAGGGGAGGAAAACATGAATATACCTCTAAGGTACTGGAGGTTTCAGTTGTAGAATTTCCAGTATTATTGCTTGAGTTTGAAGACACTATTTCATTTTTGCCTTCATTATCTGATTTTTCATCGGAACTCATACATTCAATATCCGCATCAAAGCCTGTTGGGTATCCCATTGCTTGTAATACCTGCACAGATTACATTAAAATTGTTTTATTCAAACACCAGAGACCACAGAGAACAGATGAAATGGTTAAAATATTTATTTCAAATTCATAACATTTGGGTCCATGAAGTACCTTGCAGGAAGAACGAGATGGTACCATAGCTACAAAATTAAACAAGTTATACCTCCCAGGGTACTAATGAGAAATAGGAAAAAATCACCTCACAATAATTAGATTAAAAAAATAAAGTATGAGTGAAATGTAATCCTGATGTTGATTTTGAGTCATTTATTTGGAGATGAAAGGTAAAAGAAATGAACAGAACCAAATTCAACTAGTGGGACAGGATAATGATAAAATAGCACATAGTGAAATGTACACGGGCTGGAAAGACGAGGTTCTAATACTGTATCTCTCTCCTCTGGTCCTCAAACAATTTTCTAATATGCAAAATGAGAAGATTGGATTAGTTGATTTCTTAATCTATTGGATATGGAAATTGGCCTACAACAGGAATTCTTTCAACTTAAACCATAACTGAGGTTCAAAAGAAAATAAAAGAGTGGGTCTCTGGGTTTGTTTTCTAAGCTCAATGAGCTAGGCGTGCATTTCTACCCATCTTTCAATGCCTATGGGCACTTCCAATGATAAAACTTATTTTTCTAGTCACTTGCTTGCTATTTCTCAAATTCTTTTGAAATAAAGCTTTCAGAACATTGTTGTGTGTCTGTGCGTACCTTTTCATTCAATACCTCCTTCCAGATTTTACTGTTTTTTACATGTTTGTAAGTGAGTATGCTCACTGGAATTGTTATAGGTTTCTATCAAAGTAATTGTTATAGATTTCTTTCAATTACTATTAAAGGTTTATATCAGAGATACAGAGATAGGTTCCTAAACACACCTGTATTTGTTTCAGTTTTTAACGTTTTTAAGTTCCTGATGTGTAAAAGCAACATTGTATTTCCTTACAATCCCACTTGGACTTACATAGGTGCCTTAAAAAACTGCTACATTAACAACATTAAGAAGCCAGGAAATGAAAAAGCCAGAAAACCTGGCCTCTATAAGCAATGCCATCTTGCATAAAGGATTGTGCCAATGCAAATAAAACTACATTACTCTAAACACAATATGGGCATAGATTTATGTACTGAGAAAACACGAAATTAATTAATCCAATTCATATGGAGAATTTGGCATTCTGTTGAACATTCCAAATCATAACTAAGTTCTTTGTATTTATTTGGGAGTGAAAGCCAAGAACCCTTTTTTAATATCTTAAGTTCTAAAAGTACTTTTACACTAAGTACACTAACATCAGTTGGTTATATTTTCATTAATATTTTATTTTAAAAACACACCTTCTCCACTGCCTGAATTCTACAATATGCTCTTGCTGAGAATTTTCATTCTCAGGGAGTGAAATTTTCTGAGAACGGTTAACTTTGAAATGCAGACTCAGGGAACACAAGCTGCAAACCAAAAGACCTTCTCTCCAAAGAGCCTTCGTTCCTTGTCTCCCCCTAGTTGGTCTTTTCCTGGAAGTAACTAAGAATGTTCATGTAACGTGGCTCAGTATGTCTTTAAAAGTGACCCTCTGGGTAGGGGCTGACAAAGGAAAGAAGTGGAGGAGGAAAGGGAAGATTGGAAACTGCTCTCCACCATCTTAGGGTGTCTGCTGCTGAGCTGCCAGGCGCAGAGCTAGAAACTGGTTGCTTGTTGTTATTTGAATCTGTGGTGTGAATCGTCTTTAACAGGTACATGCCCCCTTCACTCAGCTAGTGAGTGAACAACGCAACCGTTTTTAACTTGTGGGATCTGTTTTTATAAGTAGATGTTAAGATATAAAGCTCTCTCTTAGAATCCTTTACAGGGCTTCTGAAACTTTTTCCCTTTTGCCTGAGAAATTTGCAACACGGTCAAGCACTACTAGAAATATCTTGGAATCATTATGTATTTGATTCTGAATTAATTTGGGGTCGTTGCGCATTCTGAAACCTTTTACTGTTTCCAATTTTTTCATGCCCACATTCAGCTATGCAACCCCACCTGAGGTTGACACACAGTTTAAGAAGCTTTGCTTTAATGAACAGATATGGTAATATGTGGTCCAGCTTATGTGGAGGGCATATAATATTCCTGAGGGTGCTATCTAGTAGGTGCTGAACTGCTAGCTAAGCCACCAGCAGCACTCAGCCTGTAAGTTCCAGGAAAGATTTACTGCCTTGGAAACCCTGTACAGGGTTGCTGTGAGTTAGAATTGACTCGATGGCAGTAGATACAACATCATTTAATATATTAATGAATCATCCAAAAGTGATTTCCTCTTAGCCTTGGAATTACATCTCTAGGACATATCTTTTTTTTAAAATCATTTTACTGGGGGCTCATCCAACTCTTATCACAATCCATACATACATCAACTGCATAAAACACATTTGTACATTCGTTACCCTCATCATTCTCAAAACATTTGCTCTCCACGTAAGCCGCTGCCATCAGCTCATTTTCCCCCTCCCTCAGGAACCCTTGATAAATCATAAATTATTTTGTCATATCTTACACTGTCTGACGTCTCCCTTCACCCACTCCTCCATTGTCTGTCCCCCAAGGAGGAGGTTATATATAGATCCTTATAATCTGTTCCCCCTTTCTCCCTCACCTTCCCTCCACCCTCCCGGTATTGCCACTCTCATCACTGGTCCTGAAGGAATCATCCGCCCTGGATTCCCTGTGTTTCCAGTTCCTATCTGTACCAGTGTACATCCTCTGGTCTAGCCAGATTTGTATGGTAGCATTGGGATCATGATAGTGGGTGGGAAGGATGCATTTAGGAAGTAGAGGAAAGTTGTATGTTTCATCGTTGCTACACTGCAACTGGCTCATCTCGCTAGGAGATATCTTAAGGTATAATCATGCAACTTTTAGAAATGTAGAGCAATAAACTGTTAAGCTTCTAAATCTAAAAGTATTAGAAGCAGTTTGAGATTTGTAATAATAAATAATTAGGCCTTCACTAAAACTAAGATGCTATACCATCACTGAAAATGAAAACATTATTTCTGTAAGATAGACAAAAATTCACAATGTATTTTTAGAAAAATACCACCTAGCATAACTCTATTTCAAGTACATATTTTATATGCACATTATGTAGGCCCACTATTTCTTATCTTAAACCCTTGAAGTCAGATTATGCTTTGAAAATTCATAATTTTTCACAGTTTTAGAACTCTAACATTGTATATAGACTCCACATTTTACAATGTCCCCAATGGAGTTCTCAAGTTCCCATCCCATGTTTTCACAAAGAAATATATTATGTTTTCATACCAAATGGCATAATAAAAACACAAAATAGTCTCAATTTCAATTCAGGCCATAATTTGCCACCCCAGTGAAGTGTGCAACAAACTTAGGGGGCAAACTTTTTTTTCTTTTCTTTTTCACTGTGTGTGTGTGTGTGTGTGTGTGTGTGTTTGGAACTGTAAATATAAACTTTTTGTTGTAAGGGTTTAAAGGACAAATCCATTGTCCATTCAACTATTCCTATACATTTTGTTTCATCTCATTGATTGCAATCCCCACAATTTACCATCACTGATCACACCTCCCTCCTTCCTGCTTTCCTGTTTCTAGTCCTTGCTTTCTAACCCACCTGAACTTTGTTCTTGGACAAATGCAGCTTATTTTGTCTCGTTTTAATCACAAATGGTGATTATTCTAAGGTATGTATACTTCACTAGTGTTAGTGTTACCCTTACAGGCTACTGTATAAGCTGAGTTTTTCAGCACATTTTTAATGCAGTTTTTGTGGTGAAATTAGGTGCCTCGGCTGATATTCAGGTCGTCTTATACTCAAGTATATACACTGTTGTTTTACCAAAACTCAATGACAAACAATGGACAGTCTATAAAATTTGGTCCTGAAGGTGAGTTTGTTTCCAGACCTGAAGGGTGACTAAGGGCTAGT
>NW_022103929.1:2259702-2261500 GCF_000313985.2 Echinops telfairi | reverse complement strand
AAAAAAAAAAAATTTAAGCTTGAAAAATACACATAAAATGTTAATGATTATTTTTCTAGCTGCCGAAATTATAGTGACATTTTTCAGTCCTTTTCTAAATTGTGTACAACAAGGAAAAAGAAAAGGCCAAAGAATATATACATTAAATAACTTCTATCTTTTACAAAACCCACACATATAATGAAAACTGTGAGGATCTGAACATAGAAAACAAATTCTAGAGTATAGTTAGTTACCTAATATTTAAGGACAGGAAGGGGTGGTGGATGGGGGGGGTGGGGTAACATTGTGATATTTCAGAGAAGACTTCAGGCTACTTCTGATTAAGAACTGATAACAGGCCCTCATGTTACAGTGGATTAGAAATCTTACACCAAAAGAAATTTTCACCTCCGGAATACTGTGATCTTTAATTTATTCTACTTGGTTGGGTCCAAAGTCTTTTCAAAAAGGGCAAATATCTACTCTTCTCAAATTTCAGAACTTCAAGTTAATTGTACAGTCTACCCAAACTGCACTTTAGGGCAGAGGTCAACTACCCTCACATGAATCAGCTCTAACTGCTTCCCTCAGGTTCAGTGTCAATCAACTTACATTTACATGTCCTCCATGTTTACCAAAAGTTCAGTTGAACCCAAAATATGTAATATCAAAGTAAATTCATGAAAGCCTATGCAAGTTCCATTATTGCCTAAAAATACAATGCTGCATAAAATGAGAAATAGGTAGTTACTAAAGCCTAACACATTGTAAAATTTGCCACTTTACTATTTTCCTTGCCCAAAAAGTTAGCGACTTGCAACTTGCTATGAGGTCAGTAATTTGTTCAAAGTTTTACCACCACCCCCAAAAAAGATACCCCACAAAAATTATCACTGCATCAAAGATGCCCTTAAAAGTATATTTGTCATCCTGTTTTTTAAATAAAGGAAAATATAAAGCTACTTCTGCTGTAGCCTGGGGGGGAAAGCCTGCCTGATTAACAGGAGGCCAGTGACTTCCGGAACCATCCCAGTCTCCAGGTCTTATGTAACGTAATATGGGGTGGAGAAGCGATTATTGTATTTGGGTATTATTAAAAAGGTTCAGGGCTATATGTTTACTTGGATTCACTACTGACACTCTATATATTTCTCCTACCTAGTATTGCATTATAGGAAATTAATCATGATTATACGACATTAATCATGACCACAGGACTTGTAAGTATGCCTTTAGCCTATATTTGATTGGATATGCTATAGGGGGAATTAAGAATTGCCTGAAAAGAATGGTCTTTTTTAAGTCAAAATAGAGTAAGGGTCTTAGACTGAAAGCCTAAGCCCCATCCAGAACTACTGAAAGAACAGGAGTTTTACATTTGAAGGGAAGGCCTACAAAAAAAAAAGACTAGCTTTTGAAAATTCTGATCAAGCAATTTGTCACTGGATGCATCAAAGCAGGAAAGACTATGTACAGCAGAAAAAGTGGTCTTTGAAGAACTCACAGTTAAAAGGATCTGGTGAGCTTGGTGTGCTCATCATTGTAGCAACCACCTGGATCTGCTTACTGAGTGGAAGTGAGGGAAAATACAACAGTGAAGAGACGGCCTGATATGGACATGTTCCATTGGAACCCGTTAATGTTATCTACAGAGGCTAAAGATGAGAGGAACGGCTGGCTGGTCTGGAGTTTGAAAAGTTGTGTAATTATTGAGCCTATTGGCATGATTAGTGCCAGGAGCCAGCTGGTCTGAAGTGTAGGAAGGTGTGTGTGGACTCCCCAAGCTTGCAGCTGATATTAATTGACCTAGTGTGAA
>NW_022103929.1:2255125-2259447 GCF_000313985.2 Echinops telfairi | reverse complement strand
ACTTCAAAATAAGACGTGTGCAGTGTGCATAGGAATTTGTTCATAGTTTTTTGTTAAACTATAGTTTGGGTCTGAGGGACAGTGAACTGGGTCCATTTAAAAAGTTTGAGGACCCCTGATATAGATGGTCCAAGGTTCAACCAGAAATAAAGACCCATCACAGCAAGAAGCAGTGAGTTGTTAGGGACAAGCAATTGAGAATTTGGGTATTGAAAATGGAAGAAGATAAAGGCATGAACAGCTTGGCTTAAAAACTCATAGGTGTGTGGGGAACAAAATGGGGGTCAGGCAGTTAATCTTTTCGTATGAAAGGGGCAAAGGCTAGAAGAGCCAGAGGATGGCCTGCAGGGGCAAGTGAACTATTTAATGTACTGCTTCTAGCCAAAGTCTCGACTCTTGCCAAATGATCTTTTCCCTAGGTGAGTCTGATAGGAGGGTAGGATATTGATAGAATTCATCTGGGAGTAATCATGAACACGATGCCCTGGAGTGCTATCCTTCCATGTATAAAATGTGTCCTCTTGGGAAGCAGTAGGAGGGAATGGAGCATGAGATCCCTGTGCAATGAACCTCCTGTATCCAGAAGACAACTATAATATCAAAGAAGCAGCAGCAGAACCAGGAGCTAGAGCATGGAACAGAGTGATAGAGATTTTACAATCCACAGAGCCAGTAAACCTGAGTGCTTTTGTGCAGGAGGATGGCCTATGGAGTGGGGTGCCTATGGGCACTTAACTGGGGACATAAGGTTTGTTTAGAAATTGAGCTGAATGCCTTCAAACTAAGATTACAACAGTGTTATGCCCTCTGGGCACTTATTAACAGACCTGGAAGAACTTTTAACATGTCCTGATAAATAACCCAATGCCAAGCATTAATCAATGGCACTACAACTTGGTAACTTTCTTGATAAGCCTTTTAATCATGAATTTCGTCTGACTTCTGTGTAGCCACTGCAATAGTTATTACAACCCAAAAAGGCTTAATAGAGAACATTAATGAAAACAGCACACCATCCAATAAGAAAAGTTCATCCGATCTTTATACCAAAACAATTCTGGTTTTCATCATCAATTGTCTTAAGCTTATGATAGTAAATTGTATTATTTCGCAAACGTTTTGTGTCATTTGCTAGAGAACTTAGATATAAATTTGTGAGCCAATCTGAACACACATTATAGCTAAGATATAAACTTTAGCCTAATTTCTGAATTCACTTTCTCCTTCATTCTTGGTATTATTTTTCTGCCCATTAACTCATACCTTCTCATCATATTTTAGGGACCTCTTTTGTGCATAAGTCAGAAAATAAATATCATTTACTATTTTATAGCTTATTTTTAATAGCCTGTTGTCCATATTATTGTTGTTGTTTGAAGCCATCGAGTTGATGCCACTCATAGCAACCCTAAGTACAACAGAACAAAATTCTACCCAGTTCTGTTCTGTGCCAGCCTCACAATTGTTATGTTTGAGCACACTTTGCAGCCACTGTGTCAATCCATCTTCTTCTTGAGGGTCTTCCTCATTTTTGCTGCCCCTCTGCTTTACCAACCATGATATCCTTTTCTAAGGACTGGTCTCTCCTGATAACATGTTCAAAATATTATCCTTATTACAGGTAATATACTCACATTTGCTTATTTACTGTCTGTATTCCCACCCTATCTGTGCTAGAATGTAAGCTCCAGAAGGGTAGGGACATTGTTTTGTTCACTACTGTATAAACAAATCCCAGCATGTAGGACAGTGCTTGTAAAAACTAAGTTAATACTTACAAAAGGGAATGTTCAGAAAACCATACTTATAGAAGTAAACACTGATCCTCAGCCTGTATGACCCTAGACATTTTGGCATTAGTCTGAAAATTATTATAAGTACTTATTCGGAGCTCTATTTGGTAATGTTCTTTAAGTCAATAGGCAAGATTGATTGGTCCAATCCTGAATGTTTTCTCCTATGGAAATATTTTGAAATATAGAAAATGCAGTATTCACAAAGACATCTATCACACTTGTGTACTGTAAAAAAAAAATTCAATGATAAAGAAATAGTTAAGACATATTAACAATACATCCACATCATGTTATATAGCCAATTCAAATTAATGAAGATTTTAATAACTTGGAAGAACACCGATGATGTTAAAAATAAAGAGGATGTTTTAAAAGTTTACACACACATAATGAATCCAACATTAAGAAGTAAACAAACAAAACAGAAAAATATTAGAAGTCAATAAACCAACATATAAATATTAAGGGTATTTGCCTCAGATATATTTGAGATAGTTATTATTTCTTTATTTTCTACTATACTTCCAAAGTGCTGTATAATCAACATATTATTTACAGCAACAATTAAGAAAACAACCAATTTTTTTTATTGTGAGGTAACAAAAGCCTGTTATTTGTTATTAAAATGTTAAAATTTTGTGTTCATTTTCTGCAGTAAAAGAAGTGCCTTATTTGCAATATAAAGTGAAAGTGCATTACTCAGTAAGATAAACACCGTACCTTCACTGCTACGTGAAGTTTTGCTGTTTTCTTGGATGGTCCTGAGGCTTCATATGTTGTGCCATCGACATCTACAGACATTGTGAAAACAGGAGCATGAACAGGGCCAGACTGAGATAAGAGCTTATACTGAAGCCCAGGCCTGATCTGATTTAGCCTCATTAGTGCATTCATAAGGTCTATTGCTTTACTGTCCAGAACTGTTAAAAGAAAGAGGAATGGGGTCAGATATGAACTAGAAAATGAGTTTTGCCCTAATTTGCACATCTGAAGAGACTAGTAATCAGCATAAATTCACCAGGTTTTGAAAAAAACAAGAATTTCAAAAGGCACAAAAAAATTTACATCACTTCATATGTAATTTTAATTTGCAATATTAATATAGCTTAAGCAATTAAACAAAAACAGAAGAGCATCACAATCATCAACTTCTTGGTTAAGCTCTATTCTTAAGTGCAATTCAAATATCTTATTTGTCACTTTTTAAAATTTTATTTTTCTACTTGAGACAATAAATCCTTTCTAGTTCACGTCTGTTATAACTGAAAAGAAAACTAAAAGTAAAGATTTACACACTTTTCCTTAAGTTACGTTTCATCTTCTTATTGGGGTCTTTATCATCCCCCAATCCATCCTCAAATGGCCTCTTTACAGCTGAAGACCCAGCACCTTCAGAGAGAGAGATACATTAAATCATTACAGTCAAAATACTGCTTCTACCAAATGACTATCTATTGCATTCAAACAGAAAAACCTTAGGAAACCCAAGAATCACCCAACATTTTCATTGATGAAATAAATCACCCAATTTATGATCTTGTAATTGCAAAAATTTGAAAACAAATTTTCTTGAAAGAATTTAGTATTATCCACTTTTTATATTTAGTTTTTTTTCATCATATATATACACCTATGAATGTATTCACACAGTATATACAGGAACAGAAAAGCATCTGAATTAATATAACCAAAATGTGAAAGGCAGGGCTTACTTTTAATTCTGTCTTTTCAGCTATTTCCATAATTTAACATTTATTAAAAATATAAACTTTAAATGTTCACATTAAATCATGCTTTTAGAAATCTCACTGTTTGTCCAACTATTCACAGTGCACCTCTTCCATGACACTCACTCCAATTTTTCTCTCCCATCAACTTTCTAAATGGATTTCTATAGTATGAGCAATATCAAGGTCATATGTATATGTGTGTCACTGCCTATTTCACATATATAGTGTCCTGTGAGCTTTTTGAAGGCTACAAGACTTTCTCTTCTCAGAAGCAACAAAGCCCACATGGAAGAAGCACACCAGCCTGTGTCATCATGAGGTGTCCATGACATCAGGTATCAGGCATCTAAGACACAGAGCGAAATCATACCCAATGTGAAGAAGGGTGGGGATCATAGAGTGGAAACCCAAAGCCCATCTGTAGACAATTGGACATCCTCACAGAAGGGTCACAAGGAAGAGATGAGCCAATCAGGGTGCAGTACAGCACCGATGAAACACACAACTTTCCTCTAGTTCTTTAGTGTTTCCTTCTCCCATTATCATGAACTCAATTTTACCTTACAAATCAGATTAGACCAGAACATGCACACTGCCACAGATAAGAGCCTGCAACATAGGGAATCCAGGGTAGATAGACCCCTCAGGGCCAAAAATGAGAATAGATATCAGGAGGATAAGGAGAAGGGGGTGGGGTGGAGAAAGGGGGAATCAATCACAAGGATCAACATATATAGAAACCCCTCACCTGTCTAGATAGGACAGGCTGGATGAACAATCTGGAGGAGAAAACAAC
>NW_022103929.1:2247943-2253742 GCF_000313985.2 Echinops telfairi | reverse complement strand
AGTGGAGAGAAAATGTTTTGAGAAACGATGTACAAATGCGCTTTACACAATTGATGTGTGTATGGATTGGGATAACAGTTGTATGAGGCCCTAATAAAATGTTAAAAAAAAGCAACCCCTCCCAAGGGGACAAGCAACAGAAAAGTGGGTGAAGGGTGACAACGGACAATATAAGATATGAAAGTAATAATCTATAACTTATCAAGGGTTCATGGAGGAGGGGGGGGAATGAGGAGCTGATATCAAGGGCTCAAGTAGAGAGAAAATGCTATGAAAATGATGGCAGCATATGTACAAATGTGCTTGACACAATAGATGAATGTATGGATTGTGATGGGAGATGTAAGAGCCTCCAATAAAAATATTTAATAATAATAATTTAAAAAAACAGATGTTCTCATCTTGTATCTATCACAAAATTTAAAAACAACATAATAGTTATGGAGCCAAAACTAAGTGAATTGATATTAGTAAAGTTTTTGGATAAGCAGTTAGTTAATAAATAACACTGTCAGCCCTAAGGCAGAAGCAATATTTTCTAACTTAGAAAAAAAATCAGACAAAAAAGTCGAATAATGTTGTGTCTTCACAGACACAGGTGCAGAACAATCCTAACCCAAGCTCCTTGCAAAAGCTGGTTGTTGGGTTTTTCCTAAAGGAAAGTTACACTCAAGAGATTCAAGCCACAAAATGTCCAGATACTTCTAGTGAAAGTTTGTAATAATACTGAGATTAACTACATATTCTCTAATCATCAAGATTTATTGTCCCTTGGGGTAAAAACATTGACTTCAGCTTTTGCTTGGGTCAATACTTACTACTCCGGCCAATCAATCTTGATGTTCTCTTCAAAAGGCAGTATCTGCTCAGTATTGTATTTCATTTGCATTACATAAAACTATGAGCATGCCAGCCCCCCAGAATGCAGTCTTTAAGAAATAAAGTTAAAAAAGGAACTATGTCTATTCAATCACTCTCCTGCTCATTAAGTTACAGTAGAAGTAGTACCCTGATTGCCTGGAAAACATGAACAGGCTTGAACCAACAAATCTTTTCTATAAATCTTCCAACTACATAAATAGAGATCTAGGGCCAAATACCTCAGCCACTGGACCACTTGGAAACAGTATATAACACCATCATAATCATAATCTGGGAGGGGGGGATGATCATATGTAAATAGGCTTACTTTTCAACCTCCTCAATATCTAGTAATGAGAACCAATCATTTCTGAGGCAGCAAAAAATTTTTTTTTAATTTTAAAGGTAACATACCTGGCACTGTTCTTAGTATTTTTGCTATACATATCCTTAATCCTCATAAGTACTCTACAAAGCCAGGGTTTTTATCATCACATTATAAATTTATTCACCAACAAATATGCAAGACAATTTTTAGTGCTAGACTTGTAACACAACAAAACACTGTACATGTTCTCAAAGAAGTTACACAACAGTCCCCAAATCATGTTCATCAAGCCTATTTCAACTCATAACAACTCCATAGGACAGAGAATTATGGCTCCTTAGAGTTTCCGAGATTATAAATCTTTACAGGGACAGACAGCATCATCTTTCTCCCTCAGAGGGGCTAGTGGGTTTGAACCACTGACCTTGAAGTTAGCAACTCATTGTGGAATTCACTTCAATAATTTAGGAGCTAAATTAGCATGTCAGATGGTAGAAAGCAATGGGGGTGGGAGGAGGGAGCAAAAGACTTGAGGTGTTTCTATTTTATACTGAATGAAGTGACACTTTAATGAAGAGCTGAAAAAAGTACAAGAGTGAGCGATTTTCATCCATGTAGAGAAATAGAGTACAAGGCAGAGAAAGCAGGTAAGTACTTAGGTTTTAAGACAAGAGCAGGCTAAGAAACGGCATGATGACTTGAGTGGTTAGAGTGGTACAAACAAGGAAGATGTAGTTTACTCATCAAAGGAACTTTTACAAAATACCAGGGTTCTACTTCCAGTGGGACAGAGTAAGTAAATCAGAAAAACCTCCCTGATAACAATTAGAAAAGCTAAACAAAATATGAAAGTTATGTTTCTAGAAGTTAAGAATTATGGAGTTAAGATTTAAGAAATAAAGGGAACTCAATGTTGAGGACCACATTTCCTGTGGGAGTATCTTCCAAACCCAGAACTGGACAATAAAAACTCAGTAGAGTACTTTCCACAGGCTCCCAGGTCTGGGGGTCCAGAACTGAAATTGCAGGACCACCTAGAAGGAAAGGCCTAGTAAACCCCTCCCCCTCCACTCTCGGAGTTGGATCTCTGAAGTGTTATACAGTACAAGGAAGATGAGTGGAAACAGTATAGCCTCCAAAGGACTTCAAATCACCTTAACTCCTGAGTGCATCAAAGTGATCCACTACTGCCAGTTTTACTAGTCATCTCCCAGAAGCAAACATAAATCCTCCCTGGAGGAAGGTAACATTACTGTAGGGTTTAACTTCTCTATAATTTTTCATTTTAACTCTCCAGCATTCACAATAACAAGGCACATAAGAAGACAAGACACTGTGATCAAAAGTCGAAAGAAACCGTGGACAACAGAAACAGTCCTAAATGAAAATCAGATGACTGAGCTTTTAAAAATAAACTCTAGATTGTTCCAAAAAAATTAAAAGAGGAAGAATGGCAGAGGTTCTGACACTCTTCAAGAACTAAATGGAAATACTAGAGTAGATAAATCAACAATAAACATTAGAGAAAAGAATTAGTACATTGTATAAGACTTGAAAAACACAAGGAACAAATGTGGTCTAGCAAGTAATGAACATTATGACGAACTGCAGAATATACTATTTTTCAAGAAATCATGAATCATTTTTTAAGTAAATGACCACGTGCTGGGTTTTAAAATAAGTCTCAAAAACTAACAGTGGTGAAGGGTCAAATAATTGACAATAAACACTGTCAAAAATGTGTAAATGTGCATAAATCTATGCTTAGAGGGAAATTTACAGTTTCATCAAAAGAGGTTAAGAAGTCAACAATTTACTCATATATCTCAAACAATGAAAAGAGAACAGTAAATTACGTTCAAAGGAGAGAAAGAAAAAAATCCATATACGGGTACTAAAGAAATGCTGTTATTAGGTGCCATTGAGTTCGTTCTGATTCACAGCGTCTGCACATACAACAGAATGAAACACTGCCTGGTCTTGGCGCCATCTTCACAATTGTTCTTGCTTGAAGCCCACTGTTGTAGCCACTGTGTCAATCCATCTAGTAAAAAGATCTACCCCTCTTGCTCGATGCCCCTGCATGTACCCAACATAATGTCCTTCTCCAATGTCTGGTCTTCTCCTGATAACATGTTCAAAGTATATGAGACAAAGTCTCAGCAGCCTTGCCTCTAAGGAGCATTCTGGCTGTACTTTGTCTAGGGCAGATGTTTGTTCTGTTGGCGGTCTATGGTACTTTCAGTATTATTCACCAACACCACAGTTCAAATGCATAAAGTTTACTTCTGTCTTCCGTAGGCAATATCCACTTTTCCCTTACATAGGATGCAACTGAAAATACTATGGCTTGGGTCAGGTGCACCTTAGTCCTCCAAGTAACATCCTTGCTTTAAACTGGTCTTATGCAGCTGATTTACCCAATGCAATGCTTCCTTTGATCTCAATTGCTGCTTCCATGGGCAATGACTGTAGATCCAAGCAAGATGAGATCCTTGACAATTTCGATCTTTTCTCCATTTATCATGATGGTACCTATTCGGTCCAGTTGTTATAATTCATATTGAAGGCTGCAATCCTTGATCTTCATTAACACTTCCAGCTCCTCACTTTCAGCAAGCAAAGTTGTGCCGTGTGTATTACTAATTGTTTAAAAAAAAAAAGCCTTCCTCCAATCCTGATGCCCCATTCTTAATGCAGCTTCTCTGATTATGTGCTCAGCATACAGTTGGACTAAGTATGGTGAGAGAATACAACCCTAACACACACCTTTCATAAAAACCTCTTCTGTAAATTGCTCACAAAAATCGGTACATGGTTATCCATCATAGTTTTATTTATAACAAACACATGAAACTAACAAAATGTCTTACCATACAGAAATGGTTCTGTGGTGTTAAATTGAAACCATGGACTATTAGTAATTAAAAAATTTTTTTTTTTAAGAAATATTAGCACAAGTGAATGGCTTGAGCAGATCTCAAAGGGTATTATGCTGACTGGGTGGGAGGGTGTACCCTAAAGAGTCACATACTGTATGATTTCATGTAAGGGGTAGGTGTTACTATAAAGGGGCGGCCAAGAAAGACCACCTTTGTGGAAGTGCAATAAATCTGTATCTTATTTATGGTGATGAGTATAGCGGCCTACAAATTTGATAAAATGGCCTAAATTACATGCACACAATTTCCTGGTGGTAATATTATACACTGGTAATGGTCATAACTGGGAGAAATTGAGTCAAAGTTACAGGACAGGGACCTCTCTTACTATCTTCACAATTTCCTGTGAACCTACAATATTTTTCAAAGGGAAAAGTTAAAAAACAAAGAATACCTGCTTTTTAAATAACATACTACACTGGTACAGTGAAGAAAGGAATTTGGATTTTAGATATCTTCTGTGTGATGTGTCCTAGATATCTATAGGGAGATACTAATGAGGCATTTAAACATTTGAGCCTGCACTCAAGGGGCAATCTAGGCTAAAGATAAAACTTAGGGAACCTTCAGTGTACCACTTACTCACTGCCATCAGGTCGATTCTGACTCATCTCTGCCTTATAGGACCAGGTGGAACTTACCCTGTGAGTTTGGGAGACTGTAACTATGGGAGCAGAAAGCCCAGTTTGTCTCCCACAGAACGTTGGTTTTTGAGCAAATGATCTTGTGAATCCCAGCCCCAAACCACTAGGGATCCTTCAGTGTATAGAAGGGAGTAAAAGAAAGGAAAAAAAACAACTAGATTTTCCCTTAAAGAGAATATGTAGTCAGGCATCAAGGAACAAGAAATCATGTCATTGTAAAGGTGGGTGAGTGCAGAGGTGGAGACTCAGAGTCCATCGGTAGGCAACTGAGGGGTTGTGGGGAGAGACGAGCCAATCAGGGTGCAGGGTAACAACGATGAAACATATAACTCTAGTTCTTGAATGCCACCCCCACACCCCCACTCTCATGATCCCAATTCTGCCTTGCAAATCTGGCTAGACCAGAGGATGTACATTGGTACAGACAGCAACTGGAAACACAGGGAATCTAGGATAGATGACTCCTTTAGGACCAGTGGTGACAGGGGCAATGCCTGGAGGGTGAAGGGAATGTGGGGTAGAAGAGGGGAACCGATTATAAGAATATAAGTATAGGCTCCTCCCTGGGGGGTGGACAGCAAAGAGGGCGGAGGGAGACACTGGACAGTGTAACTTATGACAAAACTTTAATAATTTATAAATTATGAAGGGTTCATGAGGGAGGGGGAGGGCAGGGAGGAGGCAAATGAGCAACGGATATTAAGGGCTAAAGTAGAAGGCAAATGTTTTGAGAATGAAGAGGGCAACAAATGTACATATGTGCTTGACACAATGGATGTATGCATGGATTGTGATAAGAATTGTACAAGCCCCCAATAAAATAATTTTTTTAAAAAAAGAGAGAATATGTAGATTAAGGAAAACAGAGGTCTAAGGACTGAGCCCCGGAATATTTTAGAGATCAGGAAAGTAAGGAGGGACAAAGACAAAGAAAAGTCAGTGGAGTGAGAAGATCCAGATAAAGTAATTATCTGGAAGTCAATTTAAAAAGTATTTCAGGTCCTCATTTTTCCCCCTCCCTCCC
>NW_022103929.1:2245575-2246952 GCF_000313985.2 Echinops telfairi | reverse complement strand
CTCTCGGTGACATAATGGGTTATGAGTTGGGCTGTTAACCACAAGGTCAGTGGTTCCAACCTACCAGCTAACTCTGAAAGAGAAAGATGAGGTTATTTCAGCCTATAAAGATTTACAGCCTCAGAAATCTTAGGGAGCAACTCAACTCTGTCCTGTAGTGTCACTCTAAGTCAAATAGACTCAATGGGAGTTGTTTTGTATGTGTTTTTTTATAAGCACTAGAGTTCATACTAAAACAAATATAGAAGAAATATGTGTTTATCGGTGTAAAATGTGGCTGGATAAGGACTAAAAACTGACCATTAAATTTATGAAGAGGAATTATGGTAGAATGATTAGGAAGGATGCCTGAACAGAATGTGTACAGGAATTAAGAGGAGACAGAAAGTACAGGTCACTCTTTCCAAAAGCACTGCTTGTAACTATCTGTGTTACAGCTCTCCTCATTTCCATCAGAGCCATCTCCAGAATTGTCTTTGATGGCAATTCCATTGGCAGTCTCTTGAAGGCAACCAAGGTTTTTACTCTTAGGCATCATAAAATTCTTCCAACCTCTACTCATTACCCAATTCCAAATATACTCCTGCATTTCAGGTTATTTGTTAGAACAGCATCCCATTTGTCAAGATTTCCATTTTTCTAAATTCCTCTTAGTTAGCTAGTGCTACTATAAGAGAAATGCCAAAAAAGGATGTGTCTAATAGAAATTTATTGTCACAGTTTAAAAGGCTCTTACTGTCATCAAGTTGAGGCCGATTCATAACGAACCTATAGGACAGGGGTGGAACTGACCCTGTAAATTTCCGAGACTTTAACCGTTTAAGGGAGTAGAACGCCCTATCTTTATGCCATAAAGGAGCTGGTGGTTCCAAACTGCTGACTTTTTGGATTGTATTCCAATTCGTAACCACTAGCCCCACGGGTTCGTTCTCTTAATCCTCAGCAACTTCCTGGAGCTCTTGCCACCATGTCTCCAGCGCTACCTGTTCATTTCACGCTCGCCTCTCCAATCCAGTATCCTCCCTCAGGTCCTCCGAACCAGCCAGGACCTCTTCTGGGCCACAAAGAGCACAAATGAGACCAGCATCTCCTTGTGCTCGAGGTGTGTGAGCTCTGGCCACAGTGCGCCTGT
This sequence comes from Echinops telfairi, assembly GCF_000313985.2. Lineage (NCBI taxonomy): Eukaryota > Metazoa > Chordata > Mammalia > Afrosoricida > Tenrecidae > Echinops > Echinops telfairi. Next base: position 2,245,820 of record NW_022103929.1, on the reverse strand, counting down.
GCATGATGTCACTGTTTTCCTGGTGTACCGGCAGCTGCCAGGGGTCTGGCAAGGTTTGCGTCATGATACTGCCCGCCCCCCCACTCCCTCTTCGTTCAGTCTTAAATGCCTGCGTGGTGCCTTGTTAGGATAAAGTGTGACCATAGATTTTTAGTGATAACGTGTTTCTAGGTTAACAAAGTTAGAACCCACATATCCGTAAGTGAGGAGGAGGGCGAGTGAAGAGAGGTGGGAAGGTCCAAGTT
>NW_022103929.1:2240894-2244571 GCF_000313985.2 Echinops telfairi | reverse complement strand
GTAGTAATGATGCTTGTCAATAAAAAACAACAAATGATACCAAAGTGAGGTCACTGATGGGAATAAAGTGAAGTCAGGAAGAAAAGCATCTACTTTTTCATACATGACCTCTCAAATTGAGCCTATATAGGGTTTCCAAGGGCAGTACATCTTTATAGGAATAGACAGTCTCGGTGTGTGTGATGGAGGGGAAGGGGGCACTGCCATCAAGTCAATGCAGATGCTATAGAACATGACCAAGGCAACTTCCGGGAAGATGGCGGCTGAGTAACACATAGCAGAGCGACTGCAGAAATCAACCCAGGGGAGTTACTAAGCAGGAAATTAAACACTGCTGGATACCAGGAGGAGCATCATAAAGATAAGGAGGCACAGATCCACAAGATTTTGAGGGGCTGGGAGCTTTTGGCTTGCCACAGTGGAGGCCAGCTGGGGCTTGACCTTAGCCACGCCACTGTCTCTGCTGGAGCCAGGACCATTTGGAGGTGGCGCAAGTGCTTTATCTCAACACAGCCACAGCTTGCTGCTGCCTCTAAACCCTTGCAGCCCCACAGGCAGGGATCGGATCGGAGCTCGGCTGTATTGTTACTTTTGTTTTCCTATCTTCTCTCTATCTCCCCACAGTATCAGCGGGCTTAGTTGCCGCCCCCGCCCCCCCCACCACCACCATTTATCCCATCCCTGTTCTGACGCTCAACTGCGGACCTCAAGACCACTCCCCTTAGCCTAGGGCATTTACCCCTGCCCCCAACCCAGTTCAGTGAGCTCCACCCTGTGCAGCTAGCTAGCTTTAGGCTGGAGAAAGGCTGGCCAACCTCCATCAGGGGATACCCCACCCAACTTCTTACCAGGGATTCCTGCCTGTGTGGCAGTGGGAGCTCCTATTTTTCCTTTGTTGTCCCATGTGACTGAGGGAACTTCCTCCCGCCTACCTTACTGCCTCACATGGCCTAAGGCAGCTTGGCCAACACTCTCCAACATTCCAAGATGCTACAGGAAACTCTGCCCAAACTCCGCAGTGATCTACCAGGCCAAGGCAATTCCACCCACCATTACCAGTGTTCTACACTAAAGCAGGAAACCCACCAGCCTTCTGGGGCACTCCCCTGAGATGGAAGCCACAGGAGGATAAAGTGGTAGGCTAGTTCCATAGTGAAATTAGCTGTTGGCAATTAGAAGCATTCTTACAACTCCCAGAGAGAGCTAGTGCTCTTATTATACTCCCTGGCTCATCTAAAACAATGTAACGCAAGCAGCTGTCAGCCCCAACAACCTCAAGAAAAAACACAGGAGAAACAAAAGCCAATGGCAGGAGATGTCCTGAACATAATGACATGCATAAAAGAGGCAGACTGAGCTGATACAGAAAGAACTTTTCAGAATGTTGCTTGGAGTCAGACAGCATATGAGGGAAACAATACAGAGAAAGGATGAAATGATAAAGGAGATAAAGTCCATACACCAAAGGGAAATACAAGAGCTTAGGAGGGCGATAACGAAAACTGGTAGCAGACTCATGGACCTCGAGAATTGACTGGAGGAAGCAGAGAACTGCACCAGTGACTTGGAGGACAGCCAAGCAGACTTTAACAAACACAAACAAAAATCTAGTAAGATCATCAGAGATGCTGAAGAACACCTAAGAGCTATGTCTGATGCTATGAAGAGAACAACATTACAATTATTGGATCACAGGAGGAAGACACAACACAGAAGTCATCTGCAACAATAGAAAGAGAATGCTTGGAGGAAAACTTCCCCAGCTTAATGAATGAAAACCAGGCAACCATTCAGGAGGCTGAAAGAACACCAGCTAGACTGAATCCCAAGAAGAAGTCACCAAGGCACATAATAGTTAAACTATCCAACTTTGAGGAAAAGGAGAAAATCATGAGCGCAGCTAGGGAAAAACAAGCAATCACATATAAGGGTTCCCAAATAAGAATATGCTCAGACCTATCAGCAGAAACTATGAAGGAGAGTGAGTGGAGTAACATATTCCGAAAATTGAAGGAAAACAATGCAAAGCCAAGAATACTCTATCCAGCCAAATTATTGACCAAGATAGTTGGAGAAGAGTCTTCTCAGATAAGGAAAAACACAAAGAATGTGTTAGAAGAAGCCCAACCCTACAAAAATTCCTTGCCGACCCAGTAGGGCCAGAAAAACACATTCACCAAGCATAAAAAAGAGACCGCCACATAGAACAACCTCACCCAGAGGGCAACAAAGAGAAAACACCCCAAGATAGCAGTGGCTTAAGGATGGAAAGAAGTCAAGAATGACAGACACACACACATGCACAACGCACTAATAACAAAGGAAGGTAGGAAAACACCCAACACAAAAGGTATAAGATGATATCACAGAGTCCGCAGATGGAGATAATAACCCTGAATATCAATGGCCTGAAATCACACAATCCATCAATCCGCTGCCTACAGGAGACACATCTCAAGGCTACAGACAAAAGTAGGCTTAGAATCAAAGGCTGGAAAAAGGCATACCAAGCAAACAGCAATTCAAAAGAAACAGGGGTTGCAATCCCAATCAGATAAAATTGACCTCAAAGTGCAAACCATAAAAAGAGATAAGGAGGGACACCATATAATGCTCAAGGGAATGGAAGACAAAGAATCACTAAGCATTGTAAACATATATTCCCTGAATGAGAGGCTGAATACGTCAACTAAACACTCCAAAAGATGAAAAATGAAATCACAGCTTCAACAATTAAAGTAGGTGTGACTTCAATACACGGTTCTTCAATACAGGGAAAAAAACTCAACAAGTATGCTAGAGATCAAAACACTACAATTAGACAATTTTACCTGATATTTACAGAGCTTTTCATGCAAATACAAAGAAAATTCACATTGTTTTCAAGCCCACATGGCACATATTCCAAGATAGACCACATGCTGGGGCATAAGGCAAATCTACATAAATTTATGCACATTGATACAGACTTCGCTCTCTGACCACTGTGCCTAAGGCTGGAAATCAACAAAAGGAAGACGAAGAAAAAAAGAGCAAACAATTGGAAGATGAATGACTATTGCAAAAGGAGTCCACACTGACACAGATTAGAGATGAAATTAGGAAACTTCTAGAAACCAACGAGAATGAGAACACGATGTACCAAAAGTTATGGAGCACAGCAAAGGCAGTTATCAGAGGAAGTTTCATAGCACTACATGCACACCTGAGAAAGGAAGAGAGACTCATGACTGATATGCTGGCAAAAAATTTACAACAACTAGAGCAGAGTCAGCAGGACAATCCCACTAATAGCAAAAGAAAAGAAATCATAAAAATCAGGGCTGAGATTCAGGAGAGGGAAAATAAGAAAACTATGGAAAAAATTAATGCTGTTGAAAGTTGGTTCTTTGAAAAGATAAACACAATCGACAGACTGCTGGAAAACCTAACCAAAGAAAGGAGAGAACAAATTTCAAAAGCCAGAATGAGGGATGCAAGAGGGGACATTACAACAGACCCTAATGAGATCAAAAAGGTGGTACCCTTCACGATAACCAAGCACAAACTGAAATATCTATGGATATACCGGACTAAAAGAACAAAAGATCTATATGAGAAAAACTACAGAACACAAGTACAAGAAACCAAGAGTGACCTCAATAAATGGAAGACTGTACCACGCTCATGGATTGGAA
>NW_022103929.1:2238313-2239541 GCF_000313985.2 Echinops telfairi | reverse complement strand
CTAACCCACCCAAGGGGAGGGTATTGTTTATACCTCCACAGGGAATGAGGGACCAACCTTCAACCCAGTGCTCCAAGATGTGAATGCAACATGCCGGCAAGGAGTAGGGAACTTATTTCAGAAGACAGCACTGAAGCTGCAGCTCAGGGAGAGAGGCATGTCTGATCAGAGAACATGGAAGCAAATGAAGGGGGAGGAAAAGACAGTGGAGCAGATCCTGGCCTACCAAACCTTGAGGACGAGATTAATGCTCAGAGTAGCCAATCCACAGAGAAGACCATAAGACCAGCCCCAATAAGAGACACGACATCCCTCACTGACCCATAGCCTTACAGGGGACAACAATGGACACACTGTGTGGGAATTCCGCCCCATCTGATCCCACCTCACTGAGGCAAAACCCTAAGGGCATGGAACAGAACAGCAAGGAGAACAGAGGAACCAAGTCCCCAGGGAATACTGAAAATAGACTTTGGGGCCAGGGTTCGGCGCCCGAACAGACTCGACTGGAATAGATTCCAAAAGGCCAACAAACAGTCCTTGAACTAACTACAACCTTTTCTTTCTTGTTGTTGTGTTTTGTTATTTGTAATTGGCTTGTTGCTATTGATGTTGTTTTGTTTTCTTTTGTTGCTTGGTTTTGCTCTTGTTTTTGTGTATGTTATTATCTCTGCAAGTCTGTCTAAATAAAATAGGCTGGATGAACAATCTGGAGGAGAAAACAATGGGGCCAATGGTTCCAGGGGACATGGGAGAGGAGGAGGTAGCGGGAAAGGAAGTGGTGTTAACAAACCCTGGGACAAGTGAACAACAAGCGATCCAAATCGGTGGTGAGCAGGGTGTAGGAGGTCTGGTAGGGTGTGATCAAGGGTCATGTAACTGAGAGGAATTACTGTAACCCGAATGAAGGCTGAACATGATAGTGGGACAAGAAAAAAGTAAAAAGTAAATAGAGGAAAGAGCTCGGAGGCAAAGGGCATTTATAGAGGTCTCAATAAAGGCATGCACATATGCATATATATTTATATATGATGGGGAAATAGATCTATGTGCCTATATTTATAGGTTTAGTATTAAGGTAGCAGAAGGACATTGGGCCTCCATTGGGCCTCCACTCAAGTACTCCCTCAATGCAAGAATACTTTCTTCTATTAAATTGGCATTCTATGATGCTCACCTTCCCGACACGATCACTGAAGACAAAGCAGGTTCATAAGCAAATGTGGTG
>NW_022103929.1:2205970-2237261 GCF_000313985.2 Echinops telfairi | reverse complement strand
CATTAGGATTATTTTATTTTTTAGAAAACGTATAAACTGTTGAAATTTGTTGAAAACTGTTTATTTATTACCTCCAGAGGACCTAATAAAAATGTGAGTTTTTATAGCTTCTATCACTATTTAACTTGATTTAAATAGTCTGTCTTTATGTTCTGCTATTGGAAACACTTTTGCCAATGAATATAACCTTCGTATTTTTATTGTTTGTAAGTGGTGTTTAACCAATTATTTGCCGTTTCTATTGATTATGCTGTTTGGATATGCCATTGGCACTATTGTTCAGCTTAGTTGATTTTTATGATTTGGTGTAAAATGATTATTCTGTTTTTGAATGTCATGTAACCAATATAACTTGACTGAGGGGAATTTCTTGGGTTCTCTTCGATCTCATGATCAGCCAGAAACAGATTATGGGGTGGCTTCATCTTTAGTGGATCAAAATAATTTGTATTATGTACTTCATTTAGTACATGATTGTTCTTATGGATTGAATTAAATCTCCTCAAAATATTTGTTTAAAAAATTTTTTTAATTGTCAAGGCTAATATTTGTAGCCTCATCAATTCATAAAGCATGCCCCCACTACTGGCTTCTTGGGCACAAATGAAAATATTGATAGTAAAACTTTGCCTGGGAGAGCTACTGAAAATAAACTTCATAAATGCCGCCCCCCCCAAAAAAAAGAAGAAGAAGAAGATGACCAAGGCTATAATCTTTCACAGGAGCTCTCCTAAGGAGAACTGGTAAGTTTAGCAGTCCAATTCTGAATTCACACTGTGACCAGGCTCCTCTAGCTCAGACATTATTAAATTCTCTAAGCCTAACAAGACACGTACCATATGTACTCATGCATAAGCTGAGTTTTTCAGCACATTTTTAATGCAGTTTTTGTGCTAGAATTAGGTGCCTCAGCTGATACTCAGGTCGGCTTATACTCGACCATCCATATATGGTATTCATGAGTAACCGCCACTGCCAACCCCCAGTCCCAACAAAAATCATTCATACTTACCTTCTTTATCATTAACTGACCAAGAATATTTCTGAAAGGGCTTACTGGATGGAAGAGGATCCATCTCCAGCACTTTATAAATCTGGCCAAAGGCTGATAGTCTGAGTGCATGCTGAAAAACAAAACATTGTATTTATTGAAATTGTATTAACCATTTCTAAAGCCCATAGGACATGTAGCTAAAAAAAAAAGAATTCATTCAATCAATACTGATACTACGATGGCAAAGATCTAACAACAGGCAAGCAAAAGTATTTACATAGAATAATATGAGGGAAAAAAGTTTTAAAAATTCAAAAGACCCAGAGTGGTTTGCCCAGTCTCATACCTGTGCACTATGGGTAATGTCTTCCTTTTGCTGAACAGTCATATAACTGAGAGCATCTGTTGGGTCGCGCTCACAAGGATCATGTAGACCAGGACCCCCTTTGGTACAGGTAAAACACAAATAGGACTTAAAATTGAGTTTACAATCCAGTAAATTAACACAAGAGGAAAAAGCAAAGAAAAATAATAACAGAAACTAATTTTTATAACTACTTAATTAAGCACTTAACTGTCTTTTTATTTACTGGAAGTCACCAGCCCCAAATAAGTCTTTCTCTGACAATATAGGAACAGCATGATAAACTACCTTAAATCTTAAAAACAATTACATGAGAAATAAGGAGCTAATTTAATATTTCCAAATTTAATGCCAGACTGCAAAAAAATGAACCTCATATATTTTAACCAAACATATGGATTTTCAAAATCCACTTTCTAGGTAAAGCAAACTCATAGCAGACACAATCTCTTATTAGTACCTTTTATGTTAGTACATATAAAACACAAATAAAAATTACTGAAATAAATTTTATGGCACTTTTCTAATACGCAAACATTTTAATTAAAAAAAAAACTCCATATAAAATTACTTTTATGCATCCTTTTCCTATACAGTGGACAAATTTAGCATATATTTAGGTAAATAAACTAAAATGAGACTTTTCTGACTCTTCTGCCTCCAGAGTTTGAAACCCTTACCAGGAAGTAGTATTCCAGATGCCAAACACTCCATTACTCGTCTCAAGGCCTCCCCAGCGCCCAAAGGTCTATTACAAGTACCTATAGACTTTTCACATATAAGCTCTAGTGGCTAGAAGATATTAAATTACAAATTAGTACATGCACAAAGTGTTAAAAGGATTCCAGTTAAAGGTGAGCTGACATTACTATCTACAAGTGAGGCCGAAAAGTTAAATTGAATTTAACATATCGTACCTATTTAATTTTCCCCCCATAAGTGATTAACTTTTTACCCAGGCAGGTCTGAGTTTTAAACTGACCATTGCTGAGATAATATATTCAGAAGATATTTTTGCTACAGAAACTTTATTTTCATTTATTAGCCCCCTCCCCGGATGACCACTAAAGAAACTATCCCATCTATATTGATTTACCGATTCAACAAATTATAAAAGTTAGTAATAGCTAATATAACTAGTCAGTGTATAAATCCAAACCATTTATCTCCCACTCAACTTAGGAAGCTGTCACACAACAAATAACTCACAATAAGAATAAAACTTTATTTCATACAGCCCAAACTATAATAAATACAAAACCAAATCTCTATATTTAAATAAATTAAAAACTCATACTATGTGTAAAGAAATAATTACTAATTAATTCATAAATGACCTTTACTTATTTATTTAAATTGCCTTACAATGTTCTTAGTGGTGGTCTTAAGTCAGGAATAATAATTTCCAGGTGAAAGTTTGCAATATATACTACTATATCCAAAATCAGGTTAAGTATACTGCTTGCCTGATTCTAATAACATGGACTTATTTTTAGGAGTTCACACGCAAAGAGAAAAGGACAGGAGTCACAAAAAGAACAATGTGCCAGTCAAGCTGGCTTCCATGGACAGCAGAGAATGGTGCTCAACCAGGAATATAGAGAAAAAGTTCAGGAAGATATTCACTTCTAAAAGGTGTAAAGCCTTTTGTCATAAAAAATATCTCAGGCTCTATAACATGAATATGATGGGACAGAAGAGAAAACAAAAGAATTCATATAAAAAGGTGCTAATTTTTTCCCTCAGAGAAAAAGTAGATAATGTACACCTTACCTAATTCAGAATATAATCATTTTATAAAAATATGTAATTCCTATGGGATTTCTTCTGATTATAGCTTCAACATTTGCTTTTAACCCTATTTACATACGTACCCATCCTTTTAACGGTGCCCATGTGGGAACTCTGTTGCACAAATCACGCAGAATGCGGAGGACAATTACACATGATTTTAATCCATTTGCCCTTGCCTAAAACAAACAAAATGATTCCAATATCCCAGTTGAAAAACAGTCTTCATTTTAAGTACACAGATCATGGATAAAGGGAATACTAATTAACCAGTCAGTGGTCAAGCACACCAAAACATCAGAATATCAAAAGTAGTAAACTTTTGGTTTAGAAAGACAGAGTTAAAAGTAACAGAAGCATAATATTAAAATTACTTTTGTAGTCAATAGCAACCTCACTTCAAGTAACTGTCTCATTCATGTTTGTGATTTATAAGCCATCATTTGAAATCCAAAGTATTAAGCCAAAAAGAATTACGATTATGAAATGTCATTAATGATGGTAAAACCTATACAAGGCACTTTACCTCGATTTAACTCATTTACTCTTACAACTACCCTATCTATACAGGAGAAAATATGCGATCATACACATTACACAGTAACAGTTATAAAGTGACAGGTGATACAAATGAAACCTTCACAAGGCTACAATAATAAGAACAAAAAAAGCCGACCTGAAACCATTTGGCATGTCGAAGAGACGCCAAGGCGTTCAGGCATCTCTGCCTGTCCAGTAAGTCCGGAGGATCTTTCATTGCAACATTTTCTAATAATAAAATGGGATAGAGACAGACAGATACAATTTGACCGAGGGGTTCCTGTCAAATTACCAAACAATAAAAATAAAAAGAATAGCAACAACTGAATGAACTAATAAGATTCCCAGAGCATTTCCTAACTTGGCTTTGTTGCTTTTTTTTTTTTAAGCTTACACACACTATGATTTTCTAAAGTGGAATAGCTATTATAGTAGCTCTATATATGGCAAAACTGGATTAACTGAATAAATACTCATTCGGTAAATAAATCAATGACCACTGCAATGTACACTCTGGGATCTTATTAAGTATATATAATATCACACAGCACCAAATAGGAGCATAGCACTTTTTCCTTTGGTGGAACAAGAGAATGAGAAATCTGAGACTGATATCCAGTAACAGCATTTTTTAAATAAAAAGGGTTTCATCACTGATCAATCAATTCCTAAAAAATTAAAAAAAATAATTGGGACTCTCTTATGTAATAACTCAGCCAACAGATGACCATCAAGATGACCAATCCTAAGAAGATAAATCCCTCCCGGGCCACCATTATTACTTTTATTTTCTTTCTTTCTTTTTTTTTCATTATTTCTTTTTCTAAGTCAGAATTATTAAAATTACAAAGATAAAATACATTTCAAGTCTTATATCCATCTTCTAGAAAAGATAATAAAAGACTACTGCTTAATTATAGAAATTTTATTTGTTTTAACATTTTAAAGTTAGATCAGATGGCCTGGAGTAATAAATTAAAAACCCAAATGTGATCAATAGCATATTTAGAGAAGAGGTTGCATGATTCTACATCCACATTTAAGAAAGGTCAATTGATTTCCTCTAAGATACTAGGAAACAAGTTTTAAGTGTTTTGAAGACTTGGGTCATTATTGAAATGACCCAACAAACATACACATGTTTCTTGAGAAATAACTCTTTGTCTAATCCAATTAAGTGTTTATCTTTTAAGAATGCTCTTAAAAGCCAGAAAGTCCACTAAACCTCTTCCTAGCATACCTGTGGCAGTATATCAACTAAGTAATAGTTGTATGGACCAATTGATACAATACAAATCTATTGGAGTAAGAGCCATGATTGTTTTCAGTGGTTCCAACTCTTTAGGCTGAAGTGCTACACACTTATTTTCTGACCAAGTGACCAGGGGAACTCTACAGGAGACACTTGCTTTGTTTCCCATTAACCCCTGCTGACAAGATTATAACACAGGACATCATTTCAAATGCTCTTTTTCTCACAGATTGGAAAGCCTCAAAAAGAATTGTTCAGGAGTATTTGTTTATAAGCATAAAGCAAATATGATATGGTATTCTCATCAAAGGTAATCTAGGTCTTATACTTACTAAATTTTAAAGAAGTGACTCACTAATGTTCTCATGGCAAACTGTTTAGCTGCGATCAATACAAGTATCTGTGTAAAGCTCACATACCAGATAAAACAAACTACTAAAATGATCAGACCCTTCGAAAAATTAAGATATGACAAAGGTTGACTGACTGCTAAGTAATGTGACCCCAAGAAAAAGGTGTGGACTTTGCTTTTTTAAGATGTCGATTTTAAAACAGGATGAGGCAAGCTAAGTTTGAGTCCATCACCTTACCAAGTAGGAATGTCAAGAAGAGGGTAGTGGGATTAGGGTTGTGAAAAGAAGAAAGAGAAGTAGAAGGAGTCTGGATAGGAAAAGACAAGGCAACCCAAAGTTTTTCTGTGTTTCTAAGGTCAGCCTTGTAAATAGTATTTTACTCTCTTTTTAACATAGATATCTTCAGAGGTTCAATGGCAAAAACATTCAGATAAATTATTTCAACCCAAAGTCAAAACAGCCCAAACTTATTGGAAAAGAAAATTAAATCAATCAAACTATCTATCTATCTGTCTATCAGCTTGCTATAGTCAGTCAACATTTGGAGGCAGTGGATTCTACTAAAAAGAGAGGAAAGGGGCAGGCAGTGAGTGAACAGAAGACTTGCACCAGATTCCCTTTTTACATCACAAGAATGGTCATGTGTCTTCATGTTCTGATAATCCAAAAATCCAAAATATTTCAATATTCATAAGGTAGCAAACAGCAAAAGAGATATAATTCATCTCACTTTATTCACTTTAAAGATTCTTATACTGAAACAACAAAAATGCCTATATACGGTACTCCAGTACCACTTATAAGTACAGCTTACCTGTTTCCTTTCTATAATTAATAAAGTTTTGTATATTTTCATTAATTTAAAAAATGTTTTCTTAATTTAGTAATAACAAAATTGCTGCTTCTGGAAGCAGATCATGAGTTTCATATTTCTTTGTGACTGCAAATGTGGGTTTCTTTTTGTTTGTTTTTCTTTTCTTGGATCATTTTATTGGGGCTCTTACAATGCTCATCACAATCCATACATCAATTGCATCAGGCATATTTGTACATATGTTGCCATCATTCTTTTCTAGACACTTTTTCTATTGAGCCCTTGGTATCAGCTCCTCTTTGCCCCCTCCCCCATGACCCCTTGAAAGATTATAATTATTATTTTCATTTCTTATTTTATGGAGAAGCAGAGCTTTTCTGATTAAAAAGGCACCTTGTAGCCCTTAATTAGAAGCAATATGACCCATTCCACTTTTTCCTATATTGAACAGCGAAACAGATAAAACATAGCACTGGAGGGAGACATACAAAAAGCAAAGGAAAATCTATAAACAAAATGAACAATGTATGTGTCAGTAACCTGGCATCAGGGCATGAAGGTACATTCTGAACAAGGGAAGCACTCAAGGGGGAAAAAAATCCATTATGACAAACCTTGTTTATTTGATTAGAGGTTAGATAAGTGTCCAGAGTATCATACCACATTGCAAGAAATGTTGGTCAGTTTCTCTAAATCTCTTACATGCAGACTAATTATCTGCCACTGTTGACAAAAACTAGTGTGGAGATGGGACAGCCAAAAAGCCGAAACAAGATCGTGCTAAAGAAGAGGTATGTCTAGAACCTGGGCTCTACAAAAGTGGTTCTTATGAAAGTCATGCCTAAATGTGGATAAAACTGTTAAGAATTCTCTAGTTAGCCTGAAGTTACCCCAGCATTCCCTTCTCTACTAATTTCTTGAGACTTTCTAGAAAGAAAGACAAGCTCCAAGTCATTGCCCACACAAAACAATAGGACAAAATAAAGTGGACAGGTAAATGTAACAATCAGGTGTGGTGGTAGGGAGGTTTGGCAAACAAGGGAGGGAGAGCATCCGAGTGAGCAAAAGTAGGTACTCTCCTCCTAATTCATGTTAGCATAATTTTTTGTCCATGCCTCATTGGGCAGCCAACCACTGAAAAATCGATGGCTAAGAGCTGTTTTGGGTCTTACAGGTCTAGAGACTTTGAAAGGTAGGGGAATAAAGCACACAGCGCTTCACTATGATCCTAGTTGTGATCTTTCCACTGTGAGAATCTACTGCCAAGTAGATACATGCTAGTGAACTTCTGCCAAGTTGCATTCAAAGTTCACACTGGCTTCAATACATGAAAAGGTACAATCAGGAAATTTTTCTGTAAACCTTTGAAAATCTACTCCAGCCTCAAGGGCAATCAAGGTTAAGCCACCATCATGAATCTCGGATCCGTCCATCTTGTCACGTGTATACCCTTAATCCCTCCTCTTCTTAATAGCGTGTATACCCCTAGATTGACCCCCTCCCATTACTGTTATTACCTATAGTACAACCCGTTCCTGTGACGTACATCTTTACCTGTAATTAGGAGGCTTGCACGTCCCCCAAAAGATATAAAAGCCTTGGTTAGCATTAAATCACTCTCTTTCCTGCCCTCAGCCTGCGCTGTGTGCAGACCTGACTGTTGAGATCATGGCCATCAAGGAGGTGAAAAAGAAAGAAAGAAAATCAACTCCAGCACTGAGGACTGGGGTCTCTCTAAGACTAAGCCACCAAACTCCAAAACTCATGCCATCAAGTCAAATCCAACTCATAGCAACCCCTTAACGCAGGGTAGGACTTCTAATACTGTAACTTTTTACTGGAGTAGAAAGCTCATCTTTCTTCCAAGACTAAGCCACAGGAATCTTCTATTCCCTCTAACCACCTGGCTTCAGTTGCATTATATACATAATGAACATTTGATTTACCAGTCCCCAACAGCAAATATACTTCCAGTTTAAAATCTCAAGCACCAAAAGAAGCCGAAATTCTTCGTGATGCTCACTCAGAATAACTAAATCCCCAAAGAATTCCTACACACGTCCCAGACAGTAATGAGATAGTGAGATGCAGAGACAGGGAAGGGTTTCTTTATTTGTAAAGCAGACCAATTATCTACCTCACAGAGCTGGTGAAGGGTTAAAATAAATAATGTATGAGGAAGTATTTACCACATAGTAGATGATAAACTACATTAACAAAGCTGATTCTTCAAGATACAAGGCTTGGGCTCTGAGATGGCATTGTTAATATGCTTCTTACATTAGTCTACTCCTTAATTTTTAAAAATCAAACACTATTAACACATTTTAAAAAATTGTCTACCAAAAAAAATTGCCTACCATGCATTAACCAGTGTGCAAGGTACTTGAAATAAAGGAGTGAAAAAATAACTGCTTTCAATGAATCATAAGCTACACAATAAACCAAATCATTATCAGCACTGCAGCAAACATTCAGTACACTGGGTTCTAATACTGTATTTCAGTGGTTTTTTAAGAGTTTAACCGTCTCTGAATTCAGTTCTTTAGACCTGTCAGGTACACATTATTCTCACTGTTAACTCATGGCAATTTGAGTAGGGTGTGTGTGCTCTGTGAATCTTTGCAGTAAGCGGAATAACTGCCGCCATTTATTGAGCTTTATCCTGCTTATTATACAAGTTATATAATCCTCTCATTTCACCTCAAAACAACTTTCTGAGGTTACTTATATTTTTCACAAAGAGAAGCCTGAAAAAGATTGTACAACAATAACTAATATCATTAAGAATTAAACATAAAGCTGCCATGCACCAACTCTGTGATTTTTCTGCTATGCCTTCTTTAGCAATAAATATAATACGTATGGTAATATATAAGTAATGGGGAATATTTATTCTATAAGGTCTTCAAATAAAGTATCAAGTATGGAAATAAAATTGACTGCATAGAAGGAAACTTACATGAGCCATTGTAAACAATAGCAAAGTGATTTATTCTGGTAATTTAAAACATACAGTATGGTTTGAAAGGAAAATGTAGTAAGATCTACTTCTTTCTGCTGAAACAAAAACACCCCTGACTGATTAAGTTGGGCACTAAACCTTTCTCGGTTTTCTGGTTCTGCCTGCTCCCAACCATTCTTTTTCTCCTTTTATAAATTTTTATTATTTGAATAATAAAATAAAATATATATAATAAAATATAGCATGTAAAGAAAGGGAAGTGGAAAATACAGTGTTTTTGCGTGCGTGTGTGTAACCGTTTGTTTGTTGGGAGGGAGAGAGTGATAATATAGAGAAGAAAGATCTCCAGTTCAAAAGAAAAAGTTCTGGTGCTTAGTTTTTAAACAAGTGGTTCTCAACCTGTGGGTCAAGATCCCTCTGGGGGTGGTCAAACAACCCTTTCATAGGAATCGCCCGATTCATAACTGTAGCAAAATTACAGTTATGCAGTAGCAACAAAAATAATTTTATGCTTGGGGGGGCACCACAACATGAGGAACTGTATATTAAAGGGTCATGGCATTAGAAAAGTTGAGAACCATTGTTTTAAACCCTGAAAAAGAAAATGTGTGAGACTGAAAATTAGAATATGTTCCAGTCCTAAAACCTAACTGTATCTTGTGCTTTCAACCCTATTCAGTGAAAACACTGCATTAAGGGAATGAAGAGCAATGTAGAAAAAATAAATTCCTGTAAGTTGAAGGAATTTAGGAATTCCACGTTGAAAATGCTCAATTATGCTGGATTCTCCAACTTTCCCAGTAACATACAAAACTGCTAAAAAAGAACAAACAGAAAAAGTCTTTGTAAAGCCCAGGTTGGTCAAAATGAGCAAACTACAAAGGATAACATGAATCATTAAGTCTGCAAGGTTAAAGACAAGGTATAAGTGGTGAAGCAAATCTTTCTGCCATTCAAACAGGGAGGAAATAACATGTGTGAAACCGCAGATCCAAGCTGATTTTTTTTTACCTTACTTTGTCCCACAGGGTAATCATATACATCAGCTTGTGAGACTTAGCTCATAAAAGATCCAAGGATCCTTTAGTAACCCAAACACCTGAACAGAGAATATCACTCTCCTACTTTATTACAAACTCCACTCTGCAATAAAATAGTATTCTATAAGCATGAAATACACCAAGAACCTGTTTTCAGCTTCTCTGAACAGAAATGAAAAGTTCTAAAGGAAACAAACTAACCTTATGGGTATCACTGAAAGCTATGACAAAAATCCCATGTAAGCATATAAGATCATAGGAAAAAAGAAGTCTGATGTTCCCTAAATGCTTTCAAAGAAGCAATGGAAGGAATGCCTACAGCTACAGGCAAATGTACAATTAATCTAGTCTTTGGCAACAGTTTTTGTCTTTATATCATCTCCCCATACTCAAACAATTTTTAATAATACCTATAATTATAACTATACTTAGAAATGGTTGGTTTTATATTAGGGGGTCAAGTAGACCACAGCTTACCAGAATTAACATTTATCTTGATACTGAAGAAATCATTTTATAGTTCTACGGTTAATAGTGAACTGTAAAAGCTGTTAAGAAAATGAAGCCATTTAAGACTTGGCTCTTAAGAGGTGCTACCGACATTATACACCAGGGGGGACAGCGGGTGAGGGGTGGGGGGTACGGGACGACATAAGCCCAACTATAGACTAGACTGCAGTTTGATTTTAAAATATGGCTAATATGTGTGTCTGATTTGTATCTGTTGGGTCTGGTACAGCTGATTTCAGTTAGTCCCAAACCATTTTTTAAAAAGGAGCATAGCACTCTTTCTTTAGGTAATCCTGAGTCATGTCTGCCAAAGCTCTAAATTCTAACTTCATTGGTAAATGTTTTTATCCACCCTTACCACTAACTTGAAACAAACTAAGAAACTGACCAATATTTGGGGCCAGAGCATGGTACCCCATCGGTCCTGACTGAAGGATACGCCTTGAGATCAAAAATCAGACCTTGATCTATTTACAGGTTTTTCTTTCTATTTAAAATTTTTTTCTTTTAATTAATTTATTCTTCTATGGGTATATTTGGTTTACTTTTTTGTTGCCATCGCTGTGTTCTCACTGATCGCCTATCTTGCTATGGCTTGGTTTCTGATGCATATTATTATCTCTACAGATCTATCTAGATAAGATAGACTGGATGAAGTCTGGAGCAGAAAACAACGAGACCAACGGTTCCAGGGGGACATGGGAGAGGGGGAGGTGGGGGTAAGGAGCTGTTGCTGACCAACCCAGGAACAGGAGAGCAATAAGTCATCTAAAATCAGTGGCAAGGGGTGTGTGAGAGGCTTGGTACGGATTCAGCAAGGGCAATGTAACCGAGAGAAATCACTGAAACCCAAATGAAGGCTGAGCATGATAGTGGGCTAAGAGGAGGGTAAAAGGAAATAGAGGAAAGAATTAGGGGACAAAGGGTATTTATAGAGGTTTTAAGACTGGAATGTACATATGTAAATGTATTTTTATAAGAGTGTGGGGAAACAGATCTACGTGCATATATTTATAGGCTTAGTATTAGGGCAGCAGATGGACATTGGGCCTCCACTCAAGCACTTACTCATTTGGAGAACACGTTGTTCTATTAAATTGGAATTCCAGGATGCACACCTTTCCAATACGATTGCTGAGGAAAAATGTGAACATAAGCAAATGTGGTGAAGAAGGCTGATGGTGCCCAGCTACCAAAAGATATAACATCTGGGGTCTTAAAGGCTTGAAGACAAACAAGCAGCCTTCTAGCTGAGAAGCACTGAGGCCCACGTGGAGGAAGCGCACTAGCCTGTCTGATCATGAGGTGTAGAAAAGATCAGTTATCAGACATCAAAGAATGGAAAATCATATCAGTGGGTGCCCGTTTTACTGACACGGTCACTGAAGACAAACGTGTGCATCAGCAAATGTGGTGAAGAGAGCTAATGGTGCTCGGCTATCAAAAGATATAGTGTCTGGGGTCTTAAAGACTTGAAGATAAACAAGTGGCCATCCAGCTCAGAAGCATCAAAGCCCACATGGAAGTAGCACACCAGCCTGTCTGACCACGAGGTGCAGAAGGGATCAGTTATCAGACATCAAAGAACTAAAAATCAGATCAGTGAGTGCCCACTTCCTGAGACGATCACTGAAGACAAACGTGTGCATAAGCCAAGGTGGTGGGGAAAGCTGATGGTGCCCACTATCAAAGGATATAGCATCTGGGGTCTTAAAGGCTTGAAGATAAACAAGCCCAACTAGCTCAGAAGCAACAAAGCACACATGGAAGAAGCACAACAGCATGTGTGACCACGAGCTGTCAAAGGGATCAGGTATCAAGCATCAAAGAACAAAAAATATCATTGTAAAGGTGGGTGAGTGCAGAGTGGAGACTCAAAGCCCATCGGTAGGCAACTGGACACCCCCTTGCTGAAGGGTTGTGGGGAAGAGACGAGCCAATCAGGGTTCAGGGCAGCAATGATGAAGCATATAACTTTCCTCTAGTTCTTGAATGCTTCCTCCCCCCTCACCATCATGATTCCAATTCTACCTTACAAATCTAGCTAGACCAGAGGATGTACATTGGTACAAATAGCAACTGGAAACACAGGGAATCCAGGACAGATGACTCCTTCAGGACCAGTGGTGAGAGGGGCGAGGCCTGGAGGGTGAAGGGAATGTGGGGTAGAGAAAGGAGGAACCAACTACAAGAATCTAAGTATTGCCTCCTCCCTGGGGGAGGGACAGCAGAGAAGAGGGCGGGGGGAGACGCAGACAGTGTAACTTATGACAAAACTATAATAAGTAATGAATCATGAAGGGTTCATGAGGGAGGGGGAGGGAAGAGGGTGGAGGGAAATGAGCAACTGATATTAAGGGTTAAAGTGGAAGGCAAATGTTTTGCGAATGATGAGGGCAACAAATGTACATATGTGATTGATACAATGGATGTATGTATGGATTGTGATAAGAATTGTACGAGCCCCCAATAAATTAAGAAAAACAAAAACAGAAAGAGTGAACAGAATCTTTTGAAATCTAGTGATGGAAAAATAGCAACAGGGAGTCCACATCAGCCCAGATATGCCCCAGTGTCTCTAAATTGTCTTGAGAGTGGCCAGTTGGTCAAAGATCTGACACAGGAGCAATATCACAAGGCAAGCTTCCAGGGATAGGACTGAGAGACAGAAACAAGTTAACTTGACAGGATAAAGTCATCAGAAAAAGAACCCCAACACAGGTCCATCATTCTCAAATCTAATGATAATCAAATAGAAACCTTTTATGAAAATAACATCAAAATTCTTTTTAGCTTCAAGATAAAGAAATTGTAAAGCATGATTCCTACATATATCATACTCAAGCTACTAAGAAGGTTATGAAATCTGATCACGTTAAACTAAACTACAGAACTTGGCTGATATTAATAAAACAATTCAACACTAAGCAAAGTAAAATAGAAAACCAAAATGGTAGGAAAATTGAGAGAGTAAGATCGTGAAAGGCCTGTTTCTGAATTAACATATTTTCTTTTTTGAATTTATATATTTTTGCAAAATATACTAATTATGTAGAAACAGAGCCATTTAAAATATTATGGGCAGCATAAAACAAATGAATACAGCTATCACTTATATCCATAAAGAATAAGTAATTAACATAGTCATCAGAGAGATAGTGAATACACAGCAAAAAGTATATATATACATGTACCTCCATCCTTTTTCTCCAATTCATCCCTAATTAGAGGGGAAGTAAGTATCACCTTCAAAGTTAGTGTCGGTTCTTTTGTATTCCGAATTATAATTGATGCTTCATTTACACATTGCTCCACTTGATATTTCTCTTCTGTGAGTTTCTGAAAGTCACCAAGATTGTAAAAACACCCTGTTAGAGTAAAAATCTCATAAATGAATGCCAGCCCCTCAGTTCTCATGTGATTAATTAAGTACTCAGTATTACTATATGAAAGGCTAGTCCTTAACTTGTTCTGTTGTTTGGGGTAATACTTTTCTACTCAATTATAAGCCTATACTCATTCTGCATTACTCAAAAAGTAAACATGTAAACCATCTACTTACACCATTATTAAACAGCATTTAAGGCCATTTTAAATAATATTTGAAAGGAAAATTGCCAATAGCATAATTTATATGATACAGGTATAATTGCTGTTCTTGTAATTATTAGAGTACTACTGCACAATAATAAATAGCTGGAGATGCTCTCTAAAACAGCATCTTTTTTTAAAGATCATCTTAAATAGAATTTTCTACTTGCCAAGGACTTAAAAATATAAGATTATTCATATTTTTAATAAAACAGAGTATGCACATATGAAAATGGATCCGGCACAGTTACTAACCAGTGAAAGCGAATATAAATAAGTGATTTCCCTTTTCTGATAATAGCGATCAGAATCAGAGATCATCCCAAAGATTCTTCTCATTATGGGACATGTCGTCTGACATCCACAAGGAAACCTGAGTTCCCTTTCACCATACAATTGTAAATACATAGTTTAAAGGTTGTCCATAAAACAATCAATCAACTATACTTATATTTAAAATTACATTATTATATACTAAATGTGTAACTGAATAAAAAATTACACAGGGACCTTTAGAGGCTGAAATTTAGTCTCAATTATCTGACATCAAGTAGTCAGGTAAAATGGAGATAGGATTACTAGGTTTCTGCCCATCAGTGTACAGTAAAGTATTTCAAATAACATTCTACCAGTAAGCATTCCTAAACAGAGAGCAAATAGAAAATCTATTATCTTAATTTTGTATAGAGGAAATCAAGCAAAGGAAAAGCCACACAGAGACTAGAAGAACCAAAACTAGAGCTATTCAAAGAGCAGAATGAGTAAAATTAATTTTTAAATTATGCAAACAGATCATCATAGCTGAATGACACAACCTAAGTAATAAGCATATGGCATGAGATACAGGGCAGACTAACTCTAAGTGATTTCTAATTTTGGTCATCCTTCTTCCTTTCTTAACGAAGTTCTAAAATCATTCCAGAAAAGCATAGGACAAAAATGTATAGTACCACCTAATCAATTACAGCACTGGATAAATCAAAGTATTTTTGTGGCTAAGTGTTCAGGAGAAAAAAAGGATATTTAAATCATAAAAAAACAGGATATCAAAAATTGGTGTCCTACATAAAGAGAACTCAAAGGCACTGTGAGGGTTGTAAAAGCAAAAATTGTATTTTAAATATTCCCATAATGTGTGTAGCCTTACATGTGTACACATAAACAATTTAATCTGATATAGGTATATAATTATCATTCCCATTTTACAGAAAAATGTACCATTACCCAAATACTTAGACCTAAAGATATTTGTCTTCCTTTATCTTGGTCAGCCTATGAAGTCCCAATTGCTTCCACCTCAAGATAGCTTGCACAGTCCACATGCTCTCCTAGATCCCTCCATGCATACTTGCTAGCTTATCAAGAATATTTTAAAACTGTGATGCCCAGAAGTAAAGATCCTCACTCAGGAGATGAACAATGCAGAGTTCACACAGTTGTCATCTGAACAGAGACTGTTCTACAAATTCACACTAAAGCTTGGCCCCCATCTTCTGTACCTGCAATACTCTAGGAGACAGAGCAGATTTTTAGAATAGGAACTGATTTATTAAATACCACTGGTTCTCAAACCTTTCCACCTTGTTACATCTGAGAAACAAGACTACTCTCACCTGAAGCAGGACTCATACCAAAGAACAGAAAGGGAGGGGAGATGGTTAGAAAAGCCCTCCAGGTTATTCTGTTCTCCAGGTCATTATTATGCCTCAAATATGCCTGAACCTTTCACTGTTACATTATTATAGACTCCACTTTCACAATGTTCACTATCTATGTAGAGCCAAATATAGATTAACTTTAAAGAGTTAAAAAAGACATGAAAGCAATTTTATTAGCATTTTCATTTTTACATGTATAAATTAGCTTTCCATTTCTTAACACTTTATTGTCTTCCACTTTCTCTCCCCCAATAATCATAGAAGAGTTTAAAAGCAAAGTAAAAATTTCACCCTCTAAAAGACCAAAACACGTATTTATCAATCAGAACTGAAAGTTGAAAAGTCAAATATTTGTAGTCTCTTAGAAAAACATATCTTAATATTCAAGGCAAATTGAGGAAGAAAAGTATTATAAATTAATAAAGTGTGTCAAATAGTATAAAATTAGCATAAAGGAATGTACCAATAAGTAAGTCAAGTGTGATAGATAAAAAAAATCAGGGAGATGGTTTTGATGGTCAGGTGGTGAATATGAAAGAAGATAATGCTGTAACAAAAATAACAAACACTCATTTAGAATTCCTATTACTTGGAAAAAACATATCTTTTAGAATAAATACAAATAAAAGAAAACAAATACACACACAAAAAAGTTAGCCTCACCAACTCAAAGTTTGGACGTTGTGGGTTGACATCTCTTTGGGTGACACATATATAAGGACTAATATGAAATTATCCAAAAGCTGTAATCCAGTTATACCACAGTTAACCCAGATCTGAAACTAATATGAAATTATCCAAAAGCTATAATCCAGTTATACCACAGTTAACCCAGGCTTGAAACTAAAAATTAATCACAGCTTCCCAAATCAGTGCTGGGATGGTGGGCCTATGGTGACCAAAGTTTTGGGCCTACTGCCTTCAGCTCTGAGAAGCCTGCAGTCTACCACAGTATCCTCCAGGGAGCACACTAACATTAGAATTTTCTAAATGCATCACAAAGTGAAAATGGTTTGGAAATGAGGAATTAATAATGGTTTTCCATTAGCAAAGCAGATGAGGTCACTGTTAAATTAACTGAGTTTTAAATTTTAAAAATGATCATCTATGAAAGTCTCCAATTGTTTGGGCTCTTTTCAATTTTTTCAATTCCTTTACAGATTATACCAGCCCATCCAAATATTTTATAATGGTAAGAGAACTTAGTCTCAAAAGAAAAACATGAAGACTCTTGGATATACCTGAAAAGTTTATGGCTGTCCCTTACTAGCCACCTTAATTTGGAAACTAGATCCTATTAGTCACCCAAAATCTACTATAAATGTCATGGATTAATTACTGTGATTATCTCTTGTTATTGAAGGTCATGCCCTATTTCATATTTTTACAGATTCTCCTAAAGGTGCAGTTAAGTTGTACTCACCTGAATCTGAATAGGAAGATTATCTTTGACTGTATTTAACAGTGTTTCTGTGGGCTTGTCTTTACACATTAAAACCAGCTCCAAGTCCATATCATCTTTAATCAGCAAGCCTTTTGCAACCAGGCCAATCCTCATGACACCACACAATGTTCGGCCACCTTGATCCCTAAAAATAAAAATCTGAATGATTACTTTTACGATATATATATATATACACACACACACACACACACACACACACACATAAAGTTGACTTCTTATATATAGCTATAAGTTGGTAACCCCATTCAAAAATCCACAACTTTAAAGCATCTATGTTCCTCAAGGGATCAATGGGGAGCACATTTCAGACTAGGTGTTTTAATTCTATATTCTATGTGTATCACATAAGAAAACCCAAAATACTGCACAGTTCTCAAATTGTTTCTCCTAATCTTCCTCATCCTATAATTTAATTAATCAAAGAAGCTGTGACAAGCACGAATGCCATGATATTCTGAGAAAGAGCATGAGAGCAGAAACCTAGAAGACCTGTATGCTACTCCTGCTGGTTAGTGCCTGCTGACTCAGTAGCCACATCTATAAAATGGCTATATCACTCTATGAATCTATAAAAGCTTATGTGGAAAGCAGAGTAATATGATAAAAATAAACTAACAGAGGAAGGAATGAACAGACGAAAAATAATCTGCCTGTATATGCATTCCAAAGCCAGTAGTAGCTAAAAGAACACTGAAAGAACAATCCTGAATGGTGCACAACTAAATTGGTAACAATTCTTACTGGTTTGTTTCTCTTAATTACAAGTGAAAATGTAAACTACATTTAGCACTCATTCAACAAGCAAGCAAGCCAGAGGTCCAGTAGGGAGGCATACTAAAGAAGATGAGGTAGTACCTACCCTTTAGTATTATCCATCTAATTTTTCTTTCCACAGATTTACACTATAGTTAAGTAACAATAAAAATCACTGAAAATATCCAAAATATCCTTAAAAGAGGAAGAGAAACTAATATCTAAGATGCATTTTAAATGCCGCATTTGAAAGACAAGAAATGTGAATCTCAGAAATGCTAAGTGTTATTTCCGTTCACAAAATGGCTACTAAAATGGCAAAGTCTGGATTCAAATCCATTTTGTTTGATGACAATGTTGATGTTCTTTACATTATAGGATTGCTTCTTGAAGTTTTAAAGGTCAAAATTAACTGTGGACAATGTAAAATATGAAGATAAAAATAATTTATAATTACCAAGGGTTCACGAGGGCGGGAGGGTGGTGGAGGGAGGTGGGAAAAGAGTAGCTGATACTAAGGGCTCAAGTAGAAAGAAAATGTTTTGGAAATGATGATAGCAACATATATCCAAATGTGCTTAACACAATTGATGTATGGAATGTTATAAGAGCTGTAAGAGCCCCCAATAAAATGATTTATTTTAAAAAAGAAGCTATAAATAATCCAATGACTCGATGCCTAGCTGACTTTAGGGACTCAATAGGGACTTTAGGGAGTCAATGAAAACTATAAAGTGGTCTAAGTATGTTGTTCTGACTCACAGCAATCCTATGTAGAACAGCAGGAAACACTGCCTAGTTCTATGCCACCCTCATAGTTGTTCTTACATTTGAGCCCATTGCATATGTATAGAAAAGACATTAAAAAAGCATTTTAAAGCAAGTGGTCAAGTGTAGGGAAGTCTTTAATATTAAGAATAAAGTCAGTCATCTTTACCTTTGTCCATTCATCTTATCATGTCCACAAATCCAATTTGTTGTTGTTAAGAGTCATCTAGTCGAAAGGCGTAGGATGCCTAGTGGGACTTAATCAAGGGCAATGTAGCAGCAAGGAATACTGAACCCAAGCTGAACAAGATGGTGGGACAAGAGAAAAGTAAAAGGAAATAGAGGAAAGAACCAGGAGACAAAGGACATTTATAAAGGTCTAAATACAGGCATGTACACATGTAAATATATATATGTAACAAGAGGGGTATAGAACTATGTACTTATTATCTATGTTAAGAATTAAGGTAGCAGATGGACATTGGATCTCTACTCAAGTACTCCCTCAACACAAGAACACTTTGTTCTAATAATTCGGTATTCTGTAATGCTTACCTTTCCAACACGATCGGTGAAGACAAAATGGATGCATAGAAAATGTGGTGAAGAAAGCGGATGGTGCCCAGCTTTCGAAAGATATCGTGTCTGGGATCTGAAAGGCTTGAAGATAAACAAGCGGCCATCTAGCTGAGAAGCAACAAAGCCCACATGGAAGAAAGCACACCAGCCTGTGTGATCATGAGGTTTTGATGGGATCAGGTATCAGGGGCATCTAAGACCCAGAACAAAATCATACCCAAGGTGAGTTGGGGGGTGGGGAGGGCGCGATGGAGTGGAGACCTAATGCCCATCTGTAGACAATTGGACAACCCCCTACAGAGGGGTCACAGGGAAGAAATGAGCCAGTCAGAGTGCAGTATAGCACCGATGAAACACACAACTCTCCTCTGGTTCTTTGGTGCTTCCTTCCCCCCACTATCATGATCTCAATTCTACCTTACAAATCAGATTAGACCAGAAAATGCACATGCACACTGCTACAGATAAGAGCTCGAAACACAAGGATTCCAGGATAGATAAACACACCCCTAAGGGCCAACGATGATAGTAGAGATACCAGGAGGATTAGGGGAGGGTGGGGGGGAAATCGATCACAAGGATCAACCTATAACCCTCTCTCAAGGGAAGAACCACGGAAAAGTGATGACAATGTAAGATATGAAAATAATCATCTATAACTTAGTAAAGGTTCATGAAGGAGGGTGGGGGATGAATTGGGGAGCTGATATCAGGGGCTTAGGTGGGAAGAGAATGCTTTGAAAACGATGATGGCAGCATATGTGCAAATGTGCTTGACACACTGGATGAATGTATGGATTGTGATGAGATGTAAGAGCCCTCAATAAAAGTATTTAATAAAAAAAGTCATCCAGTCAATTTCAAATCATAAATTCATGTGACAGAACAGCACTGCCTAATAAGTGTTGGGTTTCTAATGGCAAGATTAACAGTTCAAACCCACCAGCTACTCTAAAGGAGAAAGACCAGAATATCATAGATACTCGGGTATAAGCCTAGTTTTTTAGCACATTTTTAATGCAGTTTTTGTGGTAAAATTAGGTGCCTCGGCAGATGTTCAGGTCGGCTCATCTTCAAGTATATACAGTATTTCCTCCTATAAAGACCGAGTCTTAGAACCCCTATGCAGAGTCACTGTGCCTCGGGACCAACTGATGGCAGCAGGATAGGGTTTTCTAGGCTGTACTCTTTATGAGAACACATACTCAGGTCTTTCTCTAGCAGAGCAACTAGGCATGTTCAAACCACCAACCCTTCGATTAGAAGTCAAGCACTTAAGTGTTGTGCACCAGCACCCCTTCCAAATCCAATAGTGATTTACAGATTTCTTTTAGGTTCTTATTTTCTCTCACCTCAGAAACCTCCTTTTTCAACAGCCTTATTGACTAACTTCTGCTGGCTCCACTCTACTGTATACACCAGAAAGCGAAATCTCACCAAGAAAAGGGAAACATATAAAGAAGATTCGATTGAGAATATGTAATTATAAAATAATCTTGGTACACAACTTTCATCAAAACAGGCAAAATTGAAAGGAAAAAAAATCAAATGAGGTGTGTATTGGGGTGATGTCCTTTCACCACACTTATTCAATTTACATGTTAATAATCTGAAAAAGTGGACTATATGGGAAAAAAAACATACAACAGAATTGGAGTAGCATTCAATAACAACCTGAAAAATACAGGTGAAAAAACTTTGCATGTTGAAAGTAAAGATGACTTAAAGCACTTATGGATGAAGATCAAAGGCTACAGTTTCAACATAAAGAAAACAAAAATCTTCGCATATGGACCAATAAGCTACATTGACACACATAAAAATATTTATGTTGTCAGAGATTTCATTTGATTTGGGTCCACAATCAGCACCTACAGAAGCAGCAGCCGGTGCGTGTCCCCATCCCCACCCCCACCCAAATCAACTCTATATTATTGTATTGGGCAAATCTGATGCAAAAGGCCTATTTAAAATAAATAAATAAAATGCCCCACCAAAAGTTGTCACCTTGAGCACTAAAGTATGCCTGATCCATGTCATGGTATTTTCAATTGTCTCATATCCTTGAAAAAGCTAGACAGTGAATAAGGAAGACCAAAAATGAACCGCTGCCTTTGACGTGTGGTACTGGTGAGGAATATTGAATGTATCATGGACTGTATTGTAAAATGAAGAAATCTGGCTTGGAAGAAGCACAACCATAATGTTGATTACAGGTGAGGATGGTGAGCCCTCACCTCACAAACTGTGGACAAGATAAGAGGAAGAACTAGTCCCTGGAGGAAGACATCATGCTTTGTAAAGTAGAGGGTAAGTAAAAAAGAGAAAGATTCTCAATGCAATGGACTGACCCAGAGGGAAACTTTGGGCTCACACAGGAAGGATTGTGAGATGGTTTAGGACCACACAGTATTTCACTCTCTTACACATAAGGGGTCATTGTAAGTAGGACTTGACTTGATGGCACCTCACAATAACAGAAATAATATCTTTCTCAAAGAGTAGCACTCATCATCGTTTAACTTAATCTAAGTAAAGAACTGAGCTGAGTTTGGGAACATATTGATAGTTCAATAAACATTAGTATGATCCCTTGAACAGTTCCTGTATCTTCTGACATTCAGGATCTTTGCTGAGATTTATTTTTTCTTCTACTTTGTCATTCAATTTTTTCCCCATCTGTTGAACCTATTCCTCTGATCGCTAAGGAAGTAGTGGAGGGTCAGCCAAAAAAAAAAAAGTGTGTGTGGGGGGGAGTATAAGACCCTTTAAATGGGTTGGCACAGTGGCTGCAAAAATGGGTTCAAACAATTTGCAGGATGCTGCAGAATAGGCAGCATTTAATTTTGTTGTAAACCGAACTAATATAAGGTGGAGTCAACCAGAAAGCTCCTAACAACAAAAGAACCGGCGTATAATCTCTCCCTGTGCACTATTTTCATGTTTTATTCATGGGACATTGCAACAATGCTAAAAAAGCTACATCTGGAGTCAGAACTTTAAAACACTGTCTTATGGACCATCCCTTTGCATAGCAGCCTCGTAGGATAGAGCAGAACTGCTCCTTAGTGCTTCAAAGGTTATAAGCTTTACAGCACGTAGTCTTTCTTCAAGAGCAGCTATCCTACAAGAATTTCATTGAGAAAACTAACCCCACCTTCCCTTCAGCCCTGGTCTTGCCCCTGCAGATTTCTTTTTTATTCCAAATCTCAAAGAACATTGTAAAATAACTTGATTTGCGTCCTTTGAGAATACCAAAAACTACTGTTTTTATGTGGTATAAATCAGATAGTGCAGAATTACTCTGGGGGAGGAGTTAGCGAGATGGAAGCACTACCTCAGACATGTATGGGTGTTGTGTTGAGAAAACAATAGCTTCATGTTTGATTTTTTGTTGTTGTTTAATAAAGAATTCTATAATTTTGTAGTAATACTTGTAGACTTGCCCTCATAAATCACCTGGTTATTCTTCAGAGAAGCCACTAGGGCAGCGGTTCTCAACCTGTGGGTGGCAACACCTTTGAAGGTGGAATGACCCTTTCACAGGAGTCGCACGATACATAACAGTAGCAAAATTACAGTTATGAACTACCAAGAAAAATAACTTTATGGTTAGGGGGTCAGCACAACATGAGGAACTGTTTGAAAGGGCCGCAGCATTAGGAAGGTTGAGAACCACTGCTCTAGGTAGATGCGAGTCAGCAACCTTTTGATAAATAACCAAGTGCTTTAACCATTTGTGCCACCCAAGGGCTCCTAAATTAAAAAATACAAATTTTAATAAACCACTGCCATAGAGTTGATACCTATTCATAGCAACCTTATGCAGGATTTCTAAGACTATAAATCTTGGTAAATGCAGACAGCCTCATCGTTCTCCCCAGGAACAGCTAGTGAGTCTAAACTGCCAAGCAGCCAAATGCCTAACCAACAGAACAGGGCTACTTGAATTAAAAAGAGAGTCCTAATATTTCTAATAATACAAATTGTGAACACTTGTACAATTTATTTTAATTTTGAGTCAATTTGTTTCCTATAAAACATGTAAATAGAGGCTGTAGGCAAAAGTTGGCTAACAGTACCTGACAACCAAAAGTTCTGGTGAGGTAACAGTTAATTGGTCTAGGTTACACGTTGGGCTGTAACCTCAAGGTCAGCAGTTTGAAACCAACAGCACTCTGTGGAGAAAGATGTGTAGCTTTCTACTCCTGTAAAATGTTTACAGTTTTGGAAATTCACAGGGGCAGTACTATCCTGTCCTATAGGGTCGCTATGAGACACAATGGCAGTGAGTTTGGAATTCTGGGGGTCCTTCATTTATCTTTGTACCCTTTGTAATGTTTTATGATGCATTAAAAATGTGATGCATTACTTAACAAGAGTTCTATTTTTGGAAGAAGTCCTTACCTGTTTTAAACAAAATAAAAACAGAGCCCATCTGTGCTTCTATTTATTTAGCATATGGGGAAGGATACTAAGTGCTCAATCTGAGACTGGTGCACAAAATGGAAGGGTTTTTTCACATGGACAATCAAGAGATCCACACATATAACTATATTTTAAAATCCAAGAAAAAGTCTGGGTCATACTGTTCTTTAAAAACCTGTAAAG
The DNA here is from genome assembly GCF_000313985.2 of Echinops telfairi. Lineage (NCBI taxonomy): Eukaryota > Metazoa > Chordata > Mammalia > Afrosoricida > Tenrecidae > Echinops > Echinops telfairi. The sequence goes on along the minus strand of NW_022103929.1, from coordinate 2,213,213 downwards.
CAGGTCTGAAGTTAAACAAGTGACCATCTAACAGGGAAGCAACGAAGCCCACATGGAAAAAGCATGCCTGTGTGATCACAAGGTGTCGACAGGTATAAGTCATCAGATGATCAAAAAATCATATCAATGCAAACGAGGTGGGGTTGGAGTGGAGACCCAAAGCCCATCTGTAGACAATTAGATATCTCCTCACAGAAAGGTCACAAGGAAGGAACGAGTCAGCCAGTGTGCACCGATGAAACACACAACATTCCTCTAGTTCTTTAATGCTTCCTCCCCCAACTATCATGACCCTGGCTCTACCTTACAAATCTGGCTAGACCAGAGCATGTACACTGTTACAGATCTCTCAACACACAGAATCCAGGACAGATAAACCCCTGAGGAACAGTAACGGGAGTAGCGATACCATGAGGGCAGGAGAGGGAGAACCAATTGCAATGATCGATGTACACACACACACACACACACACACAGGGGATGAACAATAGAAACCTGGATGAAGGGAGAGACAGCGGATGGTATAAGATATGAAAATAATAATAATTTATAAGTTATCTAGGAGTCACAGGGATGGAACGGTGGGTGAGGGAGAGAGAAAAGAGGAGCTGAGACCAAAGGCTCAAGTAGAAAGAATATGTTTCAAAAATGATGAAGGCAACATATGTACAAATATGCTTGATACGATTGATGTCTGGGTTGTTATAAGAGCTGTAAGACCCCCAATAAAATTTTTTTTTTTAAAAACCTTTAAAGCACAGTGACCTCATCCAGTTAAGCAAAAGTCTGAGAGACTTTCCAAAAATCTGCCAGCCTTAAGAAGAAGCAACATTAGAAGATTTATTAGAAAGGCATGAATGTGCACCAAAGTACCATCTAAATATATAGTGTATGACTACTGAGCCTGCACAGGGATTCAAGTACAAAGAGCCAAATGACTAGCTGACATGGACCCCAAATTCGCAAGTAGAACTTTTCAATTGTTATAGATAGTTGGGAAGAATTGAATTACTGCCAAGAACTTTCAAACTGACAAGAATTTTACTAGATGTAATGTAGAAATTTATTGCACAGCGTCAACAAATCAAAGATTTATCTTCTTCTTCAAAAAAAACTAAACCTGCTGATAGATCTACAGATAAAAAGGTTATAATATCTTTCACTGAAGTAAATCCATTTATCAAATATTTCTCACTAATCTCTATCTATGGAGGAAAAACAACTCCTGAGTTGACCCTTAAAGAATGAACAACTAGAGAGGTAACTGGGATATGTTAAGCTTTAGTGTTAACATTCAACAACTGTTTCCTTTAAAAAAAAACCATTCAAGAACAAGTACACTGAGTGGTATCCTCAAAAGCACCGTCAGAGCAACAATGGGCAGAACATGCAGCATTTTGACTCAGGTTAATTACACTTTCTTCTCTCTTTTTTTTTTTAATTACACTTTCTTTGCTCAAAAATAGTCATTAAAATACATTTTCCTTTATTCTTCTACTTTCTTTTTTTTAATCTATAAAGACAGTAACTGGATTAATGGCTTCTTGGGGAGGAGGTAGGGGGAGGTAGGGGACAATTAGCTAATAACAGTGAGTACAATAACGAAGTGTTCTAAAACTGACTGTAGTGATGGTTGTACAACTCTTTTTAATGATTAAGCTACTGAATTTTATATGTGAATAATATGCCAATAAAACTATTGATAAAAAATTTTAAATAACTAATCAAAAGCACTATCATTTATTTCAAAATTTGGGCAAATAAAACAACATAGGAAAAATATCATAATCATAATCTTCAGACATGAAGATTTAGAAGTACTTGGTTTATTCCTAAAAAGGATCCTGACCAAATCTATCTTTCTGGCTGTTATTTGTTATTCTTTTCTTGCTTTCCGTTCAAATTATCTTAGAAAGGATCCAGCTATCATTGATCTCCAGATGAAAGCCGTACAAGTGAAAACCCAAAGAGCACATATCAAACAATCTGGGACACTCAGGGCTCTCTAGGCACAGCAGCAGCACATCACAAAGGTTAGGTCACACTCACTTGGAATAGTTTTCTATAGCATCATCTTTCTTCGCTTCTGCCTCCCCCTCTGGTTTTGTGCCTTTATTTGTTTCATCCAGCCAATCTGAGACATGTTTAAGAGCACATTCAACAGTAGACACCATATTCTGAACAGCTTCAAGTTCCTCCGGAGATGGATAAATTGTTGAATGTTTCACCATCACATGGCGATCATCATTGGCAAAAGAGCGAATAGATCTCTGTCAAAAGGAAAAATTACTTCTTCAACAGAAGAAATGTTAACCCCAAAAGGATTACATATAAATTATAGTTCAAGTCCACTTATAGTACTAATTGTTAAACAAATGTGAAATAATGTTGAAATCAGTAAAAATTGCTGAGGAATGGATATTAAAAGGTCTACTGAACTTCACATCATAAAATTAGTGGTTCTCCAATCATGTTTTGGTGAAGTTTTACTCAGGTCACACTCAGCATATGTATATGCTATCTTTTAGCGGCACCCATTCATTATGAATACCACTTAAATAAAGTCATGCATATCACACAGCATTTGCAAGAAGACACACTTCCTAGTTTCAAGAAAATGTCTAGAAATGTATGATGGTACTCATGAGAACCAAACTGCTAGAAATGTTTGCATCTTGAAAAATTGAAACTATAATACAGCAATAATACAAAGTAGAAAGTTATGTAAGTTTAAACACTACAAGGAAACAGACAGTACATTAGAATACTGTTTACTATTTGGCATTCATCTCTTTAGGGTAAGGTTTTATTTTTTAAATAGATCAGTGGGAGACATTCCAATTTCTGAGTTGGGGAAATACATAGTGCAAAAAAAACCCAACTTCCCAAGTTAATTTACAGATTTATTTTAATTCTCAACAAAACTCCCTTGAGATTGGCTTACCTACTTAAAACTCAATACAAATAATTTGAAAGCTCATGTGAAAAAAAAAATCAATGAGACTATCAAAAAATATTGTACAAAGACGGAATGGCAGTACCATTATAGCAAAATAAAATATGAAAACAAGCAGTAATTTAAATGGCATGCCAGCCCAGAAATGAGTATAACAAACCAAAGCCCAGAAACAGAAGTTTCATGAGAATTTAATAGCGTAGTCCTTCACATTCATAAGGCACACATCAAAAAAAAAAAACACCTTTAAATATTTCCATATTTCCAAATACCATAAGGATGTTGAAACCAGTACACAGCAAATATACAAAGATAACTTGCTGAGTTTTCCATAAATCCAGAAGTATTCAATATAAAGGTTGGTTTACAGTCTTTATAATTCTTTACATGTAATTATGTGCTAGTAGATGGTAAATACAGTCTTTTCTGAAAAAGTAAAACACTGGCAATGCTTTATCAATCTTTCCCTTTTGGTTTTGTTTTAGAATATCTTATTAATTGGAAATTAGCATATTAACACTGGAATCAAAACTGAAAAAGTAGTGAACTTTTGAAATCTTTAATCTGCCACAAAGAAATATACTTGTCCATCACTTCATGAGATCAAGAAACAAGGAAAGGAAAATTACATGCACAATGAGTTGGAGATACTAGGTCTTACCTAGACAGGTAAGTAGCTCTGTCCAGCCCACTGGCCACACATTTGTAAAATTATACACTATTACATAACATTACGTTTGGTGTTTCACACAAAACAATATGGACTGCCAATGTTACAAAAGAGATGGTTCCATCTAAGAGCCTACTTTATCTGACAGGTCAAGCACCAGAAAACAAAGGTGAAAGTGACAATAAATTATCTATTTAAAAAAAATCATCCTAATTACACAAATAAACTCCAAACGGGTTAAACATTAAAAATTCAATTAGGAAAACAGTGCAGAAACAAAATTTTCATTCAAATTGGAGAGCCAAGATTTAAAGTGATAAGAAAATCAAAAAACACAACTAATTATATAAAAATATATAATTTCTACACGAGGAAATTTAAAGAATAAGCCAGGGTGAGAATTTTCATAATATTTGTGGCATAGTCTGGGGTCTTAAAGGCTTGATGATAAACAAGTGGCCATCTAGCTGAGAAGCACCAAAGTCCACATGGAAGAAGCACACCAGCCTGTGTGATCATGAGGTGTCAATGGGATCAGGTATCAGACATCAAAAACCCAGAACAAAAAAAATCTTATCATTGTGAATGAGAAGGAGTGCAGAGTGAAGACCCAAAGCCCATCTGTAGATGGTTGGACATCCACCTACAGAAGGGTCACAAGGAAGAGACAGGCCAGTCAGGGTGCAGTACAGCACCACTGAAACATACAACTTTCCTCTAGTTCCTTAAGGCTTCTTGCCCCCTCCACTATCATGACCGCAATTCTACCTTACAAATCTGGCTAGACCAGAGCATGTACATGGGTACAGATTAAGAGCTGGAAACACGGGGAATATAGGACAGATAAACCCTTCAGGACCCATATTGAGAGTATCAATACCAGGAGGGGAAGGGGAAGGTGGGGGAAGAGAGGGGGAACTGATTACAATGATCTATGTATAACACCCCCCTCCCCAGGGGGAGGACCAACAGAAAACATGGGTGAAGAGAGAAATTTATAAATTATCAAGGGTTCATGAGGGAGGGGGGAGCGGGAAGGGAGGGAAAAATGAGGAGCTGATACCAAGGGCTCAAGTAGAAAGCAAATGTTTTGAGAATTATGATGGCAACAAATGTACAAATGTGTTTGACACAATGGATGGATGTATGGTTTGTGATAAGCTTTGTATGAGTCTACAATAAAACGATTAAAAGAAAATTGTGGCATATGATAAAAGAGCCCTGGTGGCACAGCAATTTAAAGCAATTTAAGCACTCAGCTGCTCACCATTATGTCCAGGGTTTGAATCCCTACAGTCACGCAGGAGAAAGATATAGCAGTCGGCTTTATAAAGACAGGACCTTGGAAACCCTATGGGATAGTTCTATATTCTGCAAGGTCCTTGAGTAAGAATCAACTCTAAATTTTTAGTGATATAACATACATAAAACATTTATTTAAAAATAAACAATGTAAAAAAAAATAAATACTGTATAAGAATATTAAGACCACAATAGATAAATGAGATGAAGTGGCAAACAATTCACATTAGGGAACTGTGTAACAGTGGGGTTCTTCACACCTCACCATAAAACTAAATGACAAAGAAAGCTCAATCTAACACTTCTTTCCCACCATCCAGTACTAAAATATTAATAGAGTGTTTTCTGTAAAGAGCAAGTCAACTAACTAGTTATTAATCCTTAACACAATTTTTAATCAAGTATCATTTAAAGAAACACCACTAGACTTTCCAAACAACATATTCTAAACATACTGATGATTAATATTTTGTGCTTTTCTCCCACTTATAAATTCTTTTTAAAATCTTTTCTCACTTGTACTTAGGAAAAATATTCACACAACATCCTCCAGAACCAAAATACAACAGGGGAAAAAAAGAATCAGCATATTTTACCAATTTAAAAACTAGACACCAGAGGTCTTAAAACCAAGGGGAAAAGATGATTTTTTTACATTAAATACTCTCAACATTTTAACAACTCCTAAAATACTCGTATCATTAAGTACAGCACCAGTTCTGGACTTTTTAAACTTTAAGGGGAAACAATAGAACTTTAGTAAGAAACTATATAATTTTGGACTAATGGCCACTGAGCAATTTGCACTGGTTTGCTAATGCCAGTTTTAGTAGAAAATATTATTCATGAACATTCCATTGTTTCATTTGCTTTTAATACATTATGGCCTACAAACTCATGGAGCACCATTTTGTAGTTTAAAGGGCATGTAGGAAATTTGAACTCATTTGCATTGCTTAAATAATAGAGTGCCATCTTTATCTGATGCACTAGACCCCAAAATTAACACCATTGCTTTGCACTGTTTAAACATTACAATTTTAGACTAGTGGAATTTTCTATGCTAAATTAAGGAATTATAATACTTACCATGATTTTCTATAGTATTTTAGCTTCTTTTTCCGATCCTTTCCTCTCTTTCTTGTCGTCTTCACTAGACACTGCTTTGTGTGACAGAACCTCCTCATAAGCCTGAGTCCCCTGACAGCTCAAAGTCAATATGGCAAAGATGTCTAGAGATTTGTTCTCTGGAGTACACCTGGCAAAAGAGGAGGGAAAAAAACACTTTCAAAAATGCTAATTTACAATTTGTTTCAAATCTGAATGTGGAGCCTGTAACATGTTAATTTGAAAGAAATAAACTTTATAGAAGAAAATTATATCATTTCTAACAAAAAGCTAACATATCCTTTGAACATAGGTAAATTAAAAACAAAAAGCCCAGTGTGGCAAAAAAACATTCTCCTTGGTAGCTACATGTAGTAGCTGGCTGCCTTGCATTCAACGAAATAAATACAGGAGGAGCAAGCACAAATTCAGTCAAGTTGTACTACACAGAAAAGGTAATATTAGTATTGTGATAACAATGTTGCATTTAAACATAAGATGTTCAATTAGAAATTGGTGTTACTTAAAAGTATTATTGGTTGCACCATGATACCACCATCAGAGCACTTTACCATTTCAAGTGCCAATAAGACACACAGTTCATGTTGGCATGTTTGTTCTTCACCATTTTTAGGGCTAACGTGCAGAATTTTTGGTTTATTCTTCTAAATTCCCTGAGACCCTAATCCCCCTTTATCCTATATGTGGTTATGTCAGATTCCTGAGTATTCACGAACACTGAACTTCATTACCTTACACTTTTATGTCCCTCCCCAAAATACCACAGTACATTTCTGCTCAGGAAGCCACCTAGTTCCACCTTTATGAGATTTTGTTCCATATAGGGCAGAGGTAAGCTCTTCTGAGAACTTCAGAAATTCTTAAATAGCACAAACGTAGCTATTTAAAAAAATGTTTTAAACACACACACAATGTGCAAGTACAACAGATGTTTTAACTACAAGCACGTCAGAGAGTAATTTACAGCATATGTCATATAAACGCTTAAGGACTGTAACTGTCTCATCTAAATGCTTTTCCTTTATATTGGGGGGAGGGGGGTGAAGGTGTCTTTTAGACTTATAACAACATTTTGCTAATCCTTTCACTTGCTCTCTGAAAGAGACAAATTCTTTTCGAATTTTTAGAACTGGAAAATTTACAGATGTGGCATGCATCCCTATTCAGCGCAAATAAAAATAAAGGTC
>NW_022103929.1:2183602-2203419 GCF_000313985.2 Echinops telfairi | reverse complement strand
GTAGGACAGTGTTAAGATATGACAAAATAATAATTTATAAATTATCAAGGGTTCATAAGGGAAGGGGTGGCGGGGAGGGAGGGGGAAAATGCGGAGCTGATATCAAGGGCTCAAGTAGAAAGCAAATGTTTAGAGAATGATGATGGCAACAAATGTACAAATGTGCTTGACACAATGGATGGATGGATGGATTGGTAGGAGTTGCATGAACCCCCCATAAAATGATTTTTTTTAAAAGAAACTACAGCCTATAAAAATAAAATAACCTTATTAAGATCACAAAGCAAGTACTGCAGCCAAGATTCAAACTTAGATCCAAAATGAATAATATTAATCCTGTTCCAGCACCTTAGCTATTTAAAAACAAAAACAAAACATGTCTAAGTGAATCAATGTGACCAGATAGTAGACTTGGAAGTACCAGCTTTACCACTTAATTTCTCTGAGTCAGAACCCCATTACCAAGTTGAATCAATGCCAAATTACAGCGATTGTATATAGCAGCAGCTCTCAACCTGGGGGTCGCGACCCCTTTGGGGGTCGAACGACCCTTTCACAGGGGTTGCCCGATTCATAACAGTAGCAAAATTACAGTTATAAAATATCAACGAAAATAATTTTATGGTTAGGGGTCACCACAACTTGAACTGTATTAAAGGGTTGCAGCATTAAGAACGTTGAGAACCACTGGTATATAGGGTTTCCAAGAGTGCAAATCTTTATGGGACCAGGCAGCCTCATCTCTCTTCCTAGACAGATGGGTTTGAATTACCGACTCTGTGTTTAGCAGGCCAATATTCAATCCACAGCACCACTAGGATGAGCAGTTTCTACTTCAAATTAAAGGCTATAAAAAACTCCTAATCATATCTGTTAAAAACTATGAACTCAGTAAGTGGTAAGTAGTTTCTTAGGGTGGGGGTGGGATCAGATTTCCCAGTACACATAAAAATATTTATACATGGTGTGTGTATATTGTGTTTACAATTTTTTCTCTGGAAAATTGAACTTGGAAAAATGTTAGCTAAATTCTAGTTATGAGTCTGAGCAGCTTTGTGTAGCACATGAAATGTATACAAATGTATAAAAACAAATAGGTTTTTCTGAACTATAGTACGGAAATATTAAGGCAAAAATTATGCAAATAGACTTACTTTCTTAAAATCTCAAATAACGTCATGCAGTTTGACATGGGATCTAGGCAATTCTTTACTCCTAAAAATCCTATTTGTACATGCAGAAAAATTAAGCAGGATCCATACCTCACACCACACACAAAAGCAAATGGATTAAGGATCTAAATATACAACCTAAAACCATGAAATTCTTAAAAGAAAATGCTAGCCAACACTGTCCAAGCTGGCTTTTAAGAATGGATATCAGGGCTCTCTGCTCCTTCTCGTGTAATAAGCAGCTGCCTCTCGCATTCCCGTGCAGTCCCAGTGGCATTCCAGAGACACGATGGTGAAGGTTGGAGTGAATGGATTCAGCTGAATTAGGCGCCTGGTCACCAAGGCTGCTTTCCACTCTGGCAAAGTGGAGATTGTTGCCATCAATGACCCCTTCATTGATCTGAACTTCATGGTCTACTTGTTCCAGTATGACTCCACCCACAGCAAATTCAATGGCACCGTCAAGGCTGAGAATGGGAAGTTTATCATCAATGGGAAGGGCATTTCCATCTTCCAGGAGCGAGATACCACCAACATCAAGTAAGGTGAGGCTGGTGCTGAGTATGTCACAGAGTTCACTGGTGTCTTCACAACCCTAGAGAAGGCTGGGGCTCACTTGAAGGGCAGTGCCAAAAGGGTGATCATCTCTGCCCCTCTGCTGATGACCCCATGTTTGTGATGGGCATGGACCAAGAGAAGTAGGACAACTCCCTCAAGATTATCAGCAATGCCTTTGGCACCACCAACTGTTTAGCCCCCCTGGCCAAGGTCATCCATGACAATTTTGGCATCGTCGAAGGACTCATGACCACAGTCCACACCATCACTGCCACCCAGAAGACCGTGGACAGCCCCTCTGAGAAACTCTGGCATGACAGCCATCGGGCTGGCCAGAACATCATTCTTGCATCTACTGGCAATGCCATGGCTGTGGGCAAGGTTATCCAGGAGCTAAATGGGAAACTCACTGGCATGGCCTTCCTTGTCCCCACCCCCAGTTGTCCGTGTGGATCTCACATGCTGTCTGGAGAAAGCTACCAAATACAATGGCATCAAAAAGGTGGTGAAGCAGGCGGCCAATGGTCTCCTAAAGGGCATCCACCTCTGATGCTGGGGCTGGCATTGCCCTCAACAACCACTTTGTCAAGTTCAATTCCTGGTGTGACAATGAATTTGGCTAGAGCAACAGAGTGGTGCACCTCATGGTCCACATGGCCTCCAAGGAGTAAGAGGAGCCTCCCGGAGCACCAGCAACAGCACTAGAGGAAGAGAAGCCCTCCGCTGCTGGGGAGCCTTTGCCCCCAACTCACTCTCCCCTCACTCTCCCAACACATTGAGAATATTCCATCCAGACCCCTTGAAGGAAGAGGAGGGCCTTAGAGAGCTGGACCTTGTCATATACCATCAATAAAGTACACTATACTCAGGGGAAAAAAAAAAAAGAATGGATATCAGGTAACAAAAGCAAAACAGCAAGAGACAAAATAAATGAGACCTAATAAAACTAAGAAACTTTTGTTCATCATGACTTTACAAAAAAAGATATACAGTATATATTAGATAGCTATATAAGCTTTATTGAGAGGAAAAACAAAAATTACACATTTTCTAAGAATCTAATACCCAAAAAAATCTAATAACCAAAATATTTATCAAACTTCGCCAACTAAATAACAAAATGACATATGATCCAAACATATAAAGGGTAATGGGAAAAACAGAAAAATCGTTCACAAAACAGAGCATTCACATGGCCACTAAATACATAAAAAGATGATGTTCAACATCATCAGCCACCAGAGATGCAAATCAAAAGCAATGAGATGCCATTTCACTTCCACTAGAGTGGCTAATATTTTTTTTAAAAAGAAGAAACACAGAAAATAGCAGATTATGTCAAGGGAAAATGGATGCATTATTTATTACTAGGAGGAATGAAGATTGGTATAGGCACTGGGGAAAATAATGTGGTGGTTCCTTAAAAAAACTAAAAATAGAACTGTCATATGACCATGTCTGTTGCCATCTAGTTGATTCTGACTCACAGAATTTTCAAGGCTGTACATCTTTAGAAAAACAGACCAATCAATAACTTAATAACTCTGCCATTAGCGCCCCCATAACAAGACAAGAACATGCAATAAGAAAATGAATGTGCAAAGCTTATTACCGGTTACTAGTGGCAGGAGGTAGGGTGGAAAAACAGAGGGTTATTACTTACAGAGTACTGAAGTTTTGATGTACAGTGATGAAAAATCACACTGATTAAGAATAGGGTTGCACCGTTGATTAATGTAATTAAAGTCAATTTAAGTTGTACACCTATAAAAAGTTGCATTAGCAATAATTGTGTGACATAGCTATATTTACTACGTACAACCAAACACCTCACATGGGATTTGACTCCTTGGTACAGAGGAGTAGGATCATGGTTTCATGAAACTCAGTTAATTGGACTAATATTTAATGCTTCTGGTCTACCTCTACACTAAACTAAATTTCATTGTTTTCCATTGGAAGTTTCCTTATTTCATACATAGATTAGATGATAGATTAGATAGATAGAGAGAGAGAGAGACAGACAGACAGACAGACAGACAGAGGCATGAGGGATAAAGCTAAACTGAAAAACCTATGAATTCCAGACACATAAAAGCTTTAGTTAGTCCCAAAATTCTGCTACTAGATCCCGAAGCAAACACCTATAATAACAAAAATATGCCACCCCATCATATCATTTGAAGTTTGGCAAAGCTAAGCACAAGCTAAAAGGTCCTTTTCTGAACAGTATGAACAAGGGTGATGCAATCCAATGCCTACAGTCCTAACATAAAATACACTGTATGAATCTAGGTCAAATAAGAATGATTTTTGAATATTTACTATCAGTAAGTGAAATAGGAAAAAATCTTATCAAGTGACCAACCAAAGGAAGTCATACAAGGGTCAGACATTGTTACACTGAAATAAATGATCACTAGGCAGTCCCAATCCCTTAAAGTACCTTGAGCTTCAACCATTATGGTAGGACTCAAAGGGAACAGAGCAACATTTCAGTCAGGGATGACTCATCCGACAAAGAATGAATAGCTCAATGTATTTCAGTAATTATCTGTTGACTACCTACAATATGCCAGGCACTGTTAGAATACATCAGCGAACAAAAAAGACAAAAATCTCTGTCCTTGTTAAGTACCCCTTTAGAATTTAAAAAATTTAAAAACTCTACTTATCCCACAGGTCACACTAAAACAAGTAGAATAAATCTCACCCATGAATTTGTCAACCTCTAATAGTAGAGCCCAGTGGGAGTCTTGGTGGCATCATGGTTACACACTGAGTTGTTAACTTCAGTGTCTGTAGTTTGAAACCACTAGCCACTCCCTTTCTGCTCCCATAAAAATGTATAGGTTAGGAAATCCAAAGGGACAGTTCTACTCTGTCCTATAGAGTTGGTATGAGTAGGAATCTACTTGATGGCAGAGGGTTTGGTTTGTTGGTTTGGAATATAGCTGTTAACTTTTGCTCTGGCTGAAACTGAGCATCCTTAGAGGGTTGAGATCAGACAAGTCACATAATTTGGCCAATATTTTTTAAAGGATCACTATGCTTACTATGTTGAAATGCATGTACAAAGGGCAAGGCAAGGGTGTAAACAAAGACACCACTTGAGAAGCCGCTGCAATCATGGTGAGATTTAATAACGGCACACCCAAGAAGAGCAGGCAGCCATCAAGGAAGTGAGATCAGATTCTAGGTATATTCTGAGGGTAAAGCTGATAGGAAACTTCCTAGCATATGGGAGGCAACAAGGATGAGGTCAAGGTTTGGGTTTGAGCAAATAAAAGGATGGTGATACCAATAACTAAATTATGTGCAAAGTGAGTGGGTTTGGGAGGGAAACTGAAATTCTGTTTGGGACAAGTTTAAGTTTGAGATTATTAAATGCCTAATATGTAACTGAGGAACTCTGGTGGCACAGTGGTTTAGCACTCAGCTACTAAGTGCAAAGTTGGTGGTTCAAACTCATTGACCCCTCCCTGCACCACCAGAGAAAGATGTGGCTGTCTGCACCTTCATAAAGATCTACAGATTTGGAAACCCTATGGAGCAATTCTATTCTGCCCTGTAAGGTCACTGTGAGTTGGCACTGTGAGTTGGTTAATATGTAGCCAGCTGGATATAAGCCTGGAGTTCAGGAGAGAGGTCTGGATTAGCGATATAAATCTGGCAATTTTCGCCATATATGAAATATGTATCATTCAAAGACCAGGAAGGAGATTCCCAAAGTGTTCCACTGAACGAAAAGAGGAGGAAGAACACCTACAGAGAAAACATGATCTGAGCAGTAGATAGCCAAGCAAACACAATTTAGAATGGAGGCAAGACCTGTGAAAAAGGAGTGAGAAAAGGACACAGATGAGTAAAGATAAAAAGCCTAGGTTTTAGCCTCACTTCACTACTATGGATGTATTTAATTCAAAGATGCCTCTATTTGGAAGTGTTGTATACTACTGTATAAAGCAGGGGTGTCAAATTGGTGGCCCACGGGCCACATGCGGCCCCCCAATGTAATTTTTTGTGGCCGATGCTCTGAAATAAAATGAAAATAGAAAAAATAGTTATGAAGAAAATAGCACTTAGGGGAGATCGGGGCAATACTATACAGACAATTCCCTCATTAACCCTTTAACTACTGAAAACGAGTATTCTTGTGGCCCAGTGCCTTTTCTGAGGGGCTGTGGATGTGTATAAACATGCTGACTCAGTTCGGGTGATGTTTGAAAGTGATATGTCCGCCACTCTCTGTGTCACGTAATGTAAACAGATCCCAATAGCAAAAAGGTTAAAAAGAGCACTCTGGGTTGTGCTGTTATGAATCATACCTAGCGGCAGCGCTAGTTAACATTTTTAGAGGGAAGCCATTATGATTGTGCATCACATTTGTCAGCTGTCCAACATTTTGTGTTTTTTATTAGTTACTTTGTTATATTTTCTGGTCACATCATAAGAGGTAAGTGAAAACTAGTAGGAGGAAAGCTCTGGCAAGTTTCAGGTAAAAAAGAGTAATTTTAGTTTTATAAATACATTAATTAAATGTTTAAATAAAAGCAATTAAAAACAATTATATAGTATCTTAATTATTCTATCCATATTCCTGAATCCTCACTTCAAAATATAAATTTAACAAAATTTGTAAATGTGATGGGGCCTGCATGAATCTTGCCTGTTGCACCAAACGGCCCGCATTTTAATTGAGTTTGACACCCCTCGTATAAAGTAATTTTACCGGGCAGTAATTTATTTTCTCTTCAACTATTCCGTCCCCAATTCAGCTCACCTTTGGGGAAATTTTTACCTTCAGAATGTCAATCACCCTTCATTATCTAAGAAACTGGGATGCCACTCAGATACTCAGTTTGGCATCCAAGGTTCTCCATAATACAATGCTAATGTCATTCTTTCCCTGTCATTTCTCTCATCACTGTAGTTCTCCAGCCAAAACAGGAATGAGTCTTTCTCAGAATACCTTGCATGAAGCTTTAAGTGATACGCTCCCTTTACCTAAAGTACAACCCCTACTCCATCATGATTTGTCACTGCTCTGTTCATCAGATGGTGTATTAGTCTAGGTACTTTGGAGAAACAAATCCACAGCAACTCACGTATAAGAGAGTTTTATGCAAAGAAAATGTGCATCACGAAAACATCCCAACCCAATGCTGCCCAAGCCCACAAGTCCAACATTAACCCATACCCAACACCAGTCCACAAAGTCCTTCACCTCACAAAACAGAGGCAATAATGCCGACTGCAGGAGGAAAGCTGAGTCAGTGAACGTGTAAGCATCTCAGCACTGGCAGGGGTCTCCACATGGCTGCTCCAGCACCCAGGGCTGCATCGGGATAGATCCATGCGGCTTCTCCTTGGGGATGTCTTGCAGGAAATCCATCTTGCAAGCTGAAGCAGGGAACTGCTAAGGCAGCTGCACCCGATGCAACCATCACAAAACAAAAGACCCGAGAACTAGAAAGGCGAGGCTTCACCACCCATTTATCCCTCCGCCTTTCAACCAGCACAAGTGATTATCGGCCAGGCTGGCACAATTAACTAACTCAGATGGCCATCTCAAATCAACTCCTCCATGAAACTTTACCTAATACATGAGTATAAATATATAAATTCTTCTTCCTTTGAACCAACCAGCACTTTTTCAACTTCCACAAGGACCTTTGCATTACCCAGTTTTAGCTGTTCTTATCATACATTCCTTAATGAAATGACTACTTTTATCTCCACATCATCTAGTCCAGAGGTCCCCAAACTTTTTAAACAGGGAGCTGGACTACAGTTTAAAAAAATTATGAACAAATTCCTATGTATTTTTTACAAAACAATCTTATCACTGTCAAAACCTTCCTAATCTCCCTATAGCTACCAACGCATTTCTTTGCTTCCCTCTATTAGAATACAATTCTTTGAAAGAGGTCTTTACTGTTTGTTTCTTTTCCTTCCCATTATCTCTTAAATCTACTCGTCAGCTTCCTACTCCCAATGTTCCACTGAAACAGCTCCTCTTGCTATCTTTATTCTCTTTCAAGTTACCAAATTAATGACATCGAATTTATTTATAATAGTTATCTCCTATATCTGTACTTTGATTAGCTCTCACAGTCTGAACATTAGCAATTTGTGCCCTTTTTTCCCCCTCATCTTATCAGCGTCATTAGAAAATTATCACCTTAGAGAACAGGCTTTAGTTTCATGGACTGATTCTACTGTTTTTCATTTTTCTCTTTTATAATTTTTCACTCCATGAATCATTATCTTTCTTTTACATATATCTATTTTATTTTTTATTTCTCTAGGTTTTTTTAAAATCATTTTATTGGGGGCTCGTACCACTCTTACCACAATCCATACACACGTCCATTGTCTCAAGCACATTTGTACATTTGTTGCCATCACATTTTCAAGCATCAAAAACCCAGAACAAAAAATGATATCATTGTGTATGAGGGGAAGTGCAGAGTGGAGACCCAAAGCCCATCCGTAGACTGTTGGACATCCCCTTACTGAAGGGTCACAAAAGAGCCAATCAGCATACAGTATAGCATCGATGAAACATACAACTTTCCTCTAGTTCTTTAATGCTTCCTCCCCCACTATCATAACCCCAATTCTACCTTACAAATCCAGTTAGACCAGAGCATGTACACAGATACAGATAAGAGCTGGAAACTGAGGGAATCCAG
Organism: Echinops telfairi; assembly: GCF_000313985.2. NCBI lineage: Eukaryota > Metazoa > Chordata > Mammalia > Afrosoricida > Tenrecidae > Echinops > Echinops telfairi. The sequence goes on along the minus strand of NW_022103929.1, from coordinate 2,194,991 downwards.
GACAGATAAGCCCCTCAAGACCAATATTAAAGAGTAGCCATACCAGGAGGGGAAGGGGAAGGTGGGGAAAGAGGGAGAACAGATTTCCCACAGTGATGGACAACAGAAAAGTGGGTGAAGGGAAACATCAGTCAGTGTAAGACATGAAAAAATATTAATTTATAAATTAGCAGGAGTTCATGATGGAGGGAGGGTGAGGGAGGGAAGGAAGAAGAAAAATGAGAAGCTATCTTAATTTTCTCTTACATGCAATTCCTCAGCAATCGCACCATTACATTTAGGTCTTCCAAATTAATATTTTCTTGAGTTCCAGGCTTGTATTTGTAATAATTCTCAATATATCCACATGTAATATCTCATAGACATGTTAAACTTAGTGTTTAAGATCCAAACCAACTCCTAACCCCCTGTTATGGGCTGAATTGTGTACCCACAAAATGTGTCCTAAATCTCATGCTCTAACACAGGGGTCCTCAAACTTTAAAAAAAGGGGGTCAGTTCATTGTCCCTCTGACCTGCTGGAGGGCCAGACTATAGTTTTTTTAAAAAAACTATGAATAAATTCCTATGCACACTGCACATATCTATTTTGAAGTAAATAAAACAAACGGGGCAAAAACACCCGGTGGGCTGGATAAATGTCCAGTAGTTTGAGGATGCCTGCTCTAACCAGTGTTTTCCAAAGAGGGTCAATACCACCCTCTCGGGGGGTCCTGGAACAATTGTGGGGATGAGGAGCTATAAAGCAGATAGCACTTTGTCCTGGATTATGGGCTGTAATACAAAATTTTTAACTGCAGAGAGGAGGGGTTGTTTTTTTTTCCCCCCTCTGAAATAAACTAGTGGTAATTTTTTCCCTCCTGAATAATAAATTTGGGGACTCATGCCCTAGACCTATAGTTGTAATCCCATTTGTAAATGAGCTTTCTTCATCATGTTAACAAGATAGGATTCGTGTAGCCATTCACTGCTAAAATCTATTTATTTATTTATTAATAAATAATTTTACTAGGGTTTCTGACAGCTCTTATAACAATCCATGCTATGACTCTCTTAAGGTAGCCAAATGCCTCGTCATCTAATTAGTGACAAAAAAAAAACAAGAAAAAAATCCATACATCAAATGTATCAAGCATATTTGCACATATGTTGCCATCATCATTTCAAAACATTTTCTTTCTACTTGAGCTCTTGGTATCAGCGCCTCTTTTTTTTCTCTTCCCCACCCTCCCACCCTCATGAACCCTTGTGTGTTAGTCTGAGTACTTTAGAGAAACAAATCCACAGAAACTCATGTATGAGGGAGTTTTATATAAAAGTTAAGTGCAATCAAGAAAACATCCCAACCTAGTGCTGCCCAAGCCCACAAGTCCAACATTAACACATTAACTCATGTCCGACACCAATCCACAAAGTCCTCCTCCATCTCACAAAACAGATGCAATGATGCCAACTGCAGGAGGAAAGCAGAATCAGTGAATGTGCAAACATCTCAGCAGTGGCAGGGGTCTCCACACGGCTGCTCCAGCACCCAGGGCTGCATCAGGGTAGGTTCATGTGGCTTCTCCTTGGGGATGTCTTGCATGAAGTAAGCCTTGCCAGCTGAAGCAGGGAACTGGCTAAGGCAGCTGCACCCTGGTCTGACCATCACAAAGCAAGGGAGCCGAGAACTGGAAAGGCGAGGCTCACTGAGCCATTTATCCCTCTGCCCTTCAATTAACCCCACATGTTTTTATTGGCCAGGTTGGGACAATAAACTAACTACCTCACCTTGATAAATTAAAATTATTTTTATTTTCATATCTTACACCATCCACTGTTTCCCTTCACCCACATTTCTGTTGTTTGTCCAGGGGAAGGGGGTAATATGCTGATCATTGAGATCAGTTCCCCCTCTCTCCACCTTCTTCCCCCTATCCTCATGGTATCACTACTCCCATTACGGTTCCTGAGGGGTTTTATCAGTCCTGGATTCCATGTGTCAAGAGCTCTTATCTGTACCAGTGTACATGCTCCAGTCTAGCCGGATTTGTAAGGCAGAACTGGGGTCATGATAGTGAGGGGGAGGAAGCATTCAAAGACTAGAGAATGTTGTGCATTTCGATCAGACTATCTTTAGAATTTATAGATCTCATAACAATTCTGACCAAAGGGGAATGGGTAATATTTTTTTTGAAACCTAAGTACTCATGAATTCTCTGTTCTCTTGTGCCCACTGCAGCATAATTAACACAGACCACCACCTTGGTAAGCAAGCCTCTAACGGTGCATTTTATTTTCAAAGACCTTCCTTCGGTTGCCATTGTACAAAAAAGAACATGGCAAAGAAACAAAATCTAGAGATAAAACAGCCACAATTATTTCTCTTAATTAGTTAGGTTAGTAAAATTACCTCTGAACCCACTATTTTTAAGCAAGCAGTACTGTTAAAAACCACCAATTTTAAAACAAACAGAAGTCTTACTTCTTACCTAGACAAAATATAAAACAATGGGCTTTAAAATGATATCTGCCCACCCCACAAACACGTACACACACACAAAGTCAAGGGTGTGGTCAATACAGGAAATTTTCCTTATATGACTATACCACAGTGCTAAAAATTAAGAAACATATTAGATTATATAGTAATAATTTAATTTTTAAACACTTGCCAATACTAATGCTCTTTTTTCTGGCATCCTCCGCCACAGTTGGAAACTATGTATCTAGGTCAGAAAAGACAAGTAGCTTTTCAGAACAGCTGAAAATCTTTGGCACAAGAGTTGATAGTATAATTCAACCCTCTCAGAAAAACTCCTTTTAAAATACTCCTGACCTAAATTGCAAGATTAATACTACTGATATTTATGAAAAATTAGAAAAAGTACTTATATTCTAGATTTGGTAGACTCATAGAGGTAATGGACTAAAGGAAAATACTAGATAAGATAAACAATGATTCATATAAGAGCAGTATTGATATTAAGAGATATGCACTTTAGTTGCAGCTCTGCTACTAATGAGCTGGCCAATTTTGAACAAACCTCCATAACCTCTCTGGGCCTCAATTCCTTCATTTATACAGCAAAGACGTTATACTACATCTAGACTACCCACATTAATACAATTTTATGACAAATCAGGAAGTGTAGAAGTACATTTCATATGACACAGTCAATTTCTTTAAAAGCTTACCCTGGAATTTAATCACATTTTAAATATTATAGATAAAACTAGATAACAAAAATGCTACTAGAGAAATTTTAAAACTTGATTTGAAAATATTATGGAATAATTTCTGGTATGTGATAATAGTATTATTTGAGATCTTAGTATGAGTGAGAGAGGTTCATGGCTTTTAGAGATATAAGCTACTTAAAAATAAAATTATATTTCTGGGATTTTCTTGTAAAAACAATCCAGTTGGAAGCTAAGACGGCAGTAAAAGTGCAATCAGACTGGTCATACAGCAATAATTATTTATGACAGATGACAGAGGTTCTGAATGGTTTTCTTTTTGGTAGATCTGAACATTTCCATGGTAAGTGTTCTAGACAAAAATGACCAGATTCCAGCCATTTCAGCTGTCCCAAACTCTAGTCTCTACCTCTTTAGCATACCTAGGTCACAGTGTTCTGCTTTGACTCCAGTTTAGAAAACTGTCAAGTAGAGAGTATGGATCATCATGGGGCCCAATTAATGGAGTTCCCTTACCTGCTGCTCAATGCCCAAAAGACATCATGGTTCATATAGTCTGTCCTTTTGTGTGGCTGTTTACGGCAGGAAGGCTAATCCAAACTAACTTTACCATGGCCAGAAGTGAAGTTTCAATCAATAAACATTCACGTTTTTGCTATATATCCACACTTGTACTGGGGCACAGCTAAGTTTAGGGCTATGGTGTAATCCAAACAGTTCTAGGATGAGAATAATCATCCATCGATCCAATACATACTTACTAAGAATCTATCTAGAAGTGCTTCTAAAGAAAGGTCTGGCAATCTGCTTCTTAAAAAAATCAGCCAGTGAAAACTCTATCCAAAAAAAACAAACTCACTGCTACGGAGTTGATTCTGCCTCATCGCAATCCTAAGGACAGGGTAGAATTGCCCCTCTGAGTTTTCAAGACTGTGTAACTCTTTATGGGAGTCATACGCTTCATCTTTGGTGGTTTCAAATTGCTAATTTTACAGTTAGAAGCCCAACACCATCAAGACCTGAAAACTGTATAGAGGACAATCATTTTGACACACTATGGAGATGTGTGTACGTCTCAGGAAAGTGACTACTAAAGTGAATCATCATATGTGATGAGCCTTAGTATTAACATAACCAAAGTCCCTCCATTATCCAGAGAAAATATCCTTTTTTGTAACAACGATATATTCTTCACCTAAACTCTTACAGATACCAACTCAAAAAGAATCTCCTTACTCATGACTTTCAAGTCAGTCCTAATATTTTTTCCAACATGTTGTTCAGAAAAATAAGTAAAATATAAAAACTCTTCCTTAATGTAATTTTTGAAATTACCAGAAAACTTAAAATTAGGATTTTTTAAATAACTTATTTAGTCACTTAGTAAATAATATATATCTCATATATATTCAACACTTCAAGAGAAGTTAAGACCATTAAAAGAATACATTATGAGGTTGATTCAATTTTGATGTTTTATAATTTTTATGAATTGTGTTGTCTATGAAACATTATTGATATTCACCTATCTGACAGATTTACAAAGAAAACAGCATATAAATCATAGACAAACATTGATGAAGAATTATCTTCATATGTAAAAAGAATCCCCTTGACTGAAACTCCAATGATAAATACATTTCAAATACCTAAAAAGATGTATTTGTTAGCTTCAGGGCTTTAAATTGTCCAGCCACCTGGATAATAGTGACTCCAGAAAAGACAAAAAGAATGAACAAGCAAAGATGTGAAAAATTGATTCAGTTATTTTATGCATTACTATTCACCTGTCAAGTAGTCCTTGATCTCCTTGAATTTTCAAAGATAGATCGTTCACATCACTATCAAAGATAGTCTCCCCAACTAAGCAGGATAAAAACATTAAAGACAATCTAGAAATAGGAACATATTCTTTTGCATTATCAGTAGGCAGAAAAGACATCAATTAGAGCAGGGGTCCTCAAACTTTTTAAATAGGGGGCCAGTTCACTGTCCCTCAGACCTGTTGGAGGGCCGGACGATAGTCTAAAAAAAAAAACTATTAACAAATTCCTAAGCACACTGCACATATCTTATCTTGAAGCAAAAAACAAAACAGGGCAAACACACCTGGCGGACTGGATAAATGTCCTCGGCGGGCCACATGTGGCCCGCAGGCTGTAGTTTGAGGACCCCTGAATTAGAGACTAGACTTGAGTATCATCTTAATACACATTTTTCTATAGCATTATATAGAGCAGTCCTTATAAAGCACTGAGGAAAATAAATTCAGTATCACCGACAATCCTGCTTAATTCAAAGTATCACCTTGTAGCTGAAGACAAGGCAAATTAATAAATTAAACAATACTTACAAGTCACACAACTATTAAATGGCAGAGTTGCGATGTAAAGTCAGATATGCTGACTACTTCTATACAGAGAAAACTAAATAGCGGTCCTGCTCAAGCAATTAACTTCTCATGTTCCTCATCTCTGAAGGACCATCTACTTCCAGAGTTGTTTTGAAATTAAGTGTCTATAAAGTGCTTTAACAGAGAAAGATTAGTTTGCCTAGATCCGTAAGTTTAGTGAGTGACAGCACCAAGATTTGAATTCATATTTACGCTTAATAATCTATGTTTCTAAGTAGGCTGCCTCATTCCAAACCTAATGTTCTTAGCACTATTTTACACAGCCTCTCCAATCATGACAGACTACCAGTTCTTAATTCTTAAAATTAGAGTTGGGGTAGGGACCAGAACCATGATTTACTCTTCAGTCAACAGCTATTATGATATTTATTAAAATTCAATATTCAAATAAATAAAAATTCTACAAACATTATTTAAGATCATCTAAAAATCCATGAAAATTTGTTCTCAACTTAAAAGTGAAAATCTAGATTCCTGAATTTCAAAAAAATTGGGTCCATTAATTCAATATTCAAATAAATAAAATTCAACAAACATATTTAAGATCATCTAAAAATCCATGAAAAATTGTTCAACTTATAAGTGAAAATCTAGATCCCTGACTTTCCAAAATAAAATTAAGTCTATTCTCTATCCCCATTAACTGTGAGTACAAGAAAGGATTTCTAAAATCTGATTTCCTACATTTGAACTGAAATTAGATTCAAGCATACTCAATCTAAAACCTATTCCCATAAAAGAAGTAAGATGCTCAACCCTCCTTAACTTAAACTCTCTACCTTGACCATGTATGGCTTCCTTGATCTTAACATCTATCTTTACCTCTAACTCTACTCTTCTCCAGTTCTATACCCAGTTGGGACTGTGTTAAGTACCCATGTCACATGTTCCCACAAATTTGGTTGTATGTTACAGATCTATAAATATATGTTCAATGAAGACATAGAAGGGTGAGTGAAAAAATATTGCTACTAGGACTCCAACTGGTACATATACAGATTTATCCAAATCAAAATGCATTTAAAAGATATCTCTGAGATCAGCTGGTGGCTACAGGACAAGTTCTCTCAGTAATACATGTGTTGTGGTCTTATTAGGGTGCCTTCAAACAATTTATCATGAGAAAAAAAAATCTGAAGTGAAGGATAATATCAAATTTTTAATATTACAAAAGTGGATATCTTCCCAGATGATTGAAACTCTGCAACAAGTTCTAGGTAACAATGTCCCACATAAAACAATAGATTTCAGAGAGATCAAAATGTTAAGGAAAGTCAGAAAAACCTCAAAGGTGAGCATGGCATAGGCCAGTTCAAAAGATTATGGGGACTATTTTTATGACTCCAAAGGTAATCTTGGTAAGATTTCCTTGGCAGACACAGCAGGATCACAAGGCCTTATCAGAAAGTTTCCAGAAAACTAAAAATTATGTTGTTGAGGAAAAGGGCAAAATTACACTCCAGAATTTTTTTTCATTGCAACTATTTCATCTACTCATTCTTCAAGGGTAGCATGGGCTGTCTGTCCTACAAGAATTTTGTTGGAAATTCCAACCCAATCCCCCTACACCCCTCATATCGCCCCTTCATACTTCTTTTGGTTCCCAAAACTTAAAGAACATTTTAAAAGACCAAAATTTGAATCCCCTATTGGATACCAAAAATGCAGCGTTGGTGTGATGTGAATCAGAGAGGTAGGAATTCTTCGGGGAAGGTTTAAGGAGAAACATTACATTCAGACATGTATACATCTAAATGGAGGATATGTCGAGAAATAATATCATTACAATTTTGATATTTTTAATGCAATTTCTATGATTGTATAGCAACACGTTTTAGCTTATATTGTGTCTTGTTTTCTTCCTTATGCCTATTATATATCACTGGACAGTAGGCTTTCCAATATTTGTCAAATGTATAAACAAGTGAATAAATGATTGAGGTCCAAGAATAGCTCCTGGTACTTTGATGGGAAAATATAAAGTCCCTCCTCATTCTCCATAACTGTATCACAACTACATTTTCCAGAGTCTTGCCATACAACTGTTTCTTTAATCAAGCTCCAGGCAAGTATGTACAAAGCTGTTATGTTCACCACCCGTTGGCTAGTAAAAAGAAAATTCAAGATTTTAAGAGTATACTTCAATTAAGATGCTGACTACTTACTCTAAACATAATTTATTCCCAGATAATTCACTTAGCGAAATTCCTCCTTACACTTCATTGCCATCACATGAATTCTGACTCATATCAAACCTGTAGGTCAGGGTAAAATTGCCCCCATGGGTTTCCTAGACTATAATTCTCTATGGGAATAAAAGGCCTCATCTTTCTCCTATGAAGTGGCCAGTGGTTTTGAACTGCAGACCTTGCAGTTAGCAGTCCAACGTGTAACCACTACATCCTCAAGGCTCCATGTACAATTACATTACCAATTCAAAAAATTATCACATTGGCAGTTAAGGCCCTCCTGTTTAATGATCCCTCCCGTTCTATAGTGTACAAGACACTTTACACTGTCTAATTTAATATTTACAAAGTAACTTGTCAAAAGTCACAGAAGGGCAAATCTACAATCTGAACTCGTTTGTTAAGATGCTAAAACTATGGTTCCCTACACTAAAATGTCTCTCAAGTAAAAAGACAACTGTCTTTATAAGATATCTGCTTCACACGGCTGTTATAAATTAGAAGTAAAAATAGAACTAGGGTGGCAGGAAAAGATGATCTTAAAATATAAGGTTAGACTTCCCTTTTAGCATTATACTTATATATAAATTTACAACTCAAAAGACAAAGAGTTGAAAGATCCCAATTTTTCAGAATAAACAGTTATATAACCCTAAATGATCCTCTCATGTGATTATAGTTAATGTTAAGGGTTGGGTTTTTTCAAAACAAAGTTATTCAAAATGATGGCATACAAGGATAATTTGGCCATCTGTTAGCAGTGTGGTTAAAGGTTGGGAAAACAGACCAGAAAAAAGGAAGGGGAAAAAGAATTTCCTCTTCCAAGAATAACAATCCATATGCAAAGTCACTCCCTTGCCAATTTATAAGGAGTGAAATGAATACAATACAAAAGAAATAGAAAAATAATGACAATATTTAATGGAATTATCCTTAAAAACATGGCCAATTAAAACAAAAAGGCTCCAATCATTGGCAATTAGTCCTTAGAAGATCTGAAATACAATCTAAGAGACAGCATCATCTCAGACATACAGTGTGAACTCTGAAAATTTACTTTAGAGAAAAAAATTCTAATCAATGAATACCTACATGATTCTTAACAGTCGAGGACCTAATGTCCGGGGTTTAAGTGGAGAGAAAATGTTTTGAGAATGATGTACAAATGCGCTTTACACAATTGATGTGTGTATGGATTGCGATAACAGTTGTATGAGCCCCTAATAAAATGTTTAAAAAAAAAAAAAATCAAAAGGGCAACATTTACCCAAGGGTAAAATGCTGAGGGTGAGGGAAAAAGAAGCAAAGGAAAACAGAAACCCAGGAAGGAAAGGGGATACGTGATGGTATGTTGAGGGGATTGCAATAGATGAATTGATATAAAATGCATGTGGATTATTGACTGTAAAATTGATGATCTGCCCTGTAAACCTTCACCTAGTTGACAATAAATATTACAACAAAACAACAACAAAAAACAGTCATTAAGTTAAACCACACTTAAAATTACAATAAGCTACTTGTTAATCTTCACTAAAAGCATTTGATTAATATCCCTTGTCCTCATTTATTGACTATCTATCTGACATTTCATATTTACAAAAGCAAAAAGTCATAGGGGGCTTCAAAAAGTTCACAGAAAAATGGAATTAAAACATAATGAAAATTTTTCCATTAACTTTTGAAGCTCCCCTTGTAATACTAGACTTTTCTACCTATGAATGAGGCAGCAAGCATGGAGGTAATTGCTGTGGTGCGGTGGTGAGTTCCCTCTCTCAAGGAAAGTATCTAGGCAGCCTCTGGCAACCTGGGCCTTGCTGCCCATCTTCCAGCCAGTGGGGACTCTGCATCCACCTGGTAAGTGGGGTCAGCCTCCTGAGTAGCCATTGAATCCAAGCAAGCAGTATTACCACGCCAGTGGGTACCTATCTTGGATTCCCAGCTATGGGGTGGGTCTGAGGCCCTGCAGCTCAAAATTGCTGTGAGTGGAAAGAGAGGAAAGAGACAGCAGAGAGGGTGTTTGGAAGAAATGTGGGTTTCGTGACATCCTAAAGTGAACAGAGTAGTACTCACAGCCTTTACAAGAAGCCCTGAACCTCACTAGGCCCAGGATAGCAAATTCCTGGATCCTGAACACAGGGCTCCTAGGGGTGGGAGTGGAGCCCTGGATGGAGGTGGCTCTGGGAGAGCAGCACTGACCCAGCACAGGAGGGAGATAAGCTGGGTAGACCAAGGCACTCCAGTCACAGCCTGGCTTTATTCAGCTTTGTCTCCTTCAAAGCTTTCTCTGCAGATGAATAATCCATAACTAGACTCATCACAATGATGAACACAATAGTAAATCTTAGCTGTTATGGTTTCTATGTACCTAGTTGCTTAAAAAAAAAAAGACAAATAACCTGAAAAGAGAATGAAAAATAAAATCCCCCATTTTTGCATAACACTGATTTTCACAAAACCACTTGGTGTTTGCCATGACTTAGCCATGTCATTAAGAGGGGTTGTACTGAACTAGTCTAGCCTCAAAAGAACTATATTAGTGGTATCCATTCTTAAATTACTTCCCATTGTCATTGCAATATTTGAAGACAATAGCATTTTAATATTGCAAATCCACACTGGCTTCTCTGCCACATGTTTGCTTTTCAGCTGCTTTTCAACTTCTTAAAGATTAATGAGCCTTCACTTAAATGCTTTTCTAGTCTGTCAGTTCTAATGCCTCAATGGCTTTATACAATTTCCCTCTGAATACAATTTTAAGAGAAGACAGTTTTTATTCTTATACTTATAGTGGAAACTTTGTTAGCATCCTCAGGTTACACAAAATTTCCTAAAGGAAAAAAACAAACACATTAAACAGTGGCTATAGTTTATGTTTCTAAATTCAGCAACCAGCACAAGTCCTACACCTTTCCTACACCACCTTTACAGTTGCCGTTTTGTGTTACATTGTTTTATCACAGAATTAACTAGCACTAATTCTTTGCCTCTTTTCTGATTAGATTCTAACACAGAATGTTTTCTTCACTATTATTTTAATTAATAAAATGAACTGAATGAAGAGATTAGGAGTGATATGTCACATACAGGTAGTCCCCAACTTATGACAGGGTTCTGTTTTGAAGACTTTGCCCTAAGCAGGTTGTCATTTAAGAAAAATACTTTACACACAACCTTCCTCTAGTTCTTTAATGCTTCCTTCCCCGCCACTTTCATGACCCCAATTCTATCTTACAAATCTGGCTAGACCAGAACATGTATATTGGTACAGATAAGAGCTGGCAACACAGGAAATCCAGAACAGATAAATCCCCCAGGACCAATAAGGGGAGCAGCGATACCATGAGGGTAAGGGAAGGGTGGCGGAGAGAAAGGGAGAACCGATCACATAACCAACATATGCCCCTCCCCACCCCCACCCCGCCCAGGGGGAAGGACAGCAAAAAAGTGGGTGAAAGGAGACAGCGGTCAGTGTACGACATGAAAAAAATAAAATTTATAAATTATCAAGGGGGCATGGGGGAGGGATGGAGAAAAAATAAAAAGCTCAAGTAGAAAGAAAATGTTTTGAAAAAGATGAGGACAACATATGTACAGATGTGTCTGA
>NW_022103929.1:2179248-2180411 GCF_000313985.2 Echinops telfairi | reverse complement strand
CAAACAATGAATACAAGGAAGAAAAAAAAGAAATCTTAACCTTAACAAGAACAAAGACTTAAGAGTAGTCAAAACCTGGCTCAACAGTAAAAGACAAAATCAAACTCAGGGTATAATTCAAATATCCATTTCTTGAATGATTAGGAGGTTTGTTAAAGTTACAGAAGCGATTAGCAGAGAAAAAACCCAAGCTGTCCTTTTCTCTCCACAACTTATCAAAAATTTTCCAGGACTGCTGCAGGCCCCATCATCCATTCATCGCTTATTCTACAAGTACATCTTGAGTGGTTATTATGTGCCACATACTCACGTTCTATACATTTAGATCATATGCCAGGGGATTTCCAAAGGTTCACGGAAATTTTACATTATTTTTTATTTCCATTTTTTCATGAACTTTTTGAAACCCCTATTAGTATTATCAGTGAACAAAAACACTCTGCCCATCATAAAACGTTCAACCTAGATGGATTAGAGTTGGGATGGGACAGATATGCAATAAACATAATATAGTCTAGGAGCAATGTAGCAAAGAGGGGAATTTTTAGTGGGAGTGAGATACGATATAGTACACCAAAGTAAAATTAATTGGAGCAAACTTCAAAGTTTGGAGCAGACTGAAAAAGAATATTTCAAGTAAAAAGAACAGCACATGCAAAGGCCCTGAATCTACTGCATGCCTGGTGTTTCTGAACAGTAGCAAGGTGAATTGAGTGTGCCTGGGAGAACAGCAGGTGAGGTCAGAAAGGAAAAGCAGTTCGATGAAGAAAGTTTTGCTTAGCCATTACTAAGTGAAATGGGGGAGCCCATGCAGGGTTCTGAACAGAAAATTAACATAATCTAACACATTCCTAAAGTATTATTCTGGCTGCTGTGATGAGCGAGGCTGTTGCAGGCAAGAACAGGATAGGAGATCTGAGCAGGGATCCATTACAGCAATCCAGGTGAAAGATGATAGTGGTTCAAACCAGGATGATGCCAACAATGGAGGTAGTAATAAGTGTTAATGATTTTGGATATACTCTCAGAGGAAATTGATGAGTCAACTTGGTAGATTACATATGCAATGTGAGCAAAGAGGAGTAAATGTTAATGCCAAGGTTTTGGGACTGAACAAAGGGAAAATGAAATTGTCTTCCTTAGAGATGAGCATAGCTGTCAGT
>NW_022103929.1:2176628-2178097 GCF_000313985.2 Echinops telfairi | reverse complement strand
AAAAAAAAGGGGGGGTGACATAGCGATTATATGTTGGGCTGCTAACTGCAAGGTCAGAAGTTCTAAACCACTAGCTGCCCAGAAGAAAAACAAGCCTTTCTACACCTGTAAAAGAGCTGGCCTCAGAAACCTACAGGGGCAGTTCTACCCTGTCCTATAGGATTGCTATGAGTCAGAATCTACTACATGGCAGAGATAAGACTGCCAATGGAATGAGTGTGAACAGAAAAGAATACCAAGGACTGAGTCCTGGGACACCCAATTTTAAAAAGCAGCAGAGAATAGGAAGAACTAACAATGGAAAGTGATTAAAGTTTAACCAATAAAATGGAGGAGATGAAGACAAGAAATGTGTGGTAGGTAAGGTATATACTGGAAGCCAAGTGAAAAAATTTTTATCAAGGAGAAATAAGTAATCAACTAGGTCAAATGCTACTTACATGTCAAACAAAATGAAGAGTGAGAATTGATTATTGAATCCAGGTACTTTGATGTTACTTGACAAAGGCAGTTTCAGTTTAGAGGAGGAGGAGAGCCTGATTAAAGTTGACTTGAAAAGGGGACTGTGAAATTAAAACCCTCACATGTAGCTGGTGGATTCATAAAATGGTGCACACTTCTTAGGAAACAGTTTGGCAGTGCCTCAAAAGATTAAAGACAGAGCTACCATATGACCTAGCAATTCTACACCTAGGTATACAAATGAAAATAGCCAAACAAAATCTTAAATAAACGTTCACAGAAGCATTTTTCATAAAAGCCAAAATGTAGAAACAACCCAAATGCCTATCAACTTATGTATGGATAAACAAACTGATCTACCTATGAAATAATTTCACCCATAAAAGGTAGTAAAGTGAATTCAATTCATATGCCGCAGAAACCAGATGCTATTGAAGCCACCCGAGCAGCAGTTCTTAAGGCAGGAGCCTGCAGAAAGAATACATCTGAACTAGGAAGAAAGACCCTTTTCTTCATCATCATCTCACCACGGCACTCTATGGACAACTTAACAGTATGCAAGATAGTAAAAGAAAAATATTTAAAGGACCTAGCTCTGTGTTCACATAGAAGGCAATGAAGAATGAATTTGGTGCTAAAAGGATAATATAACACAGTCATTTTCCCTTAATACTTAGCTTATAAACTAGCTCCAAAACTTACTGCCATTGATTCAATTAGCAACCCTGTAGGACAAGGTAGAACTGTCCCTGCATGCTTCCAAGACAGTAACTCTCTGTGGGAGCAGAAAGCCTCATCTTCCTCCCATGAAGCGGCTGGTGATTTCAAATTGCTGGCCTTACGGTTAACAACCAAACACATAACCACTATATCACCAGGGATCCTTATGAATGATCTCCCTGAAAATTTTTAAAAAGGGTAATAAAGTACTGACACATATGCTATAACTGCTGAACCTTTGAAACCATACTAAGTAAAAGAAGGTAGCCACAAGAAAATGCCTATTA
>NW_022103929.1:2157833-2162295 GCF_000313985.2 Echinops telfairi | reverse complement strand
TGGGAAATTAGACATCCCTTGCAGAAGGACAGCAGTAAGGAGATGAGACAGTCAGGGTGCAGTATAGCAATGATGAAACATACAATTTTCCTCTAGTTCTTGAATGCTTCCTCTTCCTCCACTATCATGCTCCCAGTTGTACCTTACAAATCCAGCTGTATCAGAGAATGTATATATATTCTTATTCCAACAAAAAGCATACTTTTTATAATGTTTTTGGTTTATGTGTGTGTGGTTGTTGAGAATATAGCAAAAAATACAGCAAAAGCATTCACCAACTCAGTGATAATAATTATATTCTGAGTTATGTAACCATCTCCCCCTCCTTTTCAGAGCGGTTCCTCCTCCATCAAGGTTTCCATCTAGTGTTCTGAGTTGCTGTTGTCAATTTAGTCCCACATAAATACATCATAAAGGCAGGCATTCTTTACTCGTTATGCTAAACTATTTGGTTTTCAGAAGACTTTAGGGAATAGTGTTAGTGTTAGTTAGCCAACATTCCATCGTTGTTGTTGTTGTTGTTGTTGTTAGGTGCCTTCAGGTTAATTCTGATTCACTAGGATTCATACAAAAGAACAAAACACTGCCTAGTCCTGTACCATCCTCACAACTGTTCTCCTGTTTGAGCCCATGTTTCCAGCCACAGCGTCAATCCATGTTGTCAAGGCCTTTCTCTTTTTTTGCTGCCCTTTTACGTACCAGGCATGATGTCGTTCTTCAATGGCTGGTCTCTCCTGACATGTCCAAAGTATGTGAGAATAAGTCTTGCCATCCTTCCTTCTAAAGAGCATTCGGATTGCGCTTCTTCCAAGACAAATCTGTCTTCTTTTGGCAGTCTCTGGTGCCTTCAATACTCTTCAACAACAACATAGTTAAAACACATCAAAATATTTCCTTGATCAGGGCTCAAGTAGAAAGCAAATGTTTTGAGAATGATGATGGCAACAAATGTACAAATGTCCTCGAAACAATGGATGGATGTATGGACTGTGATAAGAGTTGTATGAACCCCCAATAAAATGATTTTTTAAAGAGTTGAACAAAAATAACAATAAAATTTTTTCCTTGGTCTTCTTTATTCAGTGTCCAATTTCACATGCATATGAGGCAACTGAAAAAAACATGGCTTCGGTCAGGTGCACCTTAGTCCTCAAAGTAACATCTTTGCTTTTCAATACTTGTGTGCAGCAGATTTACACAATACAATGAGTCATTTGATCTCTTGACTGCTGCTTCCATGAAAATTGATTGTGGGTCCAAAGCAAGATGAAATCCTTGTCAACTTCAATCATTTCTCCACTCATGATGATATTACCTATTGGTCCAGTTGTGAGAATTTTAGTTTTCTTTACACTGAATTGTAATCCATACTGAAGGTTTCAATCCTTGATCTTCATCAGCAAGTGCTTCATGTCCTCACTTTGAACAAGCTGAATTCCATAGCCAGTCTCCTCCTTGCTCTGTTGCTCCAAGTGAATAGAGACCAATTGTTGTGAGGCATAGATCCCCTCCCCCCAACACACACATACCCCCTTTTCAGGAATTAGTGGATAGGGGAAGGGATGTGTTAGGTCTAAGAATGACCAAAAAAATGTTTTTAACTATGTTGAGTTCTAAAGTAATTACAAAATCCTCTCTGTAGAATGTTACCTCTCAGTCACAAAATGTAGGGAATAAAGTGATCCTCCCTCTTGTAATTCAGTGGTACTTAACTCTGTACATTAAAATATCTGGGGCACTTTCTAAGTAAGATGTCCCCACACAGTCCTAGTGATCAATTTAATTGTTCTGGGTGGGGTCCAGGTATCAGTTTGTTTTATTTAAGTCTCGGAAAGATTCTTATTTGCAGCTTGCTTAGGAACAAAACCTAACCTAATCCTTTCATCTGTATCAGCAGTTCTGTCCTGCACTTCAGATTTCATATCCAATTGCTTTCTATTAAGGAGCTCACAAAGGTAACAAAGACTACGAGGCTCACAGAACTAAGAATAGTTGAGTGCCTTCAAACAAGAGCCTGATTTACAGAATGAAGTGTCCTTTGGGCATTTAGCAGTGCTAAAGAAGCAGGGAAAAAGACAAGGGACCATGTGGCTGAGAAGAGGCACACACTGCTGTAGACAAAAGGATTGTGTATCCTAAATGTTTTCTGATCTCAACTTGTTGTGGCCTGTTAACTTCCCTAATAAATCCTTACAATTGTGACTACTGTGTGAGAGGTTCCACATGGCCATTGCTGCAGACTATTGAATCCAGCAGAGAAGCAGAGTGATAGAGGTGGGAGGGGTATTGGTGTCAGAATAGGGAAAACAGGTTCAAGAGTGGAAGCATATTCTGATCTCTACCTTATAGAAATCCTTGGGCTGGTGTAAAGTTGGATTATCCGCCCCTGTTCTGTAGCCTGAGGTGGTCAAACAAGGCTCCCATTGCCATTGCTTCAAGCCCTAAAAAAGTACCCTTGTAACCATCACTTATGCCAGCCAAGAAACCTAGCAGTGTCAGCACCTCACTCTACTATTTTCATATCTTGATTGAGACCTAAATTCACCCTGTCATCCAGGTCAGGAGGCCAGTGGCATTCATCTTAGATTTTTCTCTTTCCTTCAACATTAATAAATCCTAAATACTGAATATTTTTCTACTAAATATTTCCTTTCTTTCTCACTGCCATTTTCTTGGCCCAGGCTCTCAAGGTTTTCGCTCTGTTCCAATTGCCTCCAGTTCATTCAATGAAAGGATTTTTCATGGCAGTAAAATCTGAATGTCACCCAACTTCCCCAAATTCATATATCTTAGCAAGATCATTTTTCCTTTCTCTCTCTGGTCTCTAATGAACCCTCTCTGTTTCAAAATGTACACTGCAAATAATTTTTAACTACTTCCAAAAGCCAAAAAAACAAACACACTGCCATTAAGTCAATTCCAGTTCATAGCGACTTTATAGGGCAGAGAAGTGCTCCAGTTTCTAAGGTTGTAAATCTTCAGAGGCAGACTGTCATATCTTGCTCTTGCGGTACAGCTGCCGGATTCAAGCTGCCTACCTCTCAGCAGCCTAACACTTAACCCACTGCATTACCAGGGACTCCTGCGTACAGTCACCTAAACACACTATTATCATTTCAAGATTTTAAGTCTTTCTACTGCTGCTCTTTATAAGCACATCCATCCTTCCTCCGATTGCTGAATCTGCAAATTCATCATTTATCTTGCAAAATCCAAATCATCCATCAATTTGTCCAGGAAGCTGTCCCTGACCTCCAATCCATCCTAAATGGTGAATCATACTCCTTTCTATGCTATTTCTGTACTCTCTTCTTAATATAAAATATTTATCCCACTTGTAGTTAGAAATATTTTTCAGTCAAACTCTTAGCTTGACAGTAACCCTACATTTGCTCTGGGAACTGGCTCTATATCCTCTTCTACTTTCTTCCATCCACCAAAGTAGACTTACAATAGGAAATGTGCTTCAAATCTCTGCACTCAAGCATAGCTAAGCCAATAAGATGCCATTCCAGGACTTTGGAATTGAAATTACGAGGGCAAATTGGTGTCCTTATGTGCCTGAAGACTGTAACATATAAGAATGAAAGCTGTGGGAGCAGCCATAAGCTACTATATATAAAAAATAGGACCTAGCAGCTTTTCAAAGAGGAAAAAATGAACAGGAAAAGATTAACAGAGTGAAGAGGGGAAAAAGCACTAAGTGCTTTCTAGTTTTTTGTTGTTAGGTGTCAAGTCTCTTGTGACAAAGGGAGACCTTATGTACAACAGAACAAAACAATGCCCAGTCCTGCACCATCCTCACAACTGTCCAGTCTTTCCAAAGTTCCCTGAAAGTCTGCCCTTGGATTCTAGAAACAAGACTTACAATTTTAAACTATGTCTGATTTTGCAAACAAAAGGCCAAATAAAGCAATATTGTAGTGGTGGAGCTGTCCAAAAATGTTGGACTACTAATAGCCAGGTCAGTGGTTCAAATACATGTTACTGCACAGGAAAAAGATGAATTGTTCCCATAAGATTCACAAAGCGGGCAAGGAATGTACAAATGTGCCTTTCACAATTGATGTATGTATGGATTGTGATAAGAGACATACGAGCCCCTAATAAAACGATTTTTAAAATAAATAAATAAATAAATAAGATTCACAAAGCCTCTGAAACCATCCATAGGGTTGCTATGAGTTGGTACTGAATTTACTTTCTCCACTATTTGCACCATGAAGGTAGAGAATGTCTTATTCGTCTCTCCATCTGCTGAATTAGTACAGCTCCTAGGAAATGTCAAACGGTTATTTAATGACTGCCATTTCATAGCACTAAGAGGCCTGGTAGCACAGTGGGTTAAGTGTTGAGCTGCTAACCACAAGATTGATGGTTCAAACTCACCAGCCACCCTGAGGTAGAAAGATAAGGCTTTCTGCTCCCTCAAAGATTTACAGTCCATGGCAGAGGGAGAGGT
>NW_022103929.1:2147573-2156513 GCF_000313985.2 Echinops telfairi | reverse complement strand
GGATAGGAATAGCCTTGCTATCATGCAGAGTGTATTGGAAAGTAAATTACTGTCAAAGTAGTTAGGTCAAAATTTAACATCTCATCATTTGATCTCAGTTTTGAGCCATTTACAATTTGTTTCAGTTTTTATTATTTTCTTCTTTCTTTTTGATAGAGAATTTTCTGTTTTAACTTGTTATTGCTGTTATTCAGTTTTGTTTTTGTATGTTTTCCTGTATATGAAATCCAGGATAGGTAAAACCTACAGAGGCAGTCACTGGATTCATGGGTTTTGTGCGTATGACAAGGGAGGCTAGGAGGAAGGGGACAGCTCATAACAAGGAGCACAAGAAAGTAGAAAATGTTCTAAAATTGATTGTACAACTCTTCTTGATACAACTGAAATACTGAATTTCCTGATATGTAGATTAGGTGCCAATAAAATGGTTTTTAAAATAATTAAAAAAATTTTTTTTAAGATTTATAGTCTTGGAATCTCTAAGGGAAAGTTTTACTCTGTCCTACTGGATGGCTATAAGTGTGAATTAACTCAATAGCAATGGATTTAGTTTGGTATTCATAGTACACTTAAAAAAATGTGGTTTTATGTATGCAAATTTTAACTTTTTAAAAGAAGTAAAAGCACGTGGTTCCATGTGCACACATTATAAAGAGGCGTTGTTTTAATTGCTAAAATTTTCATTTGCTGATTTTGTCAAGTATTCTGCGGTTTTTTCAGCAACAATACTATAGTAATAAATATTTGTAAACTTTTTATCAATAATTTTTTGAGAATGAAGAAACAATTAGAGGAAAACAACGTGATTCTCCAAATCATAGCAAACCTATAGGGTAGGGAAGAACTGACCCATAGCTTTTCCAACGCTATAAATCTTTATAGAAGCAGTCAGCCTCATCTTTCTTCCGTAAAGCAGCTGATGGGATCGAATTGTTGACCTTGCAAATTAGCAGCCCAACATGTAACCCACTATGCCATCAGGGTTCCTTCATTAGCTATTAAACAAATAACAACGAAAAAAGCCCAATGCCATCTAGTTGATGCTTACCAACAGTGATTCTATGTAGGATTTCCAAGACGGTAAGTCTTTGAGGAGCAGACAGTCTTCTCTTTCTCCCTTGGTGGGTTTGAACCCCAACCTAGCAGTTAATCAAACCAAAACCAAACTCACTGCCATCAAGTCAATGTTGACTCATAGCGACCCCTTTGTGGGTTTCCAAGACTTTTCTTTGGAGTATAAAGCAGTCTTTCTTCCAAGGAGCTGCTGGTGGTTTAGCACTGGCAACCATGTAGATCACTGCCTAACTCCTAACCACTACACCAGCAGTTAACAGCCAATAGTAAATTGACTCTTCTATCAAGTCTTTTTAACTCCCACCAGATGACTGAGTGGAATAAGGCAAATAGGATGTGTGAAACTCTAACAGAGAGGACTGGTCCGTTTTGCCACTTTATCAGGGAATAAAGTGAGCCATTTCTGAAGCAAGAAAAGAGAAACTCACAATCGGCGAGGAAGAGCCATAAGTGAAGCACATCTGAGATCCCTGCATGGGGCAGTGGTAGAAGAGCAGTGCTGAGATCATGGGGTAGAACAGTGGACTTTGCAGTACACACAGGCTGAGTAAAGGGGAGCGCCTTTGGTCAGGAGGCTGGCTTCTTGCAGAGTTTGGTTCTCTTTGGTCCTTTATCATCACTAAAAGAAACTTGTTAACACTTGGCTAAGCAGGGCAGAGGACAAGGGACCATGTGGCTAAGAGGATGAAAACCAGAGAGAGCATGCCTACTAGCATGACTGAGATGAGATGCTGAAGACAAAAGAACTGTATCCTTAATATTTTTTAACCTGTTATTAGTATTATCTAAGTCATGTGTGACCAATGCAACAGATGATCACACTCAGCAGCAAAGCAGAATGCCACGGGAAAGAGAGTTAGGGTCAGAACATTGTAGAACAGGTTGAAGAGTTGGAGGCATGTCTGACCTCTGCTTCAGAGGAATCATCCTTGAGCACATAAGGAACTGGATCCTCCTTATCCCTTCTGTAGCCAGAAAAGGGCAAACACAGCCTCGCACATCATTTCCTCACAGCTCAAGGCCTAACCCACAGTGCCACCAAGTTATTCACTCATTGCCATGGAGTCAATGCCAACTCATAGCAAACCTGTAGGACAAGGTAGAACGGCCTCTGTGAGCTTCCAAGAGTGTAACTGTTGATGGGTGTAGTAAGTCCTGTCTTTCTCCCAAGGAGCAGCTGGTGGCTTCATACTGCTGACCCTGTGGATCGTAGCCCAACACATAACCACTGCAGCACCAGGACTCCTTTTACCAAATTAACAGGGCAGTAAATCAAATTCACAGTAAGACACCACTTCACTTCTCTAATGACTATTATCAGAAAAATAGAAAGGAGGATGTAGGAAAACTAACTACTCTGGTACAGCACTATAGAAACAAGAGCAAGAGATCCTTTAAAAAAACAACAACAACAACAACAAAATCACCATAAACCAAAAACCAAATCCACTGTCACTGAATAGACTCCAACTCATAGCAATTCTGAAGAGCAATACTGACCGATAGGGTCAAATCTGCAAATCTTTACAAAAGCAGATGGTCACATCATCTCCTTCAGAGCAGCTGCTAAGTTTGAGCCAGAGCAGCCAAGCACCTAACCACTGCATCACCAGGCCACTTTCAGATTTACCATATGACACATCAATTTCATTCCTAGGTATGAGGGGGCTTCAAAAAGTTCATGGAAAATTCCATTATCTTTTCATTCTATGTCCCATGAACTTTTGAAGCTCTCTCATAGCTATTCAAAAGCTATTCAAAAGTCAAATAGTTACTTGTACACCAGTGTTCCTTGGAGTATTATTTCACAAAAGCCAAAAGGTAGAAACAGCCTAAGTGTCTATCAAGATAGAAAACAAAATGTGACATACCCACACAGTGGTATGCTACTCAACCATAAAGAAACCTTGGAAATGATAAACATTATGCTGAATGGAACAGGTCAGAAAAAAGGGACAAATATTGTATGATGTCACTTATAGAAAATATCTAAGATAGGTAAATGTACAGATCAAAGCTTATTAGTGGTTACCAGAAGTGGAAGGAAAGAAGAAAGAGACAGTGCTATGGGGACAATGCGTTTGTTAATAGTAATGCAACGTGGCTATGACAGTAGTGACAGTTGCACAGCATGGTAAATGTAATTAATGCCACTCACTGTACAGGTAAAACTAGCTGAAAAGCTAAATGTTGTGTTATATACAATGTACCACAATTTTTTAAATGGGCAGAGGAATAGTGAAGTAAACAGATGGACAGATATGATGAAACAAATATAACAAGCTGCTAATCATAGAATCTATAAAAAATTTTAAAAAAACCCTACCACCAAACTCACTGCCCGAATCGAGTCAATGCCGATTCATAATGACTCTTACAGGACAGGATAGAACTGCCCATTTCTGACACTGTAACTCTTCACAGGTGAAGAAAGTCCTTTCTCCCAAATTACAGAATATAGATAGTGGTAATTATAGAATTCATGAGCCTATGTCATATGTTCTTTAAACATTTTTGCATATTTAATCTTTTTCACTAAAAAAAAAGTTTTAAAAAAACAGTTAAACACCAATGCATCTGCACAGGCTTATATGGAAAAAAAAACCAACACACTCACTAACATTGAGTCAATGCCAACTCACAACAACTCCACAGGACAGAGCAAATCTGCCCCTGTGGATTTCCAATATTGTAAATTTTTACAGGTATAGAAAACCTCATCTTTCCCCCTTAGGGAAGACTGGTGGTTTCGAACTGCTGACCTCATTATTAGCAGCACAACATGTAACCCACTAGATCACCAGGATATAAATACATGAGTTAATATTAACTGATTTCATTTGCTCTCTGCCTTAAAATGGAATTTTTGAAGATTTTTAATAAATATAAAAGACAAGTCCTTTCACTGAGTAGGAGGTTTTCAAAGTATGTTGTCTGTCTGTCCAAAATGCATGTTTGTTTTATAGTGATAGCAGTGAGAAACAATTAATACATAAAACTAAACACTTCCAATTCCATGCCTTCTTTAAAATTCATTTTAGGAACTATATTAAAGTTAAGACTGGATCCTTCAAATGGTTTTCTATTAGCAAGACCATCAAGACCCCAAAAATTTTAAAAGTTGACAGCTTTATGCTGTTGACCTTTTTTTTGACAAGGTAGAAAAACATATAAGGAAAATTATAAAATCAGAATGACTAATACAAGAGCTTCATTTCTCAAACACATAACTAAGACCTAACAAGGTCCTGCCCAAGGTCACTAAACAATTTCTAAGCAAGGCTCTAACTCAAACCTTGGACCTGTAACTAAAAGTCCAGTAGTCTTTTCACTCTTATTTATAGCTTTAGGTGTTTCGTTTTCATAAAAGTAATTTTGCATGAAAGGCCTCTTCTCAGACTAAATATTTTATATTCATTCCATAGATTTAATTTTTTTTTTACCTATGCATTCAGGTTTTAAATGCCTGCATTAAGTGAATACAGGAATCATAGTTATGATTGGGACTTAAATGCCACACCTTGTAACTCACAATAACTAAAATTCGTTAAAATGTTCATTGTTTTAGGCAAACAAGGAAGCATTGGCAGAATTTTAACAATACACGTGCCTACATTCCTTGCCTGTGACAGACAGAAAGCCAAAACTGTACAAGTAACTTTTCCATAAAATGAGTAATTCAAAGCTATGGAAGTTGATGATAAACTTTTTTATTTAAATCAGTGTTTTAGAATCTATAGACAATCTGGATAGATTTATTCTTGCAAAGACATTCAAAGAATGTACATTTGAGTCCCAATGAGCAATCCCAATTAGATTTCAGTGAATTTATGATGCAACCACTGTCTTCTCTTGATATCCTGTCAGACGACTGAAAATCTAAGAAAAGACTTGATCATTTCAAGTACAACTTCAGCAAAATACACTATTATCCCAGAGAGCTATCAACGAGGTACAAACAGAATCCTATTGGCTATCTCTTCCCCTATATATAGCACAACCAAAGATGTAATAATGTGAAGTTTGCTGTACAGAAACTAAATTTAAATCATACTGTATCTACAAAAATTAAGATTTAGTTAACCCAGCTCTTCTGAAATAATTTAGGAAGAGAGTGCTCAACAAAAGATGAAAGGGTTCCAAGAAAATAATCAAAATTAAACCACCAGAATAAATTTGCTGTTATATTAAATTAGGAATGTTTAGATATCTCTACCTTACTTCTGTTAATCCAATCTGTACAAATGCTTAACATTCTCCCATAGTCCACAACTTCCAATCTTTAAATCAAATTACCCAAAATTCTGCACCTGAAAATATACTACTGAGAACATTTCAACACTGATAATTCAAACTACAGAACAACACCTTACATCCGAGGGTCAGCAACAAAGACTCCTCCAGATGCTACAAACCAGAAATGTCCATCTCGAACAGCATGTACTGAAATGGTTTTTATCATATAGCACAGCCAAATTATCTGTAAAGTTACATAAAAATGCAGTTCATTTCACACACAAAAAAAAAACCTTTTATTACTAAGTAAAAGCAGAATGGCCCTCAACGTTTTATTCATATGCATTTTTACTTCTTTCTTGTTTATTTTATATGTCACTTTATCTACTAGAGGCAAAGCTATAAAATGTAAATTCTAAAGAGAGTAATATTGCATTAACTGACACATCTAAAATTTAATTGTCATTTATTAATGTAATGATGACTAGAAGGCAATTAAAGTCCTGAAAGTGCTTTCTGAATCTTCTAAAAAAGATCAAATTATGCTATGAATTCAGGTAACATTATAATAGACCTAATGTTAAAGAAGGATACCAAGCAGTGATGAGAGCAAGCATAAAAATCGTGAGATCGAATTTTCTGCCCAAAAAGTTTTACATAAATTGCACTGAGTTTGGAGCCATGTGGTCTAGATTTAAGTCCCAGATCTGCTGGTTTCCTTCAACATTTAACCACCCAAATTTCAGTTCTCTGGTTTGACAATAAGAATGCCACAACTTGCTTTTAGCTGTTATCTCACAAGATTTTTCTAAGAATCAAGAGGTGAGTGTGTATAATAGTACGGTACCAATTAGCTGTTTGTGTAACCTTCTTACAGAAAGCTACAGTACTGCAGCTTTCAGAAACAGCTACCTGCCCAGCAAAATCTATACTCTCCTCTAAGGTAAAGGAACTATATAACTAGGATGAAGTTCCCCATGTTAGACTATCTCCCTTTCAGCTATACAAGACAATGAGGCTAAGTCCTAGGCAATGGAAGTGAGCGGAAACTATAATTGCCACTTTTATTTGAGAAAAATCCTTTGCCCTCTCTGCCAACCTTGAAAGCCAGGCACTGAATCAGCAGAGACTCCATCGCCTAGGTCCCTAAGTTCCTGGAACACCTGCCTTGAACCTATCTATCATATGCAGTCATATGCAGTGCAGTTTTATCATTATGTTTCAGATTCTTAGCTCCACTGCCACCTGTCAAGTTGTCATACTGTGGTAATTTGTGTATAACTATGCTACCAATATTTCAAATACCAGTAGGGTCACTCATGCAGGATAGTTTTAGTGAAGTTTCCATACTAGGAAGCATCATAAGCAGACTAGGAAAAATGGTGTGGTGATCTACTTCCCAAAGAAATTAACCCTATCCTAATAATCACAGAATAATGTTCAATATTATGCTGGAAGATGAGTCTCCTACCCTGGATAACACTGGTCACAACAATGGTCATCAACAGTAGTGAAAATGGCATGGGGCTGGGCAACATTTGTTTTACCGAGTCTATGGTAACTACAAACAATTCAGCACCTAGGGTTAATTAATACTTTGGCCAACCCCTCACTTAAGGGGTTGAAACTATAAAATCTGTAACATAAACTTCTAACCCAGGTTACACATAAAAGGTTTTTCAAAGTCATGTTTAAAAGCTTCCTGACAGAGTGCATGGCACATAGTAAATGCTAGCTCTTATGGTTATTAATATTATGAACTTCATTATGATACTGCACAATTTCACTGTGTTGGTTATATAGGAATAAGGAAGGCTATAGGACTACTATCAAAGACTCTCAACAACATAAGTTCCCAAACTTACTTGGCCTACTGCTCCTTTTTCAGATAAAAATTACTCAATGGCCCCCTGGCAATGAAAAACTTTTGCACTAAAATCCATAATTCAGAATACAGTGTAGGTATCTGCTTGTGCAGCTGGCCTGAATCATTCCAGCACCCACATTAAGAAACTGCTCTACTGCCTGAACTGATGCAGTGTTCATTTAATAGATGTGCAATTAACCGTGTATTCTCTTAAAAGCAAATTTGATCAACTAGGTTCCAGTAAAGGAGCCCGGGTGTTTCTGTGGGTTAGGTATTATTGCTAGCCTCGAGGTAGGTAGTTCAAACCCCCCAGCTGTTTTGCAAAAGAAAGATGAAGCTATTTACTCTCATAATGATATATAGTCTAGGAAACCCTATATAAGATTGCTATGAGTTGGAGAGAACTCGATAGCAGTGGGTTTGGTTTTCAGTTTGTTTTAGGTTCCAGTAAGACTTCTTGGGTAGTGCAAATAGTTAACACACTTGGCTGCTAACAGAAAAGTTAGCCATTCTAGTCAACCCAGGGGTACCTCAAAGTTAAGTTCTGGTGTATACTTTCAAAGTCAGTCATCGAAAAGAAAACCTCAGCGGTTCTAAACCTGTGGGTCATGACCCCTTTGGGGGTGGGACAACCCTTTCACAGGTGTCGACCGATTCAAACAGTAGCAAAATTACAGTTATGGTTAGAGGGGGTCACCACAACATGAGAAACTATTAAAGGGTCGCAGCATTAGGAAGGTTGAGAACCGCTGCCTTAGAGCATAGTTCTGACACACACAC
Organism: Echinops telfairi; assembly: GCF_000313985.2. Taxonomy (NCBI): domain Eukaryota; kingdom Metazoa; phylum Chordata; class Mammalia; order Afrosoricida; family Tenrecidae; genus Echinops; species Echinops telfairi. Next base: position 2,148,556 of record NW_022103929.1, on the reverse strand, counting down.
AAGGTCTGTAAGTAGAAATCAACCCAACAGCAACTTTCTTGTTTGGTTTTGGGTTTAGGTACCATTAGCCAAAAAAATCAAAACCAAACCCACTGCCATTTAATTGATTCTGACTCATAGCAAGTCTATATAGAGGTTCTATATAGTAAAGACTAAATCTTTACTTGAGCAGGCAGCCCATCTTTCTCTCAGAGATGGCTGGAAGGTTTGAAATGTCAAACATGTGGTTAGCAATTCAATGTTTAATGGACAGTACCACCAAAAAAGGCAGCTGCAAAAGAAAAGCATAACCCAGGATCTGACTACTGACAAAACCATACAGTGAACAAAAAATAGTGCCCTGTACAAAGGCCAATTGATTTCAACACAGGATGCACCACTGTTTTTGCAACATAGCCATTCTTGCATCCCATGTATCCATATGAATTTATAAATCCCTAAAACCAAATAAAATAAATGTGTCGATGAGATTATCCAATGAAATTACTCTGCCTTTCAAACAATAAATCTTACAGGATGAAAGAGAGCATTTTAGTCATACACAAGAAAAAAACTATAACAGACATCAGAGATATATAATAAAAGCAATCCATGTTTGTGTTTGTTTAAAAACCTTTTATTATGATTTAAAATTTTACAGAGTAAATTGGTTTAAAGACAGCCCTAAAATAAATTCTACATTAAAATGCTGTCTAGAAAGGAGGTAACAACCCCAATAAATTATACAAGGCAGAAAGGTAAAATTCAACTACAATATAACTAAAATTTTGGCTTGAAAATCTTCAAATGTTAGTAAAGATTTTCTTTAGCAGTAAGTCGCTTTATGCTTTGCTAACCCTAAAAATAAATAATACATCAAACAAATGCCCTCTTAGTATGGAATGCCTATCTTGTCCTCCTTCCCTATCCAAATCTTAAGCTTCTTCCTTTTCCTGGACCACATTTGGTCTCTCTCAATAATGAAGGCTTCCCTCAACGAACAC
>NW_022103929.1:2139474-2144049 GCF_000313985.2 Echinops telfairi | reverse complement strand
AATGATGAAGGCAATGAATGTACAAATGTGCTTTACACAACTGATGTATGTATGGATTGTGATAAGAGTTGTATGAGCCCCTAATAAAATGATTTGAAAAAAAAATTTTTTCCTCTCCTTTGACTAAGCTATTCTTAAAGAAAAGCAGTAAGTGTAATAATAATGACATCATCTTCAACTTACTGAATGCCTAGCACTGATCTATCACTGTAGATAATTATTTAAGTTATAAAACTTTTGATATATAAAAATTAATAAATCAAGTATTTGAACTTATGAAATATATGAAGGGGTAACCCCCCCCCAAAAAACAGAATTTTTTTAAAGCTGTGTATTTAAATTTTTTATGAAACAACCTGATCACCTTCAATGTACTCTCCATCACAAGACATTTTTCAAACTCATCTGTTTGGATGGCTGACAGCACCACCCTAGTTTGTTTGTTTTTTCCTTCACCTCTTCTACATTGTCAAATCACTGTCCTTTCATGTCCCTCTTCATTCAGGGAAACAAAAAGAAGTCTCAGGAGCAAGGTCAGGTGAGTCAGGTGTGTGGGGTAAGAGGCATGCTGATTTTAGCCAAAAACTGGCACACAAGAGATGGCTGTGTGAGCAGGTTCGTTGTCATGGTGGCAGAAGCAATCCCCCATCTGCCACAAATCAGGCCTTTTGTGTTACACTGTTATACTATCTTTTCAGAACCTCTAAAGAGAAAGCTTGATTAACAGTCTGACCTGATGGAATGAACTCCAAATTCATTATCCCCATCACATCAAAAAACCAAATGTGCATTTGGGGGGGGTACCCCTTGAATTAAGATAAATACTTGAAAACTAGCCACCCAACATGAAAATTACCATATTAATATTACTGTTGAAGCAAACAACAGAAACCACAGAAGATGTGATTTTACTAATCTTTCACTAAAAGCAAATTATCATTTAGCTAATTTTCTAACAAAAAGTAGCTGTATTTGTACTCTTATATTTTTTCCCTTCATCTAGATTGATAAATCAATCTCACAAAACTTTCCAAATTTTCTGCAAAGACACAAAGAATTCCTTTTTCTCTATCACTTTTTTCACTTGTCAAAAGCATAGTTAACTGCACTAATGGCTAAATCTTCTTAGTCTTTGCTGGTTCCAACTTCATCTCTCTCAGATCTCAAAATTTTCCAGTGTTCCCACTGTTCTTAGGGCCCCTATATCTTTCATTTTGTTTTTCCCTTACGTTACCTCTCAAAGTTTCATGAATCTAAAACAAGTGTATAAACAGAGTGCCCTGGTGGTGCAGAGGGTTAAGTGCTCAGCTGCTATCCAAAAGGGTGGATGTTCAAACCCATCAGCTTCTCCATGGGAAAAAAAGCCTCAGAAACCCTAAGGAGCAATTCTACTGTCCTACCGAGCTCTATGAGTCAGAACTGACACAATAATAAGTTTGGTTGATTATACTCTTATCTAGTGAGTTTGGTTGATTGTACTCAATCTCCAGCCCTAGTTTCTACTTGGACTCTAGGCCTTCCCAACCTCACCCACAATCAACAGCCATCGTTAGTGGGGAGTGGATGTAGGGGATGCAATCTTGGCATTGTCCTGATTTCTCCTTCCTTAAGCCCTCACATAAATTGCCTTTACTTCCAAAATATATCCTGAATCCTTGGAGTCATCACATTTCACCCACCTGGACTACTGAAAATAGCCTTCTTGTCCATCTTCTAGCGTTTGCATAATGGTTAAGCACTGAGCAGCTAAACAAAAGGTACAAACCCACCAGCAGCTGCACAGAAAAAAAAATGTCAATGTGTTCCTATGATGATTACAGCCTGGAAAGCCATATAGGGCAGTTCTACTCTGATATATAGAGTTCCTATGAGTTGAACTGATTTAATGGCCATAACACCACCTACAATCTTTTCTCCATACAGCAGCCTGACTGAGCTTTTTAAAACACCAAATCTTTTCACTCCCTTATTCAAAACCTTCCCTATGGCTTATTACCCTCAGAAACCTCAGAATATATATCCCTGCTCAATACTGTCTATAAATAGTCCCAGCTGATAGGGCTCCTGCCACTTCACCAACTTCATCTTGTACCATTCTAACTCATTAACCTTATCCTCCTCTTCCTTCATAGTTAGTCCTACACATCAACTTTGTCCCTGTGCTTCACTGACCGTTAAAGCCTACCAAACCAAAGCCATTCCCTATAAGTGAATTCTAATGTATAGCAACCCTACAGGACAAGAGGAGAATTGTCTCATAGTGTTTCCAAGACTGATCTTTACAGAAGCAGATAGCCATACTTGGTGGGCTCAAACAGCTGACCTTTAATTTAGCTGTCAGGTGCTTTAACCACTGCACCACCAAGGTTCCTTCTCCCTCTGCTTAGCATATGCTTTCCCTTTCTTCCTGAGGCTCAGTCCTGACATTCAGATCTTACCAGATCTTTCCTCAGGTATTTCCTGAATGCCCAGCCGTGTGCCCACCCAGCCACTCTCATAATTTAAATTTTCTGCATACCACTTAACTAATGGATTTCTTGACTATTTGTTTACCATGTGCCCATTAGGATATAAGCTCAATGAGAGCAGAAACCTGGCCTGTCTTGTTCACCATTGCATTCTGCTACCAAAAATAGTGCTTGGCTTATAATGGATAAATAAATGAATAAATACCTGAACAATTGCTTCTACTCCATTATTCTGTTTTCTAAACCCACAAAGGGGAAGGGGGGGGCGGGGACGGTGAGGTTTTATTTAAAGACAATATTTTGCTAGTTATAAACAAATCATACAATGTAAATTTAGAGTATCTTTTCTATAGAACTGCTTGTCATTAATCTCATTCTAATCTATTAAAATTCAATGGTAAAGGATATAAATTGACATAAATATGTCAATTCTCCCTGAATTGATCTATAAACTTAATGGAAGTACTATCACAGTTTTTAGACATAAGCAGACATGTTTAAAATTTTATACAGATATCCAGGTGTTCAAGAAGGTTAAAAAATGTTTTGAAATTGACTGTGGTAGCAATTGCACGATACTGCTGGATGTGAATGAACTATGGAATGATGTCTGGGGTTAGTGCTTAATAAAATGATTTGGGGGAAAAAGGAAAAATAGAAAAAAATGTATACAGAAAGGCATAAGACCTAAAATAGCTCAATTTTGAAAAATAATAAAATGGGAAGAATAATAATGCCTAATTTAGAGACTTACTATATAGATGACAGGAATAAACACTGGTAGCAAGAGACTAACATACAGATCAATATAACAGAACAAAGAATTGAGAAATAGATCCACAGAATTATACCTAACTGATTTCTTACAAAAGTGCAAAAGCCATTCAATGGAGGAAGGAGAGCCATTGCAACAAATGATGCTGGAATAAATGGATAGGCAAAAACAAAACACCAAAAGCATGATCCATAGAAGGAAAAAAAAATGAATAAACTGGACCTCATTAAAAATTTAAAGCGTTGCTCTATAAAAGAAGAGCCCCTGGGTGGTGCAATCAATTAAGTTGAAAGGGTGGTGTTCAAATCCACTCAAAAGCATTTTCAAAGACAGCCATCCAAAGGTTATAGCCTTAAAAATCCTAAGTAGCAGATCTAACCTGTACACTGATTGGGTGGCCATAAATAAGAATCAACTTGATGACAATTAATAACAATGAAAGACCTAACTAAGAGATTTTACAGGCTCGGGGTGATGGGGTAGAGATTGCCAACTGCATATACTGTTTATGTCTCCACAGGAAAGGGAGAGAGGAACCAGACCTCAAGTTGGTGCACCAAGCTTTGAGGGAAACATACCAGCATGAAGCAGTAAACTAACAGAAAGGTCTGTGGGGCCCGTCCCTATCCCAGCTATGTTGACTCCCCTCCCCAGTAAAATGCACTACAGAGGACAGCATTGAAGATAAAGCCCAGAGAGAGTGACAGGTCTGCCCAGACCACACGGGAGCAAACTTAAGAGGGAAAGAGAGAGAAAAAGTGGGGAGTATCCTGGCCCACCAAGCTTTGAGGACAACATTTCTGCTCGGAGCAGCCAATCCCCAGAGATGACTGTAGGGTCAGCTTCACTGAGAACAACATCCCCTTACTGGTCCACAGCACTATTGGTAGGCTATTTTTTTGTTTTCGTTTGGCTTCTTTTTGTGTCTATCTATATAAAATAGGCAGGATAAACAATCCCAAGGAGAACAATGGGATCAATGGTTTCAGAGTGGACAGGGAGAGGAGGGAGGGGGAAAGGAGGGGAGAGTCAACAAATCCAGGGACAAGGGAATAGCAAGAGATCTAAAATGGATGGGGAGGAGGGCATAGAATGCCTGGTGGGGTTCGAACAAATGCAATGTAGCTGAGAGGAAGTAGAGAGCCGAATGAAGGTCGAACATGATAGTGAGACAGGAGGTAAGTAAAAGGAAAGAAAGGAAAGAACTAGGAGGCAAAAGACATTTATAAAGGATGGGGAAATAGATCTATGTGCCTAGATTTATAGGTTTAGTATTAAGGTAGCAGAAGGACATTGGGCCTCCACTCAAGTACTCCCTCAACGCAAGAATAC
>NW_022103929.1:2127932-2138627 GCF_000313985.2 Echinops telfairi | reverse complement strand
GTGCTTTACAAAACTGATGTGTGTATGGATTGTGATAAGAGTTGTATGAGCCCCTAATAAAATGATTAAAAATATATTTATATATATAATAAAAAGTCAAGAGTTGAAGGATGAGTTTCAATACAAAAAAAAAGTTGTATGAGCCCCTAATAAAATTTAAAAAAAGGTATAAACATAGGCAGCTACGTATGTAAATATATTAATATATAACGATAGGGATATAGGTCTATGTACATATATTTACAGGTTAAGTATTAAGGTAGCAGATGGACATTGGGCCTCTATTCAAGTCCTCCCTGAACACAAGAACACTTTGTTCTAATAACCTGGCATTCTGTGATACTCACCTTCCTGACACACTTGCTAAAACAAAATGGGTACATAAGCTAATATGGTGAAGAAAGCTGATGGTGTCAGGCTATTACAAGATATAGCATCTGGGGTCTTAAATGCTTGACGTTAAACAAGCGGCCACCTAGCAGGGAAGCAACAAAGCCCACATACAAAAAGCATACCAACCCATGTGATCAGAGGTGTTAACGGGATCAGGTTATCAGGCCTCAGCCGACCCAAAACAACCAACCATTCCAATGCAACCAAGGAGGGGTTGGAATGGAGACCCAAAGCCCATCTGTAGACAATTGGACATCCTCTCACAGAAGAGTGACAAGGAAGGGACAAGCCAGCCAGGGTGCAGTATAGAACCAACAAAACATACAACATTCTCTAGTTCTTTAATGCTTCCTCTCCCTTGCCCCCCATCATGACATTTCTACCTTACAAATCTGACTAGTATGTACACTGGTACAGGTAAGAGCTCTCAACACACAGAATTCAGGACAGATAAATCCGTACGGACCAATAAAGAAAGTAGCAATACCATGAGGGTAGGGGGAAAGGGGAGGATTAGGGGAAGTATGGAGGAATGGCTCGCAATCGACATACAACCCTCCCACCTAGGTGGATGAACAACAGAAATGTGGGTAAAGGGAGACAACAGACAGTGTAAAATATGAAAATTAAAATAATTTATAAATTATCAAGGGTTCATGAAGATGGGAGGGTGGAAGAGGAAGGGGGGAAAAAGGAGCTGATACCAAGGGTTCAAGTAGAAAGAAAATATTTTGGAAATGATGATGGCAACATACATATAAATATGCTTGATACAACTGATGTATGGATTGTTGTAAGAACTGTAAGAGCCCCCAATAAAATGATTTATTAAAAAAAATTTTTTTTAACTCTAAACCTGAAACAACTTTAAAAAAAACATTCTAATTAGAAAATGGGCAGTAGAAATGAACAGACATTTCACATAAAGGATATCCATATGGTTCATAAGAACATGAAAAGATGCTTTTTAACATTATTAGCCATTAGGGAAATGTAAATTAAAACCACAATGAGTTTTCACTACATATCTATTTGAGTAGCCTAAATTAATAGTCCATTGATGGTGGTCATGCAAAATGGTTTTACTGGAGTTTCTTACAAAGCTAAACAGTCTTACCACGTGATACAGGAATCATGTTCCTATGAATATACTCAAAATTACTGAAAGCATATATGCATGAATGTTTAAAAGTTTACTTATAATTGCCCCAAACTGAAAACAACAAAGATATCCTTGAAAGGATAAATAGAAAAAATAGTAATAATTTGTAAATTATCAAGGGTTAAAGGTGGGGGAGGGGAAAAATGAGACGCTGATAGCAAGGGCTCAAGTAGAACGAAAATGTTTTGAAAATGATGATGGGAACAAGTGTACAAATGTGCTTGACATAATGGATGGATGTATGGATTGTGATAATAGCTGTATGAACCCCCAATAAAATGATTTTTTAAAAAAGAAAGGGTAAATAGATCAACTATGGTACATCTATAAAATGAAATTTACTCAGCAATAAAAAGCCATAATCATTCACAAAACATTTTTTTTCTACTTGAGCCCTTGGTATCAGCTCCTTTTTGTACAAATATGCTTGATACAATTAATGTATGATTGTTATCTCTTATAACATGATAAAATGATTTTTTTAAAGCCACAAAAAGACTTTAAATAAAACAAACTCATTGCCATCAAGTTAATTCTGACTCGTAGCAACCCTATAGGACAGGGTAGAACTCCCCGTGTGTTTCCAAAACTTTTAACTCTTCACTGGAGCATAAACCCTCATCTTCCTGCCACAGAGCAGCTGGTGGTTTTAAACTGCTGACCTCGCTGTTAGCAGCCCAACTCACTACCCACTTTATCACCAGGGTTCCCCAAAAAGACACAACAAAATCTTAAATGAACACTGATTAGTGAAAGAAACCAGTGTGAAAGGGGAACATAGGGTATGATTCCAACTCTATGGCATTCAGGAAAAGGCAAAAGCATAGAAACAATAAAAATTAAAAAGTTGCCAGAGGCTGGCGGGTTCAAGGGAATGAATGCAACACAGGAGTTGGTTTTACTGTAATGGTGTTTTACATGTTTTACATGTTTATGAATTTGTGGTTAAGTACACTGCCGCTAACTGAAAGGCAACTGTTCAAATCCTAAGTGACTGCAAAAGAAGAAAGCTGGTGGTCTGTTCCCCAAAAGATTGCAGACTATAAAACCCTGTTGGGCAGCAGTTCTACTCTGTCACACGAGGCTGCAATGAATCAGAATCAACTGGATGACACTCAACAACAAAACCCATAGAACGCATACAAATACAATGAGTGAACCCTAACACAAATTATAAAACAAAAAAACAAACCCATTGCCATGGAGTAGATTCTGACTCACAGAGATGCTGTATGTACAGGGTATCCAAGACTAAATCTTCATAGGAGCAAATAGCATCATCTTTCTCCTGAGATCAGCTGATGAGTTCGAAGGACCTTGCTTGCCCAATACCTAACTTTTTTGTAACAAATGTACCACACCAAAGCACTATGTTAGTCAAAGGGAAAACTGTGAAGAAGGAAAAAAGAAATGTTGGAAACTACACTATTTGATCAATTATCTGTAAATATAAACATTTCCTGGAAAATAAAACCTATCAATGCTAGTGAAGATTTAAAGAAACTGATCACTCACTCAATATTAGTGGGAATATAAAATGGTAAAGCCAACCTAAAAAGAGAGTATGGTAGTATCTTACAAAGCTAGTTATCTACCGTACAACCCAGTCACTGACTCTAATTAAGTGAAAAAACTATGACCATATTAAAATCTGAAAATTACTAAAGGCTGTATATCTTTATGGAAACAGACAGAAGTAATCTACCACTTCTTTCTCCCTCAGAAATGGCTAGTGGGTTCAAAACACCAACCAATGATCAGCAGCAAAGTATTTAACCATTGCATAGCCAAGACTCTAATAACCAAAAATTGGCGGGGGTGGGGAGTGGTGTTAAGAAATCCAAGTGTCTTTCAATGGGTGAATGATTAAAGTAACTGTGGTATATCTATACTGTGCAACACTATTCAGCAATAAAATAAAAGTATAAAAACACACATTTTGGGCAGATCTCAAGAGAATTAAACTGAGTGAAGAAAAAAAGCCAATCTCCAAAGTTTATATACTGTTTTATATTCCATTTTTGAAATAAAAGTCATTATTGAATATTACATTTCTTTTATTTGTTTTTAATATATAAACTTTACTTCTCTACATAAGCATCATCAAGTTCAAGACACTTTTGTATGTAATGATACCAGTGATTTAAACTATCCCTAAAGAATTGAGGTTCTGGGGATTTACTGTATGTAAATCCTACAATTGTCTTTTTATTTTTTATTTTTTAAGTTTCTTAGAAATCCAATGGTAAAGATATATTCTCTAAAGCCAAATATTATCTTGTGGATGGAATGATGCACATTCAAATCATCTCTAAAAATCCTGATGCTTAGGCAGCATTCCAGACCAATTAAATTTGAATCTTTCAAAGTGAAACTCAGGTATCTATTTCCCATTATATTGCCGGGTAATTCTATCGTGCAATCAAGACTGAGAATTGATTTCCTGAGCAAAGTCAGAATTCTAAAACAGGACTTTCATCAGCATACTAAAATAATTACCAAGTTTTAGGGATCTGGTCTTTAACAATGTGATAAAATTTGAGCCAAAAAAACCAATCCGTGTTTAAAGAGGAACTTTACAAACCCAAACCTTCCTTAAACAAAAGCTAACTCAAAAGAATTAGCCAAGAAAGATAATAATTCATTATAATATATTTCAAAATGTTCCCAGTTGGCAAAGTGGCTTGGGTCAGAAGCTGAATGCTGGGTTCATTTTTCTCTGTAAAATGCCTATGGATCGAAAAAATGGAACGATTGATCTAGTTTTCTGAAGTTTTTCAGGCAAAATGGTTACCATTTTCCATTTAGGATTGAATTAAAAATAAAAGTAAGGATCTGAAATAATTGCATAACTTTCACAATTTAACTATCTACATACAAATCACGAAGATGAAGTGCTCAGTTCCACCAGAATGTGAGAAAGTAACAGTGGTATTATCACCAGGAGGAAAAAAACTGGTTTAAAAATCACTGTCATGCAGGAACACTAAACACACCCAAACAAAACCACATACCACATCATTCAACACATCCAGGCAGCAGTGGCTAAGGAAAGAAGCAGCATGGTTACTTCAAGTATTTTGGCAGACTGATACTAAAATTTCCTTTGCCTTTAACTGTGCTTGTTATATGACCTAAGTTGCTTTTGGTTTTTTTGGTTTGTTTGGAGTTGTGTTTTGTTTGGGGAGTAAAGGATGTGATCCCAATTAAGTATAATTAATATAGAACAGATTCTCAGCCCCCAAAATTAGGTAAAAAAAACAAAAACCCTATCACATAACAGCACTTGACAGTTGTCTGTTGCTTAAAACATTAAAGTGATAAGGTCATTTTTAAATATGTGTAATCTTCTTACAAGTTCAGAAGAACCACAAATTATGGAGCTACAAACCACCAGCTATTCAAAAGAAAATTGTAGCTTATAAAATACTGGCTGACTGCCAGTACAAATGATTTTTTCCCCCCTCAAACAAGCTTTGTAAGCCACAATACTCTTTCAAAAGTGACTATAATCACATTATTCAATCAAGGAATGATGTTATTAGACAGTAAAGGTAAGTCAATCCTTGGCCTAAATCAACCTATAAAAGCCCACAAACAAGCTGTTCCTCACCAATACAGAAAGCCCAAACCTAAAACATCACCCTGCAAAGAGATCTGGAAAATGTTAATTCATTACTATTTTATCACCAATTCACTGAGCAATTAAATGCCTCAATGATAAAATTAACTTTGAATTCCAAATTATCAATCAATGCTTTTAAGAGGAGACACTAACTCAACCCTCCCCCCACCAAAAAAAATTTTTTCCCCTTAAAAATATAGCAAAATCTCCATGACAACCTAAAAAATATTTCCTTCATGTTTCATGTTTCAAACGGAAACACCATTCACAATGAAACTGTTCTAAGGTTCTGTTAATGTCCCCCACAATATATATTGTAAATCTTAATCGCTATACTTGTGGAACCACCACTCATCTGTTTGTCATACTGTGAGGGCTTGGTGTTTTGCTGTGATACTAGAAGCTATGCCATAGGTATTTCACCTATCAGTGGGGTAACCCAGAGTAGACAGGTCTCAGGGAGCTTCGAGACTAAGATATTGTAAGAAGGAAAAAGTAGAGCACTTCTGAAAAAGTAGCCTTCATATGAAGCACTAAAATATTCAATGACTGATTGCATTTCAAAATTAGATAATTTTTATTTCAAAGATTAAGATGATTTCTAAGACTAAATCTTATACAATAATTAATTCCATAGTAATTTCCAGATTACCTATTCTTAAAACTGCAGTGTGTAAACTTAGTTATTCCTTTTAGTTTACCAATTAGTCTAACTCCTCAGTTGTCCTTCAAAACACTTTGAGGGGTCTTCAAAGTCAAAACTATTTTCAGACTAATACTCAGGTAGTACATGCACTTGTAAAAGTTCATTCTCTCAAGAGTATGGGGTTTTTCAGAGGCTAACAGGGAATGGTATTATATAATGAAGTGTGTCACATTTGGCAGGTGCCCTGATGACATAATGGGTTACGAGTTGGACTGCTAACCACAAGGTCAACAGTTCAAAACCGCCAGCCACTCCTCAGGAGAAAGACAAAGCTTTCTACTCCTTTAAAGATTTACAATCTCAGAAATGAACATGGGCAGTTCTTTGGTGGGGGTCACATTTGGAAGATCAACATAATTCAGGAAATAAGTATTTTCAAAATGGCTAATGCAAGACAATATAAAACCAAATAAAACCTATTCAAAACACAATACAGACCAAGGGGTATCAATATAACAGAATATACAAAATGCACTTGTAGGGTTTCAGATTTCATTCAAAAACTGTCATTTATCAATTTTTTGGTCTAGTATTAGAGAATATCCATAATTATATAAAGAGTTATGAAAATACTGTACTACTCCCCTTTTCCACTATGTGTCTGTGTGGAGCCATTTTTCCCCTTCTTATTTCAATCAATAATATACCACAACAGACTGAATGCTATCAAGAGCCCAACTATCAATCATGCTATTAGTGGAATTTACAAAATATAAAACAATGTCACTCACCTCACTAACTTTCTGTTTAAGAAAAATGTCCTTCATTAAAAATATATTCTGTTAACATAAAATGGGTTATGATTATTTTTAAATAATTATTTACATTCTCCTTAGATATAATTTCAATTATAAATATCAGCAGCTATAACCCAAATAAATGAAGAATCTCTGAAGTCCCCAGTAATCTTTCAGAGAGTAAAGGATTTCTGAGATTAAAGTTTAAGAACTATTGGCCTAAATGTAGGGTTTTCTTTGTTTTGTTTTTGGTGATTCCCACACAAGAGTTCTTCATTTCACTTGGGAAATGCAGACATTTCCCATTAGGAACCATGTCAACACTACAACTTGGAGCGGTCTTCACTAAGCTCTTGATGAATGTCTGCATTCAATTCTGCAAAGAGCATGCCTCCTCCAATGAACCAACAACTTAAGATTTTCAATGAAAGGTTTTGGCAAAAACATCAACCATTGTCATTGATTCCCATTTCATAAAGAATAATCACTTAGCCATATGCCCTGTTCTAAGTAATCAAGAGAAACAGTACAACATAACAGACAGCACTTATTGAGCCCATAGCCTATGCCAGGCACTGCGCTTTACTTACATTGTCTCATAATACAACCCTGTAAGCAAGTATCACTGATGAGGAAAATTACTCAAATTTGCTCACCTAAGTTCACCCAGTTAATAAATGGTGGAATTAAGACTCAAAATCAAGCCTGTTTAACTCCAAAGTCCAGTGGTCTCTCTATTTCATAATACTGGATTAGAAATCAAATCTGTCACTTAGTACTGAGTCTTTGCCCAAGTCACAACCTTTCTCTGCCAGTTTTCTCCTCTACAAGAGAGTTAGTCTAGCTGATCTCCAAAGTTCCTTCCATAGCTAATATTCTTGACTCATCACAAACTCAACCCTGGAGTTTCAGAGTAAAAGTCTTTTTCAGAAAAGAACAGGATACAAGTAATAGGGAAGTAATGAGTAAAATTCACAGACTAGGATATCCCATGTTTTCATGTTAATAATCATAAAGTATACAATAAACACTGAGCAGATATTGCATACTTCTTTCACACCAAGAAACCAAAGCTCCTTCTTTGACATAAACTTGGGCATTCAACAAGAAGGCAATTCTGAAGGTGGTATGCATTTTGTTAGCATGCGACATAGGAACACTAACTGAAGGGTTGCTATAAGGAACAAATACTACTTCATTAACTTCTATCGGAGGCATCTACTCTTTAATGTAAACTACACAATAATCAATGGAGATATTTGCCAAACATTTTTGAGAAAAGGAGGACAAGTTGCAGGAAATCATGAAAACTAACACTTTACCACTTTAAAACACACACAGACACACAAATCTAAGACTTGTGCTGACTGTAAGATAATATATAAGGTTCCATATATTTGCATTATGGTAACATTTCTCCTAAGCTAACAAAATTTAGAATTTTTCTTCTAAACTACAATTTAAATTGTACCCTATGCCACTTCTAATCCTACCCTGAAGCACCGTGAATAATTATATTTACTTTAAAAGGCAAAAGAAGTGAGGTTTAGAAAGTTAAAAACTTTGTCCAAGGTCTTACAGTTACTATATGGCAGAGAAAAGGTTTTAAAGCAATTATGGCCAAATCAAAAACCTGTACTCTTTATCATGTACTCTTGCTGGTTCAAGAAAGAATCACAATGGTTCATTCCTAAATCAAAACCAAAAAAATTTAAATAAACGTTTCTAAAAGCCTTAACCCATTTATGGAAGTACCTATTCTTTGAATATTACAAAGGTCATAAAAATCTATACATTTAAACTCAAAACATTTGTAGGATGTTTCTATAGCTTATTTTTTTTATGCTCACATAATCTTAAAAAAAAAAAAACCACACAACTACTTTGTCCACAGTAGCCAGGACGCTATCTTTTAGATAACCATCCTTATTACCAAAAAAACAGCATGCTGGAGCCAATTAGTCCAACACCTATAACTCAGTTATCTGGGAGACAAAGGAGACATTAAAAAAAGCTTAAGGAACAGATTACTATCTACTTTTAGAGGAACTGAAAATTAGTCTACCACAAATTCTAACTCTAAAAGTGCTCAAATGTTTTTAAATTGGGGCAAAGTTTAATAACAAAATCTTTCAACAGACACAATGAATTATTCTTCATTGAAATTAAAATTACCACTTTCTAAAAACTCAAACTCACTGCTACCGAGTCAATCCCAACTCATAGTCACCACATACGACAGGATAGAACTGCCCTATGGGTATATGAGAGTATAATTCTTTACATGAGTAGAAAGCTCTCCTACAAAGTGTTAAGTGGTTTTGAACTGCTGGTCTTGCAGTTAGCAGCCCAACATGTAACCACAAGGCCAGCAGGACTCCACTTTCTAAAATTATCTTAAAATAGGAAATCATTCAAGTCACAATACTGTTAAGAATAATCACCACTCTAACCAAGCAATTTATGAATTTAAAACCAAATAAAATCAAAAGAACATAAAGATTCAATAAAAAACAAATGGGGAGGGGGGGGAATGGAGCATTTCTAAAAACATTTTTCAGTAGCAACATTCTAAATTCTAATTCAGCTAATAGTTTATAATAATGTCTATTAAAGAGTTTTACAAGTTATTGCTTATTTCCTACTTTGCTTTACCTATAACATACAAAATTGGGTGAGGAAAAATGGTTACCATACAATAACTCCACTAGTCAATTCCAACTGACAGTAACCTTGTAAAACAGAGAACTGCTCCACAGTACTCCTGAAGCTGTAAATCTTCATGAAAGCAGGCAGTCATCTTTCTCCCTCAAAGGGCTCGTGGATGATTCAAATTACTGACCTAACAGTTAGCAACCCAGCCTGTAACAACTGTCATTCACTATGCGATCAGAACCAACAAGCTCAAATAACCTTCTTCAATACTTTTCTCCTAAAACAGTACTTACTCCCATATACAACATGATCCATTTCATGTGTTGTTTTTTGCCTATTCACTGCAAAATATAGTGAAAAATCATCCAATTTTTGAAATCAAATGGGCATGATTATTCAAATTCTATTTACCACTTAATAACTAAGTGACTTTGGATTTACTGAATAAGCACTGGTTTGGCATTGGAAATATAGTAAACACTTTGAAAGGCTACTGTGAAGATTATTGTTGTCAGGGGTCATGGAATCTGTCCCAGGAATGTCACTGAGAGTCCCGCATAAAGCAACTAAAGCCTCTCCAGTCGAGAGCTACACCCTCATGATTGGTTGTGGATTGAACCACTGTGATTCATTAGGGTTTCTTCATGGGCTGATCTTCAGAAACAGATCGCCCAAGACTTTCTTCCTACTGTGAAAATTAGAGATATATACGAAGGGCTTTAAAAGTTCATGAAAAAATGGAGTTAAAAGGAAAAGCCATTTTTCCATGAACTTTTGAAGCCCCATCAATTAATGTATATCTACTATTAGTATTCTTAATCATTATGTGTCTAATATTGGTTATTTTTTTAATTTTAATAAATTATTTTATTGGGGGCTTTACAGCTCTTAAAACAATCAGGGTCAACACTTTTTACACATTTTATTTCCTGACATGAATTGCTGTCTCTTTATTTTCCATTTATTTAAGTTTTTTTTATCATTTCATTAGGGGCTCACGCAACTCTTATCACAATCCATACATACATCAATTGTGTAAAGCACATCTGTACATTCATTGCCTTCATCATGATCAAAACATTTGCTCTCCATGTAAGCCCCTGGCATCAGCTCTTCATTTTTCCCCTCCTTCTCTGCTCCCCCCTCCCTCATGAACCCTTGATAATTTATGAATTATTTTGTCATATCTTGCCCTTTTCGATGGTCTCCGTTCACCCACTTTTCTGTTGTCCGTCCCCCAGGGAGGAGGTTATATGTAGATCCTTGTAATCGGTTCCCCCTTTCTAACCCACCCTTCCTTTACCCTCCCAGTATCGCTACTCACACCACTGAAGGGATCAACCACCCTGGATTCCCTGTGTTTCCAGTTCCTATCTGTACCAGTATACATCCTCTAGTCTAGCCAGATTTGCAAAGA
>NW_022103929.1:2118195-2126757 GCF_000313985.2 Echinops telfairi | reverse complement strand
AATATACAACAAAACAACAACAAACCAATGACAAAAAACAAAACAAAACACAACAAGAAAGAAAAGCTTGTAGTTAGTTCAAGGACTAGTTCAAGGACTGTTTGTTAGCCTTTAGGAGTGTTTTCCAGTCCAGTCCATTGGGGCACCAAGCCCTGGCCCTAAAGTCCACCTTCAGCATTCCCTGGGGACCTCGCCGCTCCATTCCCTTGCTGTTCTGTTGTTTTGCCTTGGTGTGGCGGGATCAGATCGGGCGCTACTGTCTTTTTCAATATTGCCATTGTTTGTAGGTAATGTACATACAGTACTACTCTAAATGATAGGTCAGTTTTTCTTAATTTCTCACTTGCAAATCAGAGGTAGATGGCAAAGCACTAGCAGCAGCCTTTAGTTGAGCTTACTTGCCATATAAAGATTTTCTTTGTTTAAATATTTTTAAGATGGAATGAGAAAAAAATACCCTAATTGTTCCATTGAACAGTATTAAGTGCTAGCAAAAAGGGCCAGTAAAGCCAAGTCTACTCCAGACTTTCTGGTCCGCGTTCCTAAAGAAGCAGCCTAATATAGTGGAATCCACCCAAGACTGGAGATCAAGGATTCTAACTCTATGCCCTGAGCTCTGCTCCAAATTAGGTGTGTGAGCTGAAATAAGTTCCTTAACTTCTCTTGATGTACACCCATTCCACATACCAAATGGTTAGGTTTCAAAGACGAGATCATTATGTAAAAATTAGCATTGTGGAAAAATGGAAGGTGACCACATCAGATCACAAAATGGAGGATGACAAATTTATCATTACATAACTGTCAAATTGCATCATTAATTAAATGACAACCACTGAGCATCACACCCCAGCCAAGCTGACACTAAGTTACAGTCAGAGTTACTCTCACTTTATACCTTGGCATTTGTTACTGACAGATATATATCATTCAGGCTCAAAACAGTAGTTTTCACTATTTATAGGTAGATTTTGTTTTTACTATATCATAAATGTTACATGTCAGATGAGATAGGCATTAGGGAACAGATATTTTTAGAGTTCTGTATCTGTCAAAGAACAAAGGAGGGGGGGAAAAAAAGAACAAAGGAGGGTTAAAAAAATCTCAAAGATTCCTCACAAAATTAAGATTTTTATGCTTTATATTCTTTCAAACAAATCATATAAAATTAGATAAAATAAATTTAATATGTGCTATACCTGATAAACTAAAAGTCATCACACCTCCAAAACCAAAATCAAATTCACTGTCATCAAGTCAATTCTGACTCATTTTGACCCTATAGGGCAGGGTAGAACTGCCCCAGGGGGTTTCAGACTAACTCTTTACAAAGTAGAAAGTCTTTTCTTTCTCCCATCACACTTTCCAGTGAACTGAAAAATATTAATTACGCCAAACAGGACAACTAAAGTCTAGTGACCTCTATTTACTGGAAAAACAAAAAAGACTCCATAATGGGAATGCCAAAATCATAATCACTAAACATGATGATCTAAGCAGAACGGAAAAGACTGAATCCAATGACTAATATGGTAAGTTCAAGATGGTGAGATACAAGTTTTAACTAATAAACTCAATGACTTATTCAACTATAATGAAGTGCATTAAAATAAAAATATAAGTACTATGTATCATTAAGTAGCCTATAAATTAAAACCTGTATACATTAATCAACATTTTGCTATTTATTTCTTTTTTTCTGTAAATTACCTCTGGGTTATCTTAAAACGCCTAGAATTGCTTTGGCTTTAAGGACTTAGAAAGGCAATAAATCTAAAAGAACCTTAATTCTGTTCTCATATTTGTCTGAAATAGAAGCTAAATCTTGCTATTTTCTGGTATTTTGTTAAGTATAGGTTGTTAAAGAAATGTTTGGGCAACTAGCACCTTAACTACCATTAATTAGGTTAGAAGACTTGTCTTCCAACAAAGTGTCTTTATATCCTAAGGGGTTAGAGTATGATCATGCCAGCCTTTTAACTCAAATAAATATTATCTTTATCTCAACAAGATGATCAACGCAACTAGTTGGGAACTTTCATCTGCTGCCTTCAAAGGGATGTTAAGACAGACACTGCTTAGAAATCCATAGCCAAAAAAGTAGCAGTAAAAGAGAGCTCCAAGGATAACATTTAAGTTATATCATACTACTGGGAATATATGAAGAGCTTTATAGCACAGAATAACCTACCTATCAAACTTTAGGGAAACAGTTCATCCATTTACAGATCAAAAGAAGAATTCAGATGACTTCACAGAAGTTTCTCAAGTCAATTATCTAGAATCAGACAATAGAGATTAAAACTATTAAGTCTAAACTTGTCATTCTGGCAGTCAGCTATGTATCAAAATGAAAGCATTAAAGCCACAGATCCTTTCTACAAAGATTCCTGATTTTTGTTT
The DNA here is from genome assembly GCF_000313985.2 of Echinops telfairi. Taxonomy (NCBI): domain Eukaryota; kingdom Metazoa; phylum Chordata; class Mammalia; order Afrosoricida; family Tenrecidae; genus Echinops; species Echinops telfairi. The sequence continues at coordinate 2,124,354 of NW_022103929.1, read as the reverse complement.
TATTAAAACAATCATAACCTGGATGTTACACTTTATTTCTAATTCTACTGAATCCCCTATTTCTATTCAAAGTGTCCCTGCTTGCCCAGTCAACTGGGATTGGAACCGCGTAGTTGCTGTACTTACTGTTCAGCTCTCACATCCTACTACCAAGTTTCATCAGTTCTATACCCACTTGCACTACACCTTTATCACTTTACCAAAACCATTACAGTATCATCTTAATCTTTGTATGCACATTTGTCTCTTGTTAACCTATCAACCAAAAAGAAACCTACTGCCATTGAGCTAATTCTGAAAAAGTGACTCAATAGCACAGATAGAACTGCTCCATAGTTTCCAAGACTATAAATCCCCCGCCCTCCCCGCTCCTGCAATTTAGGGGCAAGAGGATTCTTTACTTTTTAATCATCTTATACAGCCCTTATAACAATCCATACATCAATTGTATCAAGCACATTTGTACATACCACATATACTTGTATATAAGTCGAGTTTTTCAGCACATTTTTATGCCGTTTTTGTGGTAAAATTAGGTGCCTCGGCTGACATTCGGGTCGGCTTATGCTCGAGTACATATGGAACGTTGCCATCATCATTTTCAAAACATTTTCTTTCCTCTGGAGCCCTTGGTATCAGCTCCTCTTTTTTTAAGACTAAATTTTTACAGAAGCAGGCTGCCTCATCTTTTCCCCAGAGTAATTGGTTAGAACTGCTATTGACCTGTCAGTTAGCAACCCAACTCTTAACCCACTAGGACTCCTCTTTTCACATAACCAAACCCATGACAACAGTCCTGATGTCACCCACCGGTCTTGTTCAAACACCTTCACTGAAGCCTCACCTCACCATCAATAGAATAAAGCTCTCATGCTAGCATTCAATGCCTTTTATTATCTGACATCATTCTCTACATGTATGCTCTCTAAATTTACGCTTAACAATTACTTCCACATTCCCTCTATCTGTAACTAAAATGAACTAATTGTATTTCCCATACAAAACTTGAAGATTTCTACTTTAATGCTATTCCTTTCATATGGAATTTTCTTCTCTATTTTCTCATGATCAAACTTTGTTTTCTGTGGCTCAGTACAAATATTACATACCAGGTCCTCTCTGAAGTTGCTCCCTTAGTCTCCTCAGCTAAAAGTAATTTCTCACTCCTTTGGATTCCAAGACCATTTTCTATCAAGTGCTTCTCACTTTTTAATTTTTTAATATTATCTATCATGCCACTGATTTCCCTAGAAGACTGAGTCATAAAATGTGAAAGTCTCTGACATTTTAGGAACCATATATTGGATAAGAGTTTATATCCATCTGGGGTCTTAAAGGCTTGAAGGTAATCAAGCAGCCATCAAGCTGAGAAGCAACAAAGCCCACATGGAAGAAGCACACCAGCCTGTGTGATCACGAGGTGTCGAAGGGATCAGGTGTAAGGCATCATCAGAACAAAAAATCTTACCATAGTGAATGATGGGGGGAGTGCGGAGTGGAGATCCAAAGCCCATTAGTAGGCCACTGGAGATCCCCTTGCAGAGGGGTCTCGGGGAGGAGATGATCCAGTCAGGGTGCGATGTAACAATGATGAGAAATACAACTTTCCTCTAGTTCCTAAAGGTTTCCTCCCCGCTCCCACTACCATGACTCCAATTCGATCTTGCAAGACTGGCCAGACCAGAGGAGGTACACTGGTACAGATAGGAACTGAAAATCCAGGGAATCCAGGACGGATGAGCCCTATAGGACCAGTGGTGTGAGTGGCAAAACAGGGAGGGTAAAGGGAGAATGGATAGGAAAGAGGGAACCGATTACATGGAACTGTGTGTGACCTCCTCCCTGGGGGACAGAAAACCAAAAAGTGGATGAAGGGAGACATCGGACAGGGCAAGATATGACAAAATACCCATTTATAAACTATCAAGGGCTCATGCGGGAGGGGGGAGCGGGTAGGGAGGGGAAAAATGAGGACCTAATGTCGGGGGTTTAAATGGAGAGAAAATGTTTTGAGAAACAATGTACAAATGCGCTTTACACAATTGATGTGTGTATGGATTGGGATAACAGTTGTATGAGCCCCTAATAAAATGTTTTTAAAAAATTAATTCATTAAAAATAAATAAATAAAAGAAAAAAAAGAGTTTATATCCAGAATATACAGTTTCTACAATAAAAAGATAAATCACCTGGTCAAAAACCGGGCAAAGGACTTCAACAGACATTTCATCAAAGAAATACAAATAGCCAACAAGAACATGAAAAGATGCTCATTAGCCATAAAAACCAAGTCCAATGCCATCATATTGGTTCTGATTCATAAAGGACAGATTAGAAATTCTCCTTGGGATTTCTCAGGCTGTAAATGTTTCCAGGAGCAGAAAGCCTCATCTTTCTCCCAAGGAACAGTTGGTGGGTTTGAACTGCCCACCTTACAGTTAGCAGCCAAGCTTAGCCCACAGTGCCAGTGTACTCCTTCAGTTAGCCATCAACCAGTCATCAAGCCAATTCTGGCTCATGGCAACCCTGTAAGACAGAGTAGAACTACTCCTTTGGGCTTTCAAGATTGTAGCTCTTCAAGGGCATAATCAGCTACATCTTTCTCCTGCAGAGCAGCTGGGTAGATTTAAATGAAAAACATTGTGGTTAGCAGCCCTAAGCTTATGCCACCTAGCAGCACCACCTCAAGGCATTTTTCATTAGTCATTAGGGAGTTGTCAATCAAAATCATAATGAGATACAACTTCGCTCCCAGGAAGATGGCTAAGATTTTAAAAAAGAAAACAACAACTATTGGCAAGGATGTAAAAGAAACTGTACAGAAACTTATCCATGGTGCTAAGAATTGAAAACGGTATGGTACAAGCACTACGGAAATCTGTTTTGGCAGTTCCTCAAAAAATAAAACACAGAACTACCATGTAAACCAGAAATTCCACTCCTAGGGATATATAGGGATATACTCAAGAGTCTTGAAAGCAGTAACAGAAACAGACATGGATATACCAATGTTAACTGCAAGATTATTCACAGAAGCCAAAATAAATGTTTATCAACAGCTATATGGGTAAAGAACATGTTACATTTACACTTAATGGAATATGTCACTTACTCATTGAGATATAACATCCTGATATATGCTTCCAATTGAAAATATTATGCTGAAGTAAGCCAGTCACAAACGGGCAGATATAATATAATCTTGCTCCTGTGATATATTTGGATAGGCAAATATATACAGACCGACCAAAGTTCCCTAATGCTTACCAGGGGTGGGATAGAGGCGGCAAGGGGGAGTCAATATTTAGGAAACACTGAACTTCTGTTTACAGTGACAATTTGGCAATGGATATTGGTGAAGGTTATACACATGATTAATGGAATTGTTACTAAATTGTACACATGAAAAATGTTAAATTGGCAAATGTGTTATATATACACACACACATTTTACAACAGTAAAATGTCAGTGTCTAGTATGATTTATATTTTATTTTCCCCCAATGCAATAAATGCAGTATAAAAAATAAATCAAAATTAAGATGAGTAAATTAAAAACTAGTAGCAGTCTTAAAAAAGGATACTCAGAGAAAACAATGTAGAGGTACACTGTTTATCAAAGGCTAAAAAGTACACTGTATTCCAAAGAAAAACTGAAGTTCCATCACTACAGCTACAGCATCCTTTACTGAGTAATAGAATACAACTAATTCAATTATAATTTATTCAACAAATAACTCAAGAGTCTGCTAAGTGTCCAGTACTATTCTAGGTGTTTATAAAAAAAAAAATCCTTGACTTCATGGAAATGGTGTGTTTGATGCTTTAAGTGTTATGGAAAACAAAGGGCACAAAGAGGAGAGAGGATTTAGGAAGAGCCAGAACAAGAGCAGTCCCCCATTTTAATAGGGTACTGAGGAAAGGACTCACCAAGAGGTTACATGAGCAAAGATATAAAAAGGCTAAAGTAAGCCAAGCAAAGATCTGTGAAAGAGCACTGTAGACAAAGAAGACAAATGCAAATGACCTGAACAAGAATTGCCTGGCATGCTAAAGAAACATCAAGACGACAACTGGTACCAGAATTAAGGAGTGGGTGTATGTATATACTGAGCTACTATCAGAAAAGTCAGTAATTTGAACCCACCAACCAGCCACTCAATAGAGAAAGAGGAGGCTGTCTGCTCCCATAAAGATTTAATGAATGAGCAATAAGAGGTGCAGGAGATGAGGTAAGAAACAAAAGAAGGGATCAGAGCACATAAAGACTTGACAGAACTTTGGCCTACTTCTCTGAACAAGATAGGGAGACTCAACTAGAAGGATTTGACAGGAGGGGAGGAAAAATACTTTAAAAAAAGATTATCCTTGCTACTGTATTGAGAGTAGACTAAAGGGAAGCAAGAGCTAAAAAGGGCGACTGAAATAATCCAAATAAATTGAAGCTTAGGCCAATGGATGTGATGAGAAGTGGTCAGTCTACAAATATTTTGAAGACAGAGTTGACATATTTCCTGATGGATAAGATGTGGAGTGTGGGAGAATATCAAGGATTACTCCAAGGTTATGACCTGGGCAAATGGAAAGATGCATCTGCTATTTACTGAGATGTAGAAGACTATGTAAGTGGCAGATGCCAATTAAATGGATTAAATGCAGATATCAAGCAAACATAATATACAAGTTTGGAGTTCCAACCTGGAAACAAAAATGTGGGAGTCTTTCACACATGCATGGCATGCAAAACTCTGAGACGGAATGAAATCACCCAAGATAATGAGAACAAAGAGCAGAGATCCAACGAGGCATTCTAATATTAAAGGCAGGAGTGAAACGGAGGCAACAACAAAAGAGGCTGAGAAGGTAGGAGAAATACCAACAGAGTATTGTGGCCTAGGAAACAATGAAGGAAGTGTTTCAAGGAGGGAGAGAACCACTGTGCCAAATGGTGCCAATAAGCTGATTACGAGTTAAACTTGGAGATTTCTACAAGAGCAATTCCAGTAGAGTGATGAGGCTGAAAGTCTTAGTGAATTCAGGAGAAAACAGGAAAAATTAAGATGAGTACAAAAAAACTTTTTCAAGGAAGAAAAGGGTTGATTTTTTTTGAGGGGCGGGGTGAGGTCCCGGTTTGGTTTTTAAGAAAGAGTAAATGCAACATGTATGTCGACCCAGTTTTGTTTTTTAAGAAAGATTAAATACAACATTTGTGTTAACTTACTGGAATAGGGTGTGGGGTGGGGACTGGGGTAGCAGCAAGTTACACTAGAAAGGGCAAGACAGCATTTCAACTGTTACAGAATTTCTCTATCCTAAGAGAAATTTCACTAGGCTACTGTTTGCCATCAAGTAGATTCCAACTTACACAGACCCTATAGAGCAGAGAGCTGGCATCGGATTTCCTAGGCTAAAATCTTAACAAATGCAGAATGCCAGGACTTTTCTACCTTGGAGCAGTTGGTGGGTTCAAATCATCAATCTGTCTGCTAACAAGCAAGAATTGAACTATTGCAACTCTGGGGCTCCTTTTCACTTGGCTACACACTGATGTCTAGTCAAATGTCACCTCATAGTGACCCTGGTAGGACAGAGAACTGCCCCATATGGTTTCCAAGGCCATAAATCTTTCTCCCATGAGACAGGTGGTGGCTTCAAATCATGGAGCTTTTGGTTCGCAGCCAAGTGCTTTGCCACTGCACCACCAGGACTGTCTTTTCACTAGGTTAATGAGTAATAACTCCAGAAAGTTGTTTTTCTCTGTGATACTAAAGGGAGGCTCAGAAGAGAGACGGGGTCATTTACTCAAGACTTTCGGGTTAGGCAGTTTATATTATTTCATGTAAGCTAAAAAATAATTTTATGAGATATTACCTTCATGTGACAGATAAGAAATCAGCCGAGAACAAATAATATGCTTAATATACGAAGCTGGCAAGTGGTATAATTACGTTATGTTTTAAACCTAGTTCCTTCCGAGTATAAAGAAGAATTGTTAATTTAGGAGGTTTACAATAGTTTTGTGGTTATGATTTTTCTTTTAGGTTCTTAACTCTTAGAGCTATGTATGGATGAAAGCATATGTCTAAGATTTGCTTTAAGATTGGCAAACAACCGTCCCCTGAGAAGAGTGTATCTCAAACGATGGCACTGAATCTGCAG
>NW_022103929.1:2110445-2116191 GCF_000313985.2 Echinops telfairi | reverse complement strand
AAAAAAAAAAAGAATACGTAAATGAATGGAAAAAAAAAAAAGATTGGCAAACAAAAAGAAAAAGCAACTGTGAATTGGAGATGGATGAAACAAGCAGTAAATACTGATTATTATAGAGGCTGAATAATGGGCATATGGATGTTCACGATATAATACTGTTTTCTTTTAGCATGGTAGAAAGTTTTCATAGTAAAAAAAAATTGTCCTGAGCAAAACTTTCACATCACTCCAAAGCCTCTCCTTAATTTCTGCTCAATCACCTCTCGCTCGCTCGCACGCACGCGCGCACACACACAGTTATATGCTTTCCTTGCTAACTTCCTTAATCCTAACTAGAACTCTGTAGATTTATGAGTTAATTCGTTTTATAAATGAAGAGATGATGTAACTTGTAAATAACACAATAAGACCTTACAGTCATTCTTTGAGTGTCAAAAACATACTTCTTCTACTCGATATGGCAACTAAAGTTGCACAGCTGATCATCTGTAGGCATCCCAAAGCTCACCCAAGGCCAGCCCTTTGTCTGAGTCCGTACTACCACCTCATAATCCTGAAAGCATAAGCTTCCTAGGCAGGAAAATAAGCATTCTATCCCACACAGTACTTGAAAATGGAAAAACAGAAAAAAAGCAGGTTTCAAAGGTGCTCAGCCATCAATCTTTCATGCCAAATTCAGAAATGAACAGAAATTTGATATACTCCTTCTGAAAGGGTTTTCGAAAAGGCTGCCTATCTCTGTAAAACAATCAACTTCCTGTGCCTCCATTTCTCCAAGTAATATTCTGCTGTTTGTTTACATTATGCAGCGATCATAGGGAGCAAAGTCTAGGTATGTGAACCCTGAGGTACAGCAATTAGAGATACTACTAAGCAATAACAGTGACTCTATTCGAAGCCCATTTTGCATAATTCCACATTTATGAGAAAGCAAATAGGTCACAAAGTATCACATTTAATACTTATTTTTAAGATACTATCTTTTTAAAAGCGTTCTCTCTAGCATGCTATCTGTTCCCATACTAACCTTGACATTATAAGGGCATTCACTGCTAGTGTCAAAAATATCTGTGCATACCAAAGACTCCAGATGTGTATTCTGTCCAACTATTGTCCCACATTTTCAAAACTGCCAGTACTTTTCTCCTTACTTCACTAGCTTACTAAAACTGAATTGTCCAGAGTTACTTAGAAGCTACCTAAGTAGCTACCCAATTAAGCAAAAATGTAGGCTCCCTAAGGAGAGAATATGAATAGATGTAAGGTTTGATGAGTTTTGGATTTACTTGGAATTATAAACATCATCGAGCGAACTGCCTCCATCTTAAACTACTTATCAGGTGACTATCTAGCTGTATTAAAATGTACTGCTTTTCAGTTGGACTGAGTGAACAGTTACAGACTCCAGGTTTGCAGTAAGAGTCAAACTATCTATCTTTGTAGCTCTAAATAAGGATCTGTCTTTTACTCAAAACAATATTACTGAGGCCTTCCAAGAAAATGTAGGTCTGGCACCAACCAAGCCTTTGAGCTTAAATACCAATGAATGTTTGCAGAATCAAACTAGAAAAAAAAACCTAAATAGAATCTTTTAGGGCAATTGCCATTTTATTGTTTGTTAGAGATCAATGGTACCAAAATGGTTAAATTAAATTCACAAACAAAATGCTAATCTGCCCAATAGACAGACTGTACAAAGCTTTGGCACCTGGAAAACTGCAAACAAGAAATTCTGCAGGTGCGGTAAGAAGCTACATCTTATCCATGACCCAGAAACACCTCAGAATTTATTACACAACCCACTGCAGAATTCTCACTTTTCAAATGGAAATAAACCGTGAAGTCACACAATGCAAAAGACTATGATTTTATTACTAATATAACCAACCACATCCTTTCCAGTTAGGCTAAATCTAGCTTTAAAAAATAAAGCAGATATTCCAAATGTTCTATTATGTCAGATATTGAGAGAATTGGATGTCAAGTAGCTACAGTTTAGGAATGCTTCATTCACTCAATTACATACGTGGAGTGTCTTTTGTGAGGTAGAGTCCACACTGCACTTAAAGAACCCTCCGGGCAAGAAAGGAGAAAATTTAAGCAAGAATGTAACAGAGCAGGTCATGTGGTCACCTCGCTATTCAATGTAAAACCTAAAAGCTGGATGAAATATTTATGAGTCTTTCAGGTTCAAACTATTTGATTACCTGTAGCACCCTCAATCTGGTCACTTTATTTCTTTGTTTTAATTGACACATCAACTTAACCTATATCTCTGGATAAACAGCTACTAAAATTAGATCGGACTGTGAACTCTCTCATACATAATTACCTGACCAAGAACAGTTTTTCGACACCTGAACAAATTTTGAAAAACAATCAATCTTTCAATAAAAGGAACTATGAAAACAGAAGAGCGGTAAGATGGATAATGGTGTCCAAACATGTTATATAATAAACTATTGAGAGTACACCAGCTAGCACAGAAGAGTATTCTGAGAAATGGGCATTACCAAACTCAAGGCTAACTAATGTGTAATAAAGCAATTTTATTACTTAACATTTTTCCACTGTCAATTATGTACAGCAAAGTAGCAAACCAAACCCCAACACTGAAAAAGCATTTAAAAATCCTCCTCCATAATAGCTGCACAACAGAAGAATTCAAATCAGCACCAGTTCCCAGCTATATAAATGTGCAAGGAAAGAATAGTAGGCAGTAGAGCAAAGAATGTACAAATGTCATTTGCATACGTCTCATATTCAAAGAAGTTGGATTCACATCTATCCAAGTGTCTCACTACAAACTAATCCACCTGATGACAAATTCTGAAGGATTATTATTTGGCCAATCCAAAAGCCATGGAGGAAAATGGGGAAACTAAAGAAATACGCTCTCTGCTGGGAGTCCTGGTGGCGCTGCTAAGTAAGCACAAGCAGCTAATGAGAAGGTTGAAGTTCAAACCCACCAGTCACTGTGGGAATAAGGCTCCCTTAAAGATTTACACTCTCTGAAACTCGAGTCAAAACTGAGTCAAAACTGACTCAATGGCAGTGAGTTTTAGGAGTACTGGGGTATAGTGATTAAGTAAGCCCTCAGCTGCCAAATGAAAGATTGGTACTTCAAACCCACCAGTTGTTCCACAGCAGAAAGAGGTGGTAGTCTGCTTTTGTAAAAATTTACACCATAAGATTTGGAAATCTTATGAGCTGCTGAGTCAAAATCGACTGGATGATGTGGGCTTAGTTTTGTGATTTTCAATATGAGCTATGGTGGCACAATGGTTAAAGGACTCCACTGCTAACCGAAAGATCAGCAGTTCAAACCCACCAGCCGCTATGAACGAGAATGATGTGGCAGCTTGCCTCCACAGGGAGTATAGGTATGCTGGAGACCCATGGGATAGTTCTCTGCCCTATAGAATCATAATGAGTCAGAACTGACTTGGTAGCAACGTATTTAGTTTCTGAGTTGTCCGGGAAGACTTAATTTGTTTTATATAAACCATCTCAATTCTCACAGGAGGTAGATAAGAGAGTCAGGTTCCTGGAGGAAAAACAAACACAAAGGGATTAAGTATCTTGTCACCAGTGAAAATAACACCAGACCCCAATTATTTAACCTACAAAGTCTAAATAACATGTTTTCCTTGGTTCACAAACTTCAGATATTTAGAAATTCCTAAAATGTAAAAAGGTCAGCAAAAAAGAGCAAGACTATCAAGGAGAAAGATTAGCACAGTGACTGCAACAATGGGTTCAAACATAATGACTGTGAGGCTGGGGCAAGGCTGGCCAGTGTTTTGTTCTGTTCCATATACATGACTCTATGGCACCTAACAACAACATAAGGTTGGAAATGACATGAGGGCAATTAACAACAGGAATTACCCCAAGCCACAGAACCTTTTTGGAACAGTACTTATCAGAACTATGTCAAAATTATCTTCTGAGCAAGAAAACTACTGCTTGCCTCAAATCAATAAAATGAACACAATGGACTTTAAAAGTACAAGGAAGAAACAATGGCCCCCAAAAAAGAAACAATGGCCATACCAGAACAGTTATTCAAAAGTCACTCTACTAATCTTAAGCCTTACTGCCCAAATTCTCTGCTCAGGAGTCGAGATCAGGCAAGCTCCCTATAACTATATTCTAAACAAAAGCCTCAAAATCCTGCTATGAGTTGCAATCTAAAGTATATTACATCATAAAAACCTTTCCCTCCAAAAATAAAATACCTCAGATATTATTTAGCTGCCTGGATGATACACTTCAAATTGGGGCTTTAAAAAGTGCAGCTTACTTTTTTAAAGCATTTATATTTGCAGATTCAGCTGACTGAAAGTTGGTGGTGTTCCACTCAGACCTCAGAAAGTTTAGGTAAGATTCTCATTCAGTAAAACTTAGTATTTGAATGGCTGCTCAATGGTCTCATCAAGATTGACCAATGCAGAAAACTAATCAACCCAGAATACACCCGTTACTAAGGGACCTCTAACTTGAAAGTACCATACTACAGAAAACCCACAAAGCAATAATAGAAGTTGTTTCTGCAACAAGAAACTTATTAGCAAAATCTAATAAAACTAGAATTTTAACTGTCAAAAAAGTAGTTTGCCAAGATTCTAGGAACGTCTACTTACTGAGGCAGTCTCCCCAGCAGTTTTCTTAATCTTCCAAATCCTACACAAAGCCACAGAAGACTGAGACCTACACTAAAATGTCTGTGCTCAAACCCCCAGAATTATTTTGTACCATGTGGTTTGCACAACCTCTGTACTCTTCTTCAATAACATTGTTATACTTCCCAGTTGAAATCAAAATACCAGAAGATACACACCTAAGAGTTTTGTTTTTTTGTTTTTAAGGCCTCCTCCTCCACACAAATTTTACTTAAACTGTTTAGAGAAAATTTTTTAAAAAAACAAGGTGTTATCAGTATTCACACCTTGAAGGCGTTTAACAGTCGATGAGATCTACTTCTATCACTTTTAGGAGATGGGTATACATTACACTATAGCTGTCTGCCTCTAGCATGGGACTAAGATATTACATCACCCAATGCCTGAAAACTGCCCCATTACCCAGAAAGCATCAGGGTAGATGAGACACTGCACCAAGGTATCTCTTCCTCCCTGCTTCATGCACAGCCCTTGAATGCTACTGACCATTTAGCCCGGCTCTCTTGCAATTATCTTCAGAGACCTCTGGACTATACCTGCAGCAATACCATTTCTCTGCTCTTTGGTGTACTCCTTATGACCTTGTATGGCTCTTCTGTCCAACTGTCAGGTCAATGGGCTAGAACAATGCCCCCACCACAGACCTCCCTCCCATCTCGGGACTATATACTTGCTCTTCCTTACACAGTCTTCATTCATGGGGTCCTGGGCTAAACTAACTAAAATCCTTGAAGTATGAACTTTCCAATATGATACAGAGCTTAAAGGGCCTCTCTTTTCCATTCACATCATTCCTGGATCCACAGTCCCCTTTAAGGATATAGGTTCCTTTAAGTCCAGAATTCAATCCCCTCCCTCTAGTTTTTTTCTAACTTCTGCAGTCTGTCCAAAAATGTTGGCAGTTTCATTTCTCCACATACTCCAGAACACTGACTCTCCCACTACTCTCTTCTCATCCCCCAATTTAAGGAACATATTTTCTAGCTCTCTCTATCCTCTAAATCAGTTTCCCAAAATGGGTGATGCATGTGTAATAAAGCAATTTTATTACTTAACATTTT
>NW_022103929.1:2108564-2110345 GCF_000313985.2 Echinops telfairi | reverse complement strand
GGGGGCTTGCAAAAGAAGATACTTGCATTTTGTTTTGTATTATGGGCTAGAGTATGAATGTTTGTAACTGCTAATGGGTGTTGAGTTTTGCTTTGTTTTTCTAAAAAGGGCACAGTAAGCCAAATAAGTTTGGAAACATGCTCTAAATAATCACTTCTTGCCCTATACTTGGGAATTCTACTTCCCCCACTCCTGCCCCATTTCTAAACACAGTGGGTCCCCCGCTTTCTAGTCAGACATTCCTTCCCTGCCTTGCTCTTTGTTTATCCCACTAGAAGTGCTTTGCAGTATTCTGCATTTTCTACTCAAATATACATCCTTCTTCTTTTATCACAAAATCAAGGGCCCACTAGTGCTTCCCTCCCTCCACACTCACTCTCCAAACCTATACACTTTCCCTTCCAACCTATCTCCCATTAGTCCCTCTGATTTCCCTTCACACACAGCTACCTCCCTCTTCTTTCTCCTCAGATTCCCTCATTTTCTGCCCCAGAAACACTCTTTCATCTGTCCCCACATCTCACTTGCCATTCCAAAAACATCTTCCTCCCCACACACACGTTCAGCACTCCTCCCCTTCAATGTCCTCCAAAGTCCCTCTCTTGCTGCTCCCTATCTCCCTCCATATTTCTGCATGAATATCTCCCCACCACCATTCCACCCCTCTTCTCTACTCACTCAATGCCCACACACCTCATACCCAGGCATTCCCCTTTCTGTCCCCATCTTCTCTCGAAAAGCCCTCAAACTCGGCCCTTACCCCAGCACCTCTCTCTCCATGCTCACCTCCCCGGGTACCACCACACCTGTCCTTAGCCCCTGACATGCCCCGTTTGTCTTCCTCAACATAGCTTCTAGCCACAGACTCTCACACCCCTCACGTGTCTTGTCTCCTGAAGCCTCGGGGCCCACCCTTACAAACACCTCCTGCCTGCACACACTCCATTTCCCTCACCACCACTGGACAGACACCTCAACACCGTGCTTCCCTCGCTGGCCTGTTCACGTTCACCCTGCCACATTTCCCTCTCCTCGAATACCCTCCTCCATCTTTTCCCTTCACACATAGTCGGAAGCCTTCCTAATAATATCTGCTCCGACTGCCGGCTCCTCACACGCAGCCCCAGCTGGGACATGCTCTCCGACCATTACTCTCCAGAGTCCCCAGTCTTCCCCTCTCTCCCATCACACTCGCATCTTCCCTCCCTAGAGCCCTCCCCCCCCAAGCCGTCTCCGCCCTAGCCTCCCCACACACCACCCCCTCCACCCGCCAGAATGTCCTCCATCCCTCCGCACTCACGCTAGCACCTAGGGCCCCACACACACACCTGCCCCAAGGCCCCCACCCTCCAGCAGGCCGAATTCCTCCACCCTCTATTCTCACCCCCACCCAAAAAATACCCACACCCTCTGGCGGCCCCCCAGATTCTCTCCACCAGCACCTGCCCCCCAATGTCCTCCAACACCTGCCCTGAGCCCCTCGACCTCCGTGCGACCCAGACCGCCCGACGCCCGTTCCACCACGCAGCCCACGCCCTCCCTTTGCTCTGGGCCGGGACCCCGTCCCCCCCACCCCGAAGGTGAGGAAGGTTGCCCGCCGCCCTGGCCCGAAGAGGCTCGAGCTCCGCCGCGGCGGCGACCACAATGCTGGAGCCGCGGGAACCGGGATTGCGCCTCGCTCCCCGCCTGGGCCGCCGCTGCTAGGGACGCACAACAAACAATGCGGGGCCCGGGCCGGCTCCGCCAACCGCCTCAACCGCCGCCTTAACCGCCGCCCGCCC
>NW_022103929.1:2102584-2108179 GCF_000313985.2 Echinops telfairi | reverse complement strand
GCGCCCGCCGTTGCCGCCGAGCTGCGCCGCCGCCTGCGCCAACTGCGCACCTGGGAGCGCGCAGGGCGTGTGTACACGCTGGCGGCGGCGGCATGCACCTGCGAGCGGCTGCTTACGTAAACTGCGTCCCCGCTTTCCTCTCCTCGCCGGGCCCCCCTCCCGCTGCAGCACCTGAGCACTGCTGCGCTAGTGGCGTTACTTCCGCGAAGCTAGGACGAGCTGCGTTGGGAGGAGCGTGAAATCCCCGCAAACTTCGTAACTCCCGGACCTGGGAACGGCTCCTGGCCGCCGTAGCGCCGGCACTCCGGGGTCCCACGTCCCCGTGGTTCCCCCGCCTGGTGCTCCCATACACCAGTGGCTACGTAAACAGAGTAGGCGCAGCAATGCCTCTCCCGGCGTAGAAAGGGAAAACAGTGCGTCTTTATTATATGGTTCGGATCCCCAGCCTTCACTCTCACTATCGTTGCCAGCTGTGTGACCTTGACCGAATACCTAACCACTCTTAAGTCTTCGTCATCTAGTCAGCAAACCTGGGTCAATGATTCTGACTTCGGAAGCTGTTGGGAAATGAAATAAAACAGTAAGTGTGAGCTTTCCCGGCACATAGCAAGCACTGAACAAAAGTTGCAGCTTATTCAGCAACCACCTCTCCTTACCCCACCTCTGAACTAGCCCTAATGGACCTTCCTGAGGTTGAGTTTGGGGTCAGGATCTCTCCTAGTTCCGTATGGTTGCGTCAGACTTTCTCAGAATACCTACGGCACCGTGCCAGGGGTGATGCTGCGGAGGAAATGAAAGCTTGCTGTAAATTTTACAGATTTGCTAGCCGGCAACTTCTTGGTACTCAGCAAGTTGGGGAGGGAAGGAGTATAGGTAGATCCATTCTTTCATTCAGAAGAGAGCACCTATTAAGCACCTGCTGTGGCGAGGTCCTGTGCTGGGTGTTGAGCTATACAGGCGAATGAGTCCAGATCCTTGCCCTAACGAAATTCCCACTCTGGGAAGAAACGACCTGACTCCGGAGTCTTGTACCAAGGCAGAGGGATTCCGAGAGCTTGAAGAAGACTACAGCATCCTTAGGGCCATCACTCTTCCTTCTCACGTGCCAGCCTGACGTCTTTTAATAACGCTCCTTAAGTCATAAGATAAAGGGACTCTAACGTCTTAGAAATCCAGGGTGATTTGGCTGTAGGCTTCAAGAAACACCTTGCCAGCTTCACCACATGCCATCTTCCTCCTTCAAACCAGGAGTGAATTACCATTAAAATGTGGTGAAACCATTGTGAAATTGTTCACTACAGGTAAGAAACTAAACACAAATTAGCCAGTGCTTACCCTCCTTTTTGGTTGATCCACCTCTGGGTCTAGGGTTAGGAGATTTAAATAATTCTGCATTTTTATGTATGTATGAGCCCTGATGGTGTAGTGGTTCCACGTTGGGCTGCTAACCTCAAGGTCGGCTGTTCCAAACGACGAACAGCTCCACAGGAGAAAGAGGAGGCTTTCCATTCCCATAAATAGTTACAGTCTCTGAAACCCATAGGAGCAATTCTACCCTGTCCTATAGGATCACTATGAGTTGGCATCAACTCGATGGCAGTAAGTTTGGTTTAGATATATTACATTTTAACAACTTTATTGGTGTATGTTTTACATAAAATTCACCCATTTCAAGTCTACAATGATTTTTAATAACTTTACCAACTGGTACAACCATCACTGTAAATCAACATTTGTATATTTTCATCCCTCCATAAATTTTCTCATGCCCAATTACAGTTAATCCCCATTCCCACCCTCAGCCACAAGCAACCTCTATTTACTTTCTCTCTTATTTTTTTTCTTGATATATTGTTAATTAAATAGACTGCTTTTGAGGTTAAAAAAAAAGTTTTGCCTCCTAATCTCACCCAGTGAAAAGAATCGGTTAATATTTAGTTGTTCCAACCTTTTTCTATACAGATAATATATGCTTTATTACAAAATAATATAGGATACCTTCTGTTTTGATTGTTTGCACTTAAAATAAATACATGTTTTTGTGTGTCATCAAATACTCTTCTACATAATGTTTCCTTTTAAAAATCATTTCTTTAGACCAAACTCCTATGTCGGGTATTTCCAGTATTTCCACTTTTATAAACAGGAGAAAATAAGAGGTGTTGTAAAGCCTTAAACTCATGAGCTTACAACTCACATCTCAGAACAACAGTGTCTATGGTTTCGTCCACTCATTGCATTAATACTTATGGAGGACCTACTATGTGCCATGCCCTCTGCTAATTCCTGTTGCTGTTAAGTGCTGTCAAGCCAATTCTGACTCATAGCAACCCTATGTACAACAAAATGAAATACCCCAGGACCTGTGTCACCCTCACAAACATTGCTGTGTTTGAGCCCATTGTTGCAGCCTGTGTCGGTCTATCTCATTAAGGGCTGTGGCAGTTACATAATCTCCTGTCAGCTTCCGAAGAGATGGCATCTAGCCTCTCAATCAGGTCATAGCTTGACCTCATTTGGAGGCTCGAAGGAGTTAAATAGCTCATTGGAGGCCAGAAACACTCACTCTCTTCCTGCGAGACATCCCTGCTGACTAGACACATGGAGCTACCCTAGAGCCCGGGAGCTGGAGGAGCCACGTGGAGACCCCTGCCAGCACTGAGATGCTTCCACTGCCTCTGAATCCCCAAGACTTTCTACCTGGCACTGTCCCGTGATCTTCCTGCATTCGGCGTCATTGAATGTGTTGCATGATTCTGAAAAGGAGTTTATAGATTGGTATCAGACATATGGGCTAATATCGGACATATGGGCTACACTTGATCTTAGCCAAAAGGCCAAGAAGCGACGGACCTATGGGCTAATATCGGACTTACAGACTTGATCTGAACTGGGCTGGGATGTTTTCTTAATGTTCAGTTCTCTCATATGTCTCCCTGAATTTGTTTCTCTAGTCTACCTAAACTAACACAAGGACCTTCCTCTTTTTTATTGACCCTCTACTTTACCAACCACAGCCCCTTGGAGATACAAACCTGAGCAGAGAGCTGCACTGATCTGCTCTGTTGGGGGTGGAGGCTAGTAGGAGAGAAACAAATTAAGCAAATAATATTAAGTAGCTCACAAAGAAGCAGACAACTCCCACAGGAGCAGAAAGGTGTCAGTAAAGAGTAGTGGGTTGGCTTCCCTGGGTAAGCTGTCTTTAGTCCTTAGTTTCCAGTGCTTTCTCAGCCTTGGCTCTTTCGACTCTCTCAGAGGACACTGAGGCCACACATGGAAGTGAATAGCCCAATGTCATCATCCATAAAAGGGCACAACTTGTGTACTTGAGTATAAGCCGAGTTTTTCAGCACATTTTTAATGCAGTTTTTGTGGTAAAATTAAGTGCCTCGGTCAGCTTATACTCGAGTATATATGGTAGTTTCTGGTCTAACTCCCAACCCACTGCTCTTGGTCCCAGACCTGCCCTTAATAGAGAGTGCTCATCTTTGAAGAACTGAACTGAGGCAGAGGTAGAAGACATATAGAGCTGTGCTATCCAAAGCCATAGTCACTCATCATGTGGCTACTTCTATTTACATTTAAATCATATCTGAAATCCAGTTCCTCAGTCACATTTCAAACACTCAGCAGCTACATGTGACTGGTAGCTATTGTAATGGCATTGATATAGAACCCTGGCATCATTACAGAGCATTCTCTTTGTCAGTGTTGCCCTAGAGGAGAGGAACAGTATAGTGACTGTAATCATAATGATACATGTACATTATTTTCCAAAGCACTTGGCCTGGTGGGTAGAGAGTTGGTCTGGTTTCTTCATCTCTTCATTTCTGCACCCTTCTCCCAACTGTAGGTCACCTCTCTAAGAAGAAACAGATTAGGTGGCTAGTTCTGTGGAAAGGGAGGGACAGGACAAGAGGCATGTGACATACTCAGCTTTCTGCCATCATGTTTTAAAATCTACCTGCATCTCAAGCAATTCTATCCTCCTTCCCCCCCTCCTTTTATAAAAACAAAACAAAACAAAATGCCTCCTCTTAACAAAAACCAGTTCCTTTCCCTGTGCCTGGATGCAAACACTCTTGTCCATCCTTTAAAAACAAACACACATGCACACAAAAGGAAACAAGATTCCCAGGTGATTCACATACACTTTTAAATCTGAGGAGCACTGACCCAAAACTCAACAATGTCAAGTGCCCACTGATAAAGGTGTGTTGTACTGGAGACTCAACTACCATAAGCACCATTGCTGTTACTGACATGATTTTCTAAAATGTTGAATGCCTCTTGGTAGAGTCTAAACAAAATAAGATATAATCTTCATTCACTTTGCATAATATTTGCCTCCCTGGAATATTAAAAGCATGCTAAAGTGTACTTTGTGTTTATATGAAAAATGAGATTTGTTGCTGGCCTCAGATAATTATATACAGAATTTTCACCTACGTAAATGACATTCAAAGTCATGCAATATGGTCCATGCAGTACAGGAAAAGTAGCATCCCTGACTTCCCTCCAATAAATGTCATTATGGCGACCCAAACTCCACTACAGTTGTCTAAGTACCCCCACTGATGTGAACCTTGAGTGACTGTTTATTTGTATTCAACTGCTTACTCCAGATCTCTATTTGAATGGCTCACATGCAACTCACAGAGTCCTTAATGCCAACAATTTTCTACCCTGTTTCCCGAAAGTAAGACATCCCCTGAAAATAAGACCTACTTACAGTTTTGCCTCTTGCTGAAATAATAGGCACCCCCCCCCCGAAAATAAGACCTCCCCGTAACTCTGGACCCTGTACCATAGCTGCAGGCACTGCTGTGCAGCTCACTGCTGACCGCAGCGTAGCCAGAGCAGACAGGAAGTGCAAGGTCTCTTTTAATTAAACAATAAATGTGTACTGTATTCTTCTTCATGGAAAAATAAGACATTCCCTGAAAATAAGACCTAGTGCATCTTTGGGAGCAAAAATTAATATAATATAAGACACTGTCTTATTTTGGGGGAAACGGTACTAAATCCTAAACCCATTCATTCTCCCTTATTTCACTTCCTTTATTAGGATAATGGTAACTATTGAATGATCAAAGACAATATGTTTCATGGAATTCACTGCCATTGAGTCAATACCAACTCATAGCAACCCTATGGGACAGGGTAGAACTGTCCTTGTGGGTTTATGAGACTAACTCTTTTTTCTTTTTCTTTTTTTTTTCAGGCTGTAATTCTTTATGGGAGTAGAAAACCCTGTCTTCCAACCTCAGGGCGGCTAGTGGTTTTGAACTGCTGATCTTTCAGTTAGTAGCCCAACACGTAACCAGGACACCACCAGGACTCCCCTTTTCATGGAGTAAGGATGTATAATTGATTTGACCACCTCTGTATCCCTTAGAGTATGCTAATCAAATGGGTGGTGATAACAGTCTACCTAAAGGTGTCTCAGAAGAAAGGACTGGTGACTTACTTCTAAAATATTGGCCATTGAAAACTTTATGAAACTACAGGCAATCCAGGGCGGATGAGCCCTACAGGACCAGTGGTGTGAGTGGCGAAACAGGGAGGGTAGAGGGAGAGTGGGTAGGAAAGAGG
>NW_022103929.1:2088091-2101978 GCF_000313985.2 Echinops telfairi | reverse complement strand
CATCCTGACTCCAGGATCAGCCCATCTTGTCACATGTATACCCCCAATCCCTCCTCTTCCTATGTCCCTAGACCACCCCCCCATTGCTGTATAACCTATAGTGCAACCCCTTCCTGTGACGCGTGACTTTACCTGTAATTAGTGGCTTGCACGCCCCCAAAAGGTATATAGGCCTGGGCTAGCAACAGAGCTCTCTCTCGCTGGGCTCCTCCTCTCTCCTCTCTTCTCAGTCCTCCTTCCCTTCCCCCTCTCTCCACATGGACCACCAAGTGGGGCTGAGGTGAGCATGCTATTATGTAATACGTCTGACTGCATTATTGTAATATCTCTCATGCTCTCAATGACTTTAATATAACATATATCTCAACCGTACAATTGTGCTTACCGCACCCGTAGGTAGTGTTGGGGAGCTGGTATCCCCCAAACCTTATACTACAAATACCCAACACACTTTCCCATTGCCTTTAGTTCAGGAGCCCTGGTAGTGCTGCGCCTTAAGCACCAGACTGCTAACCACAAAATTCAAACCCACCACAGTAGAAAGATGAAGCTGTCTACTCCCATAAAGATTCACAGTCTCGGAAACCCTAAGGAGCAGTTCTACTCTGCCCTATAGAGTCTATATGAGTGGAAATCTCTTTAGCCTTGGGTTGGGTTGGATTGGGTTGGGCTCCTCATTTCATAAACCCCAAACAATTTAGCAAGCAAGGAACCAATAAGAATACAGAGGTTCTTGGTCAGGAAGCTCACTTCTCATAGGACTTCTGTGAGAATTCCTGATACTTCTCTCAATTCAAGGCGCAAAATGGCCCAAGTCTTCTGCTGAAACTTGGCGGGAGCAATGAAGAAGACAGGCCTCTGGGGCCCGGGGATGAGGCCCAAACTCCTCCGCCTCCAGAATAACATTTCTTTGAAATGTCACGTTTTATCTCTAAATCCAGGCAAATTTTACATTTCATTCCCATGTTTGTTTTAACATGAACATAATGCTTTAAATTATTTCTTATCGAGAAAAATTCAAGGCCTGTTTTCTTCCACTTTCAATTCACCCTCCAGAAAGATGGTCCTTGCTTAATCCGGTCATCCTGTGACTCTAGGGTTTCTGGCATATAACCACCTAGCCCTGGTGGCAATTATGCTAACAGCCAACATTTATTAAGCACTTGTTATGTGCCAGGCAGTATATTGAGTACTTAACATGCATTATGCTTTAATTCTCGCAACAATCCTATGAAGTAATTACAATATTTATCTTAATTTATAGACAAGGAAACCAAGGCTCTGAGAAGCACCAAAACTTGCAAAGAAATGTCATGGAGCTGATAAATGGAGGTCCTTGGATTCAGCTCTGGTGCTTTCAGACACTATGCGGCCTGCCTCAATTTTATTTTAATTTTTTAAAACTTTTTATTATGAACTGGGTAATGGTTTACAGAACAGGCCAGTTTTCCATTCAACAATTCACACATATATTTTGTTTAATCTCAATAATAGCAAGCCCCACTTCCTCCCTGCATTTCTTGTTTGTTTGTTTTTCTAATCATTTTATTGGGGGCTCATACAGCTCTTATCACAATCCAATCATACATCCACTGTGTCAACCACATTTGTACATTTGTCACCATCATTGTTTTCAAAACATTTTCTTTCTAGTTGAGCTCTTGGTATCAGCTCATTTCCCCCCTCCTCCACCCTCCCTCCATCATGAACCATTGATAATTTACAATTTTTTTTCATGTGTTACACTGACCACTGTCTTTCACCCATTTTTTTGTTGTCCGTCTCCCAGGGAGGGAGTTATATGTAGATTATTGTGATTGGTGCCCACTTTCTCCCCCCACCTCCCCCTTATCTTTCTGGTATTGCTACTCTCATTATTGGTCCAGAGGGGTTTATCTGTCCTATATTCCCTGTGTTTCCAGCTCTTATGTGTACCCGTGTACATACTCTGGTCTAGCTGGATTTGTAAGGTAGAATTGGGATCATGATGGGGGGTGGGGGGAAGGAAGCATTAAAGAACTAGAGGAAAGTTTTATGTTTCATCAGTGTTATATTGCACTCTGACTGGCTCATCTCTTCCTTGTGACCCTTCTGTAAGGAGATGTCCAATTGTCTACAGATGGGCTTTGGGTCTCCATTCCGCACTCCCCCTCATTCATATTGATATGAATTTTTGTTCTGGGTCTTTGATGTCCGATACCTGATCCCTTCAACACCTCATGATCACAAAAGCTAGTGTGCTTTTTCCATGTGGACTTTCTTGCTTCTCGGCTAGATGGGCGCTTGTTTACCTTCAACCCCTTAAGACTACAGATGCTATATCTTTTAATAGCTGGGCACCATCAGCTTTCTTCACCACATTTGCTTATGCACCCATTTTGTCTTCAGCAATCATGTCAGGAAGGTGAGCATCATGGAATGCCAGTTTAATAGAACAAAATGTTCTTGCATTGAGGAAGTACGTGAGTAGAGGCCCAATGTCCATCTGCTACCTTAATACTGAACCTATAAATATATGCACATATATTTATTTCCCCATTGAATAGAAATCTATTTATTTCTAAATATCTATATCTAAATAGAAATATATCTATTTCCCCATTGTCTTATATAAATATATTTACATATGCACATGCCTGTATTTAGATCTCTATAAATACCCTATGCCTCCTAGTTCTTTCCTCTATTTCCTTTTACTTTCCTCTAGTCCCACTATCATGTTCAGCCTTCATTTGGGTTTCAGTAATTCCTCTCGGTTACATTGCCCTTGATCAAGCACTACCAGGCCTCTTACACCCTCCTTACCATCAATTTTAGATCACTTGTTGTTCCCTTGTCCCTGGGTTTGTTAACACCCACTTCCTTTCCCCAACGCCCCTCTCCCACGTCCCCCGAGAACCATTGGTCCCATTGTTTCCTCCTCCAGATTATTTATCCCACCTATTTTATCTAGATAGACACGCAGGGACGACAATAATAAGCACAAAAGCAAGGCAGAGCAAAACAAAATAACAAAAGAAAACTGAAAACCAAACAACAACGCCAAAAAAAGAAAAGCCTATAAATAGTTTCAGGGCTGTTTGTTGACCTTTAGGAGTGTTTTCTGGTCAAGTCTAATGAGGTGCTTCACCCTGGCCCCAAAGTCTATGTTTGGCGTTCCCCGGGGACTTCGTTGCTTTGCTCCCCTTGCCGCTTTGTTACACGCCCTTAGTGTTTCACCCCGGTGTGGTGCCTCCCTACATTTCTCATTTTCATTCCTCCTTCTTCCCTAACCCTTTTGAACCTTGTCCTTGGGTAAATACCACCCTTTAATCTCAAAGCATTGGTTATTCGAAGGTGTGCATAATTCCCCAGTTGTAGAAGCAAGCTTCTAGACCAGTGGAACTCAACCTTCCTAATACACAGTTCCTCATGTGGTGGTGACCCCCCAACCATAAAATTATTTCATTGCTACTTCATCACTGTAATTTTGCTACTGTTATGAATTGGAAGACTCCTGTGAAAGGGTCATTCGACCACCAAAAGTGTCGCAACCCACAGATTCAGAACCACTGTTCTAGATTTTCAGGTGGAAAGGCCCTAGGAACTGACCCAGCTCCTGTACTTCCCAAGCTAGGGAGAGTGTCAGCGTTTTTACAGACCTCTAGATGGGTATGTCTCAGTGCTCTACATATTCTTAGAGACATTTCTAAACATCTGTCTTTGGTTTCAATCATAGTCTAAATTTCAGCTACATAGACACATATTGAATAACATATAGTACTATATGTATTATTATTATCATTATTATTATTATTTAAAAGGAGCCCTGGTGGTATAGTGGTTATACACTGGGCTGCGATCCTCAAGATCAGCAGTTAAAAACCACCAGCTGCCCAAAGGGAGAAAGACAAGGCTTTCTACTTCCATAAAGAGGTACAGTCTCGGAAACCCACAGAGGCAGTTTTACCCTGCCCTATAGAATCACTCTGAGTCAAAATCAACTCAATGGCAGTGTGTGTGTGTGTGTGTGTGTGTGTGTGTGTGTGTGTGTGTTGGTGACACAATAGTTAAGCACTCAACTGTTGCAGGTTGGAGCCCACCCATCTGTTCTGCAGGCAAACGACCTAGCAGCCTGTTGCTAAAGGTTACAGCCTAGAATACACTATGGGGCAGTTCTCTTTTGTTACCTGGGGTTCACTATGACGCTAAATCAACTTGACTACAAACAACAGCAGCAGCATGTATTACGTCAATAGTTCCTTGCATTCCTTCATGTTGGTGCCAGGTGACAAAGTTTAATGTTAAATACAATTATCTTAGGCTGGAGGTTCCATTCTTAGAGCTCATGAAGGAATTGTCGCGTAAAGACTGTGACGATGATAGCAGCTGTTGGCAAAGGCACTCAACTGAAACGTTACCTCCAAATAGCTTCCTCATATGTCTTGGACTTCTCTCAGTATCTGTCAAACCTCTTAAAGGATAAGCCTGGGGCTGGCCCAGCATCCTATTCAATTAGTCAAAGAAATCCTTCCTAGGCCAGCCCAGTTTTGAATTCAAAAAGCCAAACTCATAGCCACCAAGGTGAAGCAGACTCTCAGTGACCATGTAGGCGAGGATAGAACTTCCCCTGTAAGTGTCAGGGGCCAAGACTGTCACTCTTTATGGGAGTAGAAAGCCCCATCTTTCTGCCACAGAGCTTCCAGTGGTTTCAAATGGTCAACTTTGTGGCTAGCAGCCCCACAGGTAAGCACTATGCCATCAGGACTCCTACAGTTGTTTCAAGAGAGTGGAGAAAGAGACCCAATGGGAGAGCACCAGGCATGTACAGGGAGGGAAGGAATTAATAACCCACACAGGGAGGTGACATCTACCACCGATGGGTACTGTGACAATTCTGAGGCATCAGAAGTGTCTTTTCCCCTTTATTCATTGAGCCTTATAAACCTCTGTCAAATCCCACGGCCATGACCTTAGTCCCCCTCTGAGTGGGTAGTGCCCTCATCTTCCCTCATTCTGTAACTGGATGGTTGTTTCATATGCCCTGGCAGTTCCCGGAAGACTCGATAGCCCAGATAAAATGAGCAACTCAGTAAGGTGAAACTACTCATTGGCTCACTGAAACATTTAAAGACGGGAATTGCCAGGCCCTCTGATCCGGCCATCACTGGTCACTCTGTTCCTTTCCAAAGCTCGCCTCTTAAAAACAGGTCACAGAACTCATCCTTGCTGAGTCCCAAAGCATTTGGATTTCTTTAAAAATAGCTTGTTCTTCAAGTGCAAAAAATAACATCTGAGACATTTGTTTAAGTGTGAAACACACCTTGGTCATGACTCAGTACTGCTTGATCAGAAGTTTATTAAACTTTCTATAAAGAAGAATTTCCTGTGGCACTAAGGAAGCCTGAGAAATGAAAATTTGGGAATGGAGGGTGGGGGAGAGGTTGGCAGATGAAAAGAGACAGGTGGGACAATAAAGGACCTCTCTCATCCCTATGGCTTTCACATGTGGTTCCTGCTACCTTCAACACGTCTTCCTTCTCTAACTAGAAGGGGTGATGTGGGCAGCCTTCTTTGGAGCCTAATTTAAATTTCACCCCAGTGAAGCCTTCTCTGACCCTTCCAGGCAGAGTTACTCACTTTCTCTGTTCCCAAAGCGCTTTGTCCACATCTTTATTATTAGCACACAGCAGTAAAATGGTCTGCCTCTCTTCCTAGACTATGAACTTCTCGTCCACAGGGACGCGGTGAGTCATCTGGGAGCCCCTCTGGCTGGCATGGGGTCTGGCATAAATTGGGTGCTGGGAGAGGCTGTTGCTGAGAGATGGTCTCCATGCTCACCGGGAGGCGCTTTAAATCATGAAGTGGCCGCTTTCATTCCTTGTTCTACTTTCCAAATGGCTCCTGGTTCTCTCTACAACCTCTTAATGCCAGATCTTTCAATCTGCTTCTTTCTGGGCCCCTGCTCTCTGCCTTCACTATGGACACAATGGGCGAACTGTCCCCGATGTCACCTAAGGCCAGCTGCTCCCCGTCTCGACTGGGTCACACACCCTTTGTTCTTGCCACTGTCCCCTTTGCTCCTGCGTCACTGATGTTTTCCCTTTTAGAGTAAACTGTTTCTACCAACGTACAAATAAAATAGTATAAACTTTCTCTCATCTAACACACACACACATACACACACACACCTTTCACTTGAACCTAGATTTTCTATTGCTGCTGCCTAGTTTCTCTGCTATTATCCTATTCTCTCCTCAGCCTACTCCTCTCTGCTTCATTTCATCTGCCAAGATCATCAGAGCATTCCGTGTTGCCTGATCCAAATGGCCAGCTCTCTTTCTCCGCTTATTGAACTCCTCAGCATTTGGTACACCCCACCCCACCCTCTTCAGGAAACACCTTATTTTGTAAGCTTCTAGGACTCCACACCTCCTCTTCATCTTTCCACCTCACTGACCACCCTGTCTCCATCTCCTTGCCTGGATCTTCCCTTCAGCCTGATCTCAAAATGT
The DNA here is from genome assembly GCF_000313985.2 of Echinops telfairi. Taxonomy (NCBI): domain Eukaryota; kingdom Metazoa; phylum Chordata; class Mammalia; order Afrosoricida; family Tenrecidae; genus Echinops; species Echinops telfairi. Next base: position 2,095,484 of record NW_022103929.1, on the reverse strand, counting down.
TGAGATACCCCAGGGCTCTCCATCTTCAGACATCCTCACTATCAAATTTGCCACTCTGTGTCCCCATCTAGTCTTATATATTTTATATGTGAGATTTTATATAACTGTCTATATCCTGAAGGCCCAAACTACCCTCTGAATGCCAGACTTAATGGCTAACTGCTTCCTCAGCATCTTCACTTATAAGTTTAAAGGCCCACTGCCATCAAGAGATTTCTGACTTAGAGTGACCCTATAGGATGGAGCAGAGGTACCTATTTGGATTTCTGAGGCTGTAAGTCTTTACAGGATCAGAGAGCCTCACCTTTCTCCCTCAGGAGAGTTGGTGGATTCAAACTTCTGGTTAGCAGTCCAACACGTCATCTAAAAGGCATCGCAGACTTAACACATCCCAAACCAAACTTGTGATCCATCCACCCCCACCCCACCCCACGTTGACCTACTTCCTCCCAAGATTCCACATTTCAGTAGCAGCAAGCAACAAGATCCACTTAAGGACTCAAACCAAAAGCAATGGACTTCTCCAGAATCATTTTTTTTCTTCTACACTTCCACATCTAATATGCTCTCTGCTCTGCCTTCCAAATAGACCTAAAATCAGACTGCTTCCCATGCTACAACTATTATTCACACATTAAACTCTTAATGGGTCTTGATTAACTTTTTTTCTTTTAACGAGAATGAACGTTTTGAAATAAAGGATCATGATTAACCTTATACATCAGCCACAATACACAACATCTTCCATCATATCTCAACTATAGTCCAAAATCCTTAAAGTGGTGATGTCCTACAAGCTGTGACTCTGTACCTGTTTCACCTTTGTTTACTCTCCTTGCTATTCTTGACATGAATGAAGCATGTTCCTGCCTCAGGGATTTTGTACTTGCTGTTCCCTCGGCTAGAACATTCTCCTCCCAATCCTTAACCTTATGCCTGGCTCACAGTTCTCATATTACTCAGGTTTCTGCTCAGATTTTACTTATCTTTGACCCAGTTTCTTCATAACACTTGTTAATTTCCTTTTGTATGTGAAATATATTGATCTCTATTTTCTTTATCTTATGGCTCTTCCCTGATTGTAGATTATAATCTCTACAAAAGCAATGCACTTCTATTTTCTTTTAAAGTTTTATCCCTGATACCTTCCTGGCAGGGGGTTGTTGAATCAATGACTACCTGACTAGTTGACTGAATGAATCCACTTCTTTATACCAGCCCTGCCCTCAACCAGGCTTTATCATCTTCCATCTGTGTGATAGATAACAAAATGTGACCACAACTTCCTCCTACCAGATGCAGGATCCTCTGAAATGTGATTATGTTATGCCTCCTCTCAAGAGATAGGGTCTATTTCCCTATCCCTCAAATCTGTGCTAGTTCAGTGATTTGTCTTGGGTAATAGAATGAGGCAGAAGTGACTTTATATGACTTCCTAGGCTAGACCTTATAAGACCTGACAGTGTCTACCTTTGTCCTCTTAGAACATTGCCCGAGACCACTGTGCTATGAATGCTTGTATGAAAGACCATTTGAAGAGAGAGGGCTACCTGGAAGGACCCACTTTGTTCCTCAGCAACCTGCCAAATGATTGCAACTGCATGAGACAGCCCAGGTGAAACCTGGAGAAGAATGCTCAGCCAACCGCATAGGATCAGTTGCTGCTTGAAGCCACTGGATTTGAGAGGCATTTTGTTACACAGCAACAGATAACTGATACAGTCTTGCCGCTGACTGTGTGGCTTCCTCTCTGGGGTAAGGTGACCAGACGTCCGGCTTTTGGCCCGACAGTCCCGATTTTTAACAATTTTTCCTGCATCCCGCGGCATTTTTGAAAAGTCCCGGTTTTGGGAAAGAATGCACCACAAGCTAGGGTATACGGTTTTCGGCTGCCATGTGGCTATTTCACCAGGATATGAGTTTTATCAATGGTGTTCCGCTTTACCAATGTTCAAATCTGGTCACCTTACTCTAGGGTCAACTCTAATTCAGCTTCTCAATAGCCATTCTAACTTCGACTCACGCTGAACAATTGTAATAAAAATCTTCAGAAGTTGTCCAATTATAGGGCAACACCAAGCCTCTGAATCCATGTATGGAAAGCCTCCATGAGCCAGCCTCTTAGCATTCATTAATCTCATCTCCAAGAACATGTGTCACCCTCTGTGGGTTAGGCCCCTGTTGGGACAAGCCGTTCTCAGATGCGGTATATCAGAATCACCTGGGAAGCTTTGACAAATTCCAGTGCCTAGACTCCTCCCTGAGAGACTCAGATTTGATTTGCCTGAAATGGGACCTGGGCAACAGTATTTCTTAAAAGTTCCCAAGTCGATGCTAATGTGTAACTAGAATTGAGAACCACTGAGCTAAAGGGTCCAAAAGTGTAGTTTAAAATTGTTGATCCTGTCTTCAAAGAAATTCTAAAGCTTCAAGGAAAGATTAAATTATGCTCAGTGCCCTTTTAGCATTAAGTAAGCAATATCGTGGTCTATGTTTTGGGAAATTGGTAATAGGCTCTAGGCGAGCATGCTTTATTATTTGAAACATTAAATTATCAATACTTTATTTCCTCAGTTTGAAGGCACACCCTTTTCCCATTTTAATGCTTCTGAAATCAGGCTGCATCTTAGCATTAATGTGTACATTTGGTATTTCTTTATATGATGAAAACACTGTAATTAGACTAAAGGGTTATCTTACTGTCAGTAGTGACTTACAATTGAGAAAACATCTTTCTGGGGCACCGTGCTTTGCAAAGTGCTTTCACTTCCTTGATCCCAATAGATCTTCCCACCAACCTGGTAAAACAAAGATTTAAAAATGTTATTGTATACTATACTATGAAGTGCAGTAATACTCTGCACATAGGAGATATTAAGTAATCTATCCATGGTCACAAAGCTCGGAAACTCAGGGTAAGTGGACTTTGGTCCTACAAAGTCTCCAGGATGCATCGACATTGGCTGGAGATGTCCTTCCCACTTTTTCCGCAGGATAAAATGGAAGTAGCTTAAAACTTCAGTCAAGGCCTGTTACAATCCATCTCAAGCCTATATAGCAATGGGAGGAAAAAAAGAGGAGCTGATACCAAGGGCTCAAGTAGAAAGGAAATGTTTTGAAAATGATGATGGCCACATATGTACAAATGTGCTTGATACAATTGATGTATGGATTGTTATAAGAGCTGTAAGAGACCCCAATAAAACAATTTATTTTAAAAAATTATACACTTAAAAAAAAACCTCCAGAGTCACCTACTAGAGAAAAGTCATTATCTGACAATAAAACGAAACAAAACCTCATTGCCATCGAGTCAATTCTGACTCAAAGCAACCCTATAGGACAGGGTAGAACTGCCCCTGAGAGTTTGAGACTGTAACTACGGGAGTAGAAAATCTCATCTTTCTCCTGTGGAGTGACTGGTTGTTTCAAACTACACATCTTACAGTTAGCAGCCCAACAGGCTCCTGGTAGCCAAGGCATAGGCAAATGATCCTCATTGGGGCCATCACTCTCTTCAGAGATCTGAGCCTCAAAGAGAGTCATGCATAGTCAGGAAGAAAAAAACAAATAACAAAGAAGGTAGAGTTGAGCTATGCCATGGACAAAACCTACTGCCATTGGTTGATTGCAACTCATAGAGACCCTAGATAGGATTTCCAACACTGTAGATCTCTATGGAGCAGACAACCTCACCTTTATCTTAGAGAGTGGCTAGTGGATTTTGAACTACATACCTTGTGGTTAGCAACCCAATATGTAACCCACTATGGTACCAGAGCACCTTTGCTAATAACAACAACAACATTGATTAATAGCTTACAATGGTGCCAGGCACTATGGTTTAAGTGCTGGTCAGAAGTTAATTCATTGAATCCTCAGAACTATCCTGTGTATGGAGGTCCCGATAACACTGCCCATCTCCACGATCTAATTGATAAACAATCTGAGACAACAAAAAAGGGTCACACAACCAGGATTTACATCCAGACAGCCTGACTCAGGACCTCAAGCTTAACCAGGAACTCCACAGCTTCTCAGTTATATTCTTCTAGCTTTTGGGCCTTTTCTTTCTGAACGACTTCTTCTTTGTTTCCCTCTAATTCAGTCATTAGGAGCCCTGGTGGCACAGTGGTTAAGCACCTGGCTGTACACCAAAAGCTTGGTGGTTTGAACTCATCAGCTGCTCCTCGAGAGAAAGACTTGGCAGGCTGCTTCTGGAAAGAGTGACAGCCTTTGGAACCCACAAGGGCAGTTCTACTCTGTTCTATATGGTTGCTGTGAGTCAGTATTGACAACATAGCAATGGGTTTTGTCAGGTTTCATTCATTCATCTATACTGTTATATTTATAGTCCATCTAGGCTCCAATAATTCACTTTCTCCTCCTGACTCAGAGTAAGTTTCTGTAGTCAGCAACTAAGAAACCCTAACTAATTAAGTAGTCTCCTTCCTGGTTGCAGGTAAGGAGCCTGATGCTCTAGAGCAGGATGGGGAATATCCAGTCTGTGAAATCATCAATACCAGCTAATATTACATGTCTCACCAAAGAGAAGAGATTCCAGCCATCACATTACGGGTGAGTTAGTTACATGTTTGACCAAATGTAGCAGGCTAACTTGTAGGTTGATCATTTTGTCTGGCCCATGAGTGATGTTATAAATATCCAAATGGCCCTTGGCAGACAAAAACGTTCCCCACCATGCTCAATGGACTGAGACGACTGAAATCACCAACCACTAATTATGAAGATGATCATAATGCTATCCATAGTAATCGCAGCTAGCATTTAAAGGCGAAGCCCTGGTGGCATAGTGGTTATATGTTGGTCAGTAGTACAAAACCACCAGCCACTCTATGGAAGAAAGATGGGGCTTTCAGAAAAGTTTCCGAAACTCGCAGGGCAGTTCTGCTCTGTCTTATAGGGCTGCTGTGAGTTGGAATCAATTTGATAGCAGTGAGTTTGAGTTGTTTTGGTTGTTGTTTGACAAGGCAGACTCTGTTCTAGTGATCTACATCAAGGCTCTCATTTAAATTTGACAATAAGCCCAATATGGAAAACAATGTGACCTCTCTGAGCATCCATGTCTTCCTCTGTACAGTGAGGGCAATAATCGTAACTATCTACTCCTGTAAAGAGTTACAATCTGAGAAACCCAGAGGGGCAGTTCTGCCCTGTCCTATCGGGTCACCATGAGCTGGAATAGACTTGATGGCAGTGATTTTGTTTGTTTGAGAGTTACCGAGGTTGCTCAACAAATGCCAGCTTTAACCACGAGTGTGTGAAAAACCGTCTGAAAATGACACATAATCATGCACAGTTTCCTATGAGAAGACTGAGGCTGAAAGCTGTCCAGTGTCCTGAAGATCAAGAATGTAGACCAAGACGGAACCAATTGCCATGAAGTCAGTTCAAGGGTGGCAAAGCTGATGCTTTTCCATCTGTTTCTGCTCACAGTCTATCCCTTGCTCTCCCAGCACCACTCGCAGCCCATTCAAATACCTGGGATTTCTACCTTGTTCTCTTTGAAAACTGAGTCAACACCGTCCCCTGGGGCCCAGCGGAGTCCCTGATTGCATCCCTACTTCCACTGCATCTGCTGTCAATCTCTCCCAGGATATTTCTCCCAGGAGCTCTGGTTGCCACCGTCAACTTCTCAGCACCTGGAGGCCGAGCTTGATGGCTTGGAAAGAACATAGGCTTCAAAGTCCTGAGTTCAAATTCTGATTCCACCATTACAGAAATGGCTTAATTCCCCAATCTTCTGTTTTATCAAATGTCAAATGGGGATGAATGGTATACATGGCAGGCCTGCTATGAAGATTTGATCATGTATGGAAAGCATGTGGTACAGGTGCCTCAATCACCCAAAGGACTCAATAAAGGTTTGTTCCCCTGCCCTCACTTCCCTATGAGCAAGGAGACACCGAGGCTGAGCCTTCTGAGACAAAGCTCCAAGATGGAGTGCCCAGGGCTGGGAAACCGCCTGGCAGCTGGAGTGAGAGCAGAGAAGGATGCAGGGGTGGCAGAGATCAAAGGCTAAATTATGCAGATTATTCCTTTGTTCCTTGTCATTTGCACTTGCTTCGGTGCCTCCTGGGGTGTGAGGTGAGACAGACTCACACCATATGCACACAGATACACAAAACCACTTATGTGCAAGCCTGCAGAAAAACCTAGCTGTACATATAGCACACCTTACCACACTGCACATGTGCACACACATGTCATAGATGAGCGTGCATTCTCACAAGTGCATTGCGTGCATACTGGACACAAACGCATTGACATATTCAAGCAGGCATTCAGAATCTCACATGCATAACCCTGCAGGCTCACGCAGGCACATACATGTGCACAGGCACAAGGATATTCACAATCACAAGCCCACATATTCATGCATACAAAGGCTTGTCCACCTGTGTGTGCACAATCCCTTTTCCAATACCCAACTCTAAATAGAAACATAAGTTGCAACATATGTGCCTCCCTGTCGTTAGGAGAGAGGAGCCTTGAGAAAGACAGCTTTGCAAAAGAATGTAGGGAAACTGGCAGGGCCTCCGAGCAAGGCAGGGAAGGTTGAAGAGAGGGAGGGCAGCCAGCAGCTAGGTGGAAGGGACACAGGATAAGGGGTCTATTCGGGAGAGAAGGAGACCCTAGCACCACCCAACATCAATCTAAGTCCACATCAACCACAGGTTTATTTTACCCGAGAGCCCCAGACCTATTGGTCACTATGACTATTCACAACCAAGTATGGCTCAGTATGAAAACTTGACGCCTCCTGTAGGCCAGGCACTATTCTAAGCCCTTTACATGTGTTAACGCTTTAATCCTCACAGCAGTCAGGTAGCTATTTTAATTAGTCTCAATCTCAGATTGGGGAAACTGAGGAAGTATAACTCCCCTGAGCCCCCCTCCGAAAAGATAAATACCCCCAGATTCTGACTTCACCCCCAGCAGTGTTTCCTTTTCTTTCTTTTTAAATAATATTTTGTTGTGTTTTTGCTGGAAGCTAAGCTCCCATTTCACAATTTCTACACCATTTGTTCAGTGACCTTGGCTACAGGGTCCACTTTCTCATTATTTTTATTCAGGTGGTTCCATCTCTGGTAATCTAGTTTCCCTGTCTTCTGGTCTTTGCTTTAGAGTAAGTGTGGACCATTGGATTCATATAAAGGTGCACAGTACTTAATGGTGATATTATCTTGTCTATTTTGTGAGTCAGGCTGTGATTCAGATTAAAAATGAGTATGTTAGTCTGGGTACTTTGAAGAAACATCCACAGAAACTCATGTATAAGAGTTTTATAGAAAGGTTAAGTGTGCATCAAGAAAACATCCCAACCTAGTGCTGCCCAAGCCCACAAGTCCAACATTAACACATTAACCCA
>NW_022103929.1:2066396-2086384 GCF_000313985.2 Echinops telfairi | reverse complement strand
CTTTCCAGCTGAAACAGGGAACTGACTAAGGCAGCTGCACCCTGGTCCGACCATCAGAAAGCAAGGGAGCCGAGAACTGGAAAGGCGAGGCTCACTGAGCCATTTATCCCTCTGCCCTTCAATTAACCCCACATGTGTTTATCAGCCAGGTTGTCACAATAAACTACCTCAATGAGCTTGTGGAATAGTTTGAGTTCGAGGTTTAAAGAGTCTCTCACGGACGATAGTATCAGGGAATCCTCCAGTTTCAACTAGTTTAGTACGTCTGGGCTTATTATTGTATTATTATTATATATATATTTTAAAGAATTTGGGTTCAGAGTGTCTCTCTGGACTTGTCTAGGTGAAGACCATCTCCGGATGCCCCTGGACTGCCTACCTCTTCAGACCTGAAGTCTCTGATTCTCTTTCCTAGGTCTGTGACCCTATATTCAAGCTCTTTACCAAAGAAGGCAAATTCATTTTTGGAAGTTGAGGATGGGACAGAGGAGCAGTTCCAGACCTGTCTCATTGGGCAAGACTTTTCCTCAATTTGGTTGCGGTATTAATGGATATAGACTAAATTCTACATATATTTATTATGAGTTTTGGCAAAAGTGTTGTTATGTGCCACTGCATTGATTTCAACTCACACAGAGTCCATGCCACAAAGCAGAACTGCCCCATAAAGTTTTCTAGGCTGTGATCTTTCGTGTTGGAAGAAGGGCCAGAGGGTTGCTTATAGGCAAGGATGGCATGACTCCGTCTTGTATACTTTGGACATGTTTTCAGGAGATGCCAGGCCCTGTAGAAGGACGTCATGCTTGGTAAAGCAGAGACAGTAACAAAGAGGAAGACCCTTGACAAGATGAACTGACGCAGTGGTTACACAATGGACTCACGCAGAGGAACAATGGTGAGAGTAGTGCAGGACTGTGCAGGGTTTCTTTCTGCTGTGCGTAGGGTCGCTGTGACTGGATGACACCTAACGACAACAGCAACAATCTTTACTGAAGTCGATTGCCAGACCTTTTTACCTGCGGAGCCACAGGTCGGTTTGAACCATCAACCTTTTGGGTACCAGCTGAGTTTGTAGCAACTGTGCCACCAGGGCTCCTATTTCAACAAGCACACATGCCACAGAACTGTCAGTGCAGTCCAGACAATGAATGTCACCTTAATCTTCCAAAGTAAGAAGTGATATTGCAGGTGAAACCTGAAGCAGGAGTTGGCCAAGTGAAGAGGAAGGGAGAAGGGACCCCTGAGACGTGGTGGTAAGAAGACAAACAGAAAGAGGCTCCCAAAATGCAGAAGCCCGGTCTTGATGGGAGTGGGGAGTGGCTAGACAGGCTGCAGGGCCATAGTATAGCAAGCTTGCAGTGGTCCAGTCCCCAGCCTTAGGCTAGCCCTTGTAGCCCAGGTCCGTCACAGTCCTCCCATCCTCCTGCCAAGATGAAGGCCACCCACTCCTCCAGGGAGTCCCCTGCCCCCTAGGTCCAATGGATAATCCTGCAGAGCCTAGACAGCATGTGCCTTTGGCTCTGAGTACTCAGCTGGCTTGTTGTTGTTTTGTTTTGTTTTTCCCTAGGAAGAGTGTGAATTTGGTTTTGAAATGGTTGTCTTGAACGTCTTTTCATTGTGGTAAATACACATAAGATCGAATCCACCCTGTTGACAATTTTAAAATATGCGACCCAGTGGTTTTAGCACACTCAAAACATGTGGGGTTCTTGTTTCGGACATTTTCATCAACCAAAAAGGTAACTCTGTACCATTTAGCAGTCATTCCTCATCCCCGGCCTCCTCCACCCCTGGCAACCACTAATCCATTCCCTGTCCATCTGGATTTACTTACTCTAGATACTTCCTATAAATGAAAGCACAAAGATGTGTTTGGCTTCTTCCACTGGGCATAATGTTATCAAGAGACATGCAGGCTGTAGCAAGTATCACTACTTCATTACTTTAAAAAAATTATTAATTGGGAATTAATACATATATCATATCATTCCATAGTTCAATCACATTAAGCAGAATTGTACAGTTGCTACCACAACCAGTTTCCAAACATTCTTTTTCTTCCTGGTCTCCTTAACACTGTCTCCCTTTTACTCCACCCCCACCCCCACCACTACTGTACCCCCCATCTCCACGAAAACACTATTCTACTTGCTGTCCTTAAAGGTTCATTAATCCTGGGTTTCATATACTGAAAAACAAAAAAACATATAACACAGCTTCAAGAGGATGACCTCCAATGACATCACACCTCTGAGATACACCCTAATATAAATGAACAAACACCGAACAAAACAGAAACACAGAAAATGTTAAACCCAGATCAGGTCCAGTATGCATCAGAGGGAGGAATCAACTGACAAGGTTTTAACTGTTCAAGTCAGATTTATGTCTTTGATCTTCTATATTCATCTCTCCACTGCCCTCTGTTTAGTGTACTTCAATCGTGGATAGAGGGAGTTCACAGGAGGCTTATTTCCTATGAAGTTCCCACAGAAGAATCTTGGGTTCCCACTGTCATCCATCGCTTTCTGCAAAGCGGATTCTCACAATTTAGGCTCTGATACGAATCCCTCCTTCGATTTAAGATTATATCCTTTACAATCCTTTGGTGACTGATGATGGTGTGCTTCTCTATGTGGGCTTAGTTGACATGCCACTTAGAGAGCTGCTTGTTTTCATGGCTTTTTATGGTTAGATGATACTCCATTGTGGGTATACATCAGCTTTGTTTATCTGTCCAGCAGTGCATGGACATTTGGGTTGTTTCTACCTTTTGACAATTGTAAATAGTGTTGATTTGAACATTCGTGCACATGATTTTGTTTGAACACCTGTTTTAATTCCTTGGGCTCTATGCCTAGGAGTAGAATTGCTGAGTCATATGGTAATTTTAAGAGGAAATGCCAAGATACTTTAAAATAGCCATATTCCTGTCTTTTCAGATATTATCAATGTTAGAATTCAAGTATGTATTTTCAATATCTAATTATCATATGTGTATCCGACCAGATGTAGATTTTTATCCATATTTTAAATTTTAATATCATTTACATATGCTCCTATGTCTATCAATATAACTCTATAACATTATTTTAAACAACGTTTTACTACTATATCGAAGAGTGCTATGATTCTGGGTGCAGTGCAACTGTTCAGGCAACAGAGGCACATACTGTTTTACATATATAATGGTGATCTGCAAGTAGGTGCATGGATTGACATATATGCTGAATGGGTGAGCAAGGGAGAGTAGGCATATACCGACAAATATACATAGATTTGACAGAAGATAATTACACATGGGTATTTACCTTAGCTGCAAATTTATCTATGCATGTGGTGAAGCATAAGGGGCAAAGTTATGAAAACTTTGGAGACATTACCACACCTCCTTGAGGGAATGAGTGCTGGACCGGGACTCAGGAACCCCTCGGTCAATTGTCATGACATATTCTACAAAGACAGTGTTCTACATCCACTCTGGGGAATCGTGATCAGCCCCTTCAAAGCTCAGGAGCAGCCATCTAAGGTACAACCAGTGGGCTTTCCCGGTCCAAAGGAAAGAAGATTATTGGAAATCAAAGACTCATGGAAACAGTTTGTCCAGTAGACCATACAAACATCAGTTTTCAAGATACTGAGACCAAGAGACCTAGATTGTGCCCAATATACCACTACCAACTGCTCTGAAAGGAACCACCGTATTGGAAGGTCCTAGACAGAGTGGGAGGAAAATGTGGAACAAAACTAAAAACCATACAAAGAGCAGGCTTATGAGTCAGAGAGAACCTGATGGAACCCACAAGACTCTGGCGTCGTAGGTCTAGAAATGAACTCACCCCTGGGCACAATTTTCAGTCAAACAATAGATAAGTCTATGCGGAGAACAATAATTCTTGGGAGGCAAAACTCCTAAGAACAATCAACCATTTGAGATCAGAAAGACAGCATTTACCCAGGGATGAAGTTTGGAAGGGTTAGAAAAGAAGGAGGAATCAGCACAGGAAAAGCAGGGAGGAAGTAGAATAAGTGATGGTTCATGGTGGGGGTCACGATCAAGGAGTTGAAACAAAATGTGTATGGGCGGCTTAGAGGAAAACTGCTCTGCTCTGTACACCTTCACCCAGTTCACAATAAAAGTATTTTAAAGGGGGGCGGGGCTGTGGTGAGTACTGATAGAAACATGCTTGCTTAAGGTACGCTCACCCACACTTTCTCAAGTATTTCTTAAGATGTCCCAAGACCATCATGACACATTTAAGAAAATCTGCTTTACGGGGAAATCACAAGCATCTAAGAATGTTGATATACGGTCGATTGTCCAGGTACCCTTCAGAAAGGTTGAGCCAAACTAGACTCAGATTTGCTGGTATAAGAGTATGTTTTTCTCATCACATATTGTGTCCTGCCAGCATGTTTTTCCTCCTGAAGTTGATTGGTGAAAGCAACAAATCACTCTGCTGCTTTAATTTGCAACTTTAATAATTAACAAGGTTAAACATTTTCCATGATGGTTACTCATTGTATCATCTCTATGTTCATGGTTTTCCTTTGCCATTTTTTAACTTAAAAATATAATTTCATTGCGTTTTCCGGTTATTAAAGCTCCTGGTGGATCATTTAGAAAGTAATGACGAATCTAAAGAAAATAAAATGTGGTCAGAATTCCGCACCCCTGAGATACTCACAGTTACCTATGGTGGATTTCTTTCCAAACAGAGAGGGTTAGAACTAGAGACCACATATTTAGGAAACAAAAACAGGATCATGCTTTGTGTTATTTTATAGACTTTAAAACATGAATTATAGCATAACTATCCTGTGCTATTAGGTAATGTTTCACATTCTGCTTTTATGTGCACAAAATGTGACTATGCCATTATTGATTTAGTAATTACCATAGCTTAGACATTTAAATTTCTTCCAATTTTTTGCTTTCATAAGTAACAGAGTGGTGAACATCTTCATACTCAGGTCTTGCAATGTAAAAATTATTTCCTTAGCATAAATTCCTGGAGGGAAAATTTTTAGGGACAAAGACATGAAGAGTTGTGTGTGTGTGTGTGTGTGTGTGTGTGTGTGTGTGTGTGTGTTTTAAAGACATTTGATATGTTTTCAACCCTGTTCCCATTTACATTGCTAACATATCATTTAAAAACAGTGTCTTTCTCCAGCTCAGTGCCCACTTCCCTGACTCCCCAGTGAGAAAGAATGGCGCTCCCATCCCTGTACCCTAATAACAGGGTGCCCAGCCCCCTGCTGCAGTGTGAGTCCTTAAAGGTAGAAACAGCCATGCTCACCCCTGCATCCCCAGGGCCCAGGCGAGAGAGCCTGGCAACAAAGAAGGGCTTGATAAATATTTGTTGTTAGAGAACTGTTTCTCTTGGATAATTTAATAGTTGATTATAAAGTGCACACTCTGACGACAATGCTGTCATAGAAGATGTATAAATTAAAACACAAAATTTCTCACCGCAATGTCTCCCAGGAAAGACTGGGTCAGAGCAGTTGGCTAGCTGCTAAGGTGTTTAATAAAACCCCAGTTAATTAACGAGAAAAAGAGTCCTCTGTGGTTTGCTTCACAGCTGAGAGCAGCAGCCTCATGCTGGAGATAGACTCAGGCATTGCTTCCGGTTTTGCTCAGAACTTTTAGAGCTGAAAGAGTTAAGGGGAGAGAAGGGCTGACTATTGAAGGGCTTTCTTCACTCCATCCCATCAGGCCACATTCTCTCTCTCTCTCTCTTTCCCATCACCTCCCCACAACCCAACTCAGAGTATGAGCACAACACTAGTCCAATCTCTTTGGAGAGCCATTCAACAGTATGACAATGTCTATGTGCTATGGCCTAGTATTCTAAACGACAGAAATAGCAGCTCACATGTGCAAGGATAGTATATGAAAATGATTTGTTACCACATTGTTTGGGGGAAAGTATAAGCAGATTATGCTTTAGGCAGCCATCGAATTCCAAGCAGAAGTTAAAAATAGATCTTGGAAGTTCTGAGATGAAAGTGAAATCCTGTAGGATTCCACTGGGCAAAACAACAACCAAACCATTGGTGTGTGTGTGCGCGCGCGCGCGCGCGCGCGCACAGTTTGTGAAGATACAAGAAAATATCTAACAGAATACACAACAAACCTCTGGGGAGAGAAATGTGGGGGAGGTGAAGGAGTGCTTCACTCTTTACAATCAGAATTTACAAGCACATATTAATTTAGTAGTTAAAGGGAAAATAAACAAAGCCTTTCACAAAGCTGCCTCCCAACTAGCTTTGCAACCTTGACCCACAGGGCTTCTTCATTCCAAAGATAATTGAGTTAGATAATCACTAACAACTGTGCTTTTTTGAAAAAAAACATGCATATCCTAACCATCATGTGGTTTGATTATTATCACCTCTGTTTTACTTTCAAGGTGCCCTGCTAACCATCAGATCAGTGGTTCAAACCCACCAGCCGATCATGAGCCCAGCTGCTGCTGTAAAGAGTTATAAAGCCTCAGAAACCCTCTATAGTAGAAACGAATCAATGGCAGTGGGTTTGGTTCAGTTTTAGGTATCAGGGTTTGTATTCATGAATTCTAGTCTTTCATTCATCAAATTCTCAAAGGAAAGACTCCTGCCCAATTTAGTAGAAATGCTAGAAAACAGACACTCTACAACCTGCTAAAAAATCCCCATGCCCAAACCACGTTCCATTGTGTGGATTCTGATGGGTTGCAATCCTGTGGGGCCTGAAAGCGGTGTGTTCTCCGAGAAGCAGACTGCCACGTGTTTCCTGTGCGGAGCAGCTGAGCTTACAGGGAGCAGCCCGGTGCTGAACCACTGCACTACCAGAATTCCTGCAGTCTGTTTACAGGAATGCAAACTGATGTGAAAGCCTTCTAGGGAGAAATCTGAGAACACATAGCAAAATACTTTAGAATCTTCATCCCCTTTTTCCTAGCAATCCCTCTTCTAGAAATGTATCCCAAGGACATAACTAAGGACACGCACACAATTTCAGCTACAAGGATGTTCATTTAGAGGACGGTTATGGTACTGAAAAATTGGAAACCACTTAACTATCTAAGAATAGAAAATTACTTAAATAAATTATGCTACATTCACATGTACGAATACTATAAAGTCATTAAAGAGCAGAGAAGAAGCATCTTTAATGACAGGAAACCCGGTTCATGAAAGTAGGTCACAAACAGTACGTGCTGGGTGAGTCCTGTTTTTTGCTGGTGCTGTTGTGAAAAAGGAAGAAGAGCATATATAGAGAGAGGTAGGTGGGGGAAAGGTGGGAGAAATCACACCAGATACTAGTTACTCCTCCCCACTTTCCATCCTCTACTTCCCAACTCCCTTCCCACCCCACCCTCCTCCCCATACTACCCCCAGCCCAGCTACATTTCTTACAGGGGACCCTGGTGGCACAATGATTCAATGGTCAGACGTGAACTGAAAGTTCAGTGGTTTGACCCTAACAGCCCTCCTGTCCCTCAGAGCAGAAACGGCCTCCCTGAAAGATTATAGTCTGGGAAACCCTTTGACCCATAGGGCACACAACACAATTTCTTACAATGGAAGGGGACCCCTTTTAATAAGAGAATGTTGTAGTGAAAGTTGCTCTCCTCCCTGCACAACATTTGTGGGCTGCCTTTGTGCCTTCCTCTCTCCTGAATTCCTGCCTTCTCCTCCTCATACCTGCAAACCGCGTGCTTTAGGCCAGGCTGTCTCCTCCAGGAAGCCGGACGTGACTACCTGGATTCTGGGCTCCCAAGCTCACAATGGGCTTTCTGTTCCATTGACATGGTCAAGTGAGACTTTCTGTTGAAACATTCTGGGACAGAACTCATCAGTCCAGGAAGTTTAAGGATCACCCAAATGAACGATCATTCCCTGGTCCTGTAATTAGCTCTGCTTACTTACACACAGCAGATGTTTGGGTACCTCAAGGGGCCACATCCCCTGCCTCTGGCATTCACCAGGAGCCTCTCCCACTCGCTGGTCACACTCTGTTCTTCACGCTCCACTCATTAGCCGGTTGGCTCTATCCCAAACCTCCCAGCACTCTTTGGGGTTTGTTCTTGCTCTACCCTCTGGTCTGCATGATTTAGAGTTTACCTCCTGATTGCATAGGTGTCCTGGTGATGTAGTAGGGCTGCTAACCACAAGGTCCACAGTTCAAATCCCTCAGCTGATCCTTGGGAATAAGAGGAGACTTCTGCTCGGGTAAAGATTGACACCTTCTTTGGGGCCCTCAAGCCCTTCACCAATCACCCACCCAAAGGCTGGAGATGATAAAAACCATCATTTTCATCCACCAAGCACCTGTTAGTCCCTGTGTGGTACAACCAGTTGAGTGCCGGACTGCTAACTGAAAGATTGATGACTTGAACCCACTCAGAGGTGCCTAGTGACCAGTGTCTGAAGAGTCCAGCTTCGAAAATTCTATGAAGCAGTTCTATTCTGTCCAGATGGGTTCACTGTGTGTCAGCATTAACCCAACAGCAACTAATTTGGCCTTCTCTTTTCTTCTCCTCCTCCTCCTTTTTTAATGCTAGATATTTTATATAAGGAACCCTAGTGGCACACTGGTTAAATGTTCAACTGCTAAATGAAAGGTTGACGGTTCAAACCCAGCCAGCCAGTCTCACCATTGGAGAAAGTTCTCCTGATCTGCTTCTGGGGATGTTCTACTCTGTCACATTGGGTCTTACATTGTAATCAACCCAATGATCCCTGACAACAAGCTAACAGCAGGTACTTTACCTGCCAATCTCCTTTCATCGGTATATTAAAATCCACCATATCTGTCCTTACTCTGCACCACTCCACTCAGCTCTTTAGAGCAGGTGTCCTCAAACTACGGCCCCGGGCCACATGCGGCCCACCGAGGATATTTGTCCGGCCCACCAGGTGTTTTTGCCGTTTGCAAAATAAGATATGTGCAGTATGCATAGGAATTTGTTCATAGTTTTTTTTTAAACTATAGTCCAGCCCTCCAATGGGTCTGAGGGACAGTGAACTGGTCCCCGGTTTTAAAAGTTTGAGGACCCCTGCTGTAAAGGTACTCTTGTTCTCCAGAGCTTGAGAGACTGAAAGGTAAAAGATTACCATTACCCAGGGAACTAGTAAGGAATGAGTCATCCTCATCTTAGACTAAACTTTGTGTGAGTGCCAAGCACTTGCTTAACCCAAACAAACTCACTGCCATTGAGTCAATTACGGCCCATGGTGTCCCTACAGGGCAGAGTAGAACTGCCGCCGTGGGGTTCCAAGACTGGGAGTAGAAAACCAACTCTTTCTCCAGTGGGGTGGTCAGTTGGTGGTTTCAAACTACTGACCTGTGGTTAGCAGCCCAGCGTGTAACTACTGTACCACCAGTGCATGCTTTTAGTCACTGCCATATGCTGCTTTGACAGCCATCCTATGAGATAGATACAAGCAAGCTGAAGTCATGGATCAAGGTCATTTTAACCCAGTATCAGAGGAACCTGGTTGCTCAGCAGTGGGAAAAGGCTGGTCTTGGTGAGGGATTGGGTGAATAAGAAAGACACAAAAATGGAGAATCTGGTGCAAAGCAGGAACGGGGTCAGCGTCCCTGCCAAGAAGGCAGGGATCCAGGGCTGTGCTCCAATCCTGGCACTTCTGATGGAGAAGTGCAAGCTAGCGAGAGCATTTTCCCAGGACTCCTCTCCACATCAGAAACACTACCTAACTTGTTTGGACAGTACAGCCAATCCTACATCTTATCTACTATGATGGGCTCCAGTTGACTTCAGGCTTAGGGACCATGCTTTTGCTGTGAGGGGTGGAGGTCAGGGACTCAAATAGGCCAACACTGTCACTGTCCATCTGCTCAACTGTGTGCTGCCATGAGCAAGAAAGTGTCTTACATCACATCTCACCCATTGAGGGTACACTAAGAAATCCAGATGACTAGTCCTACTGCCTAAGGCTGAGTGCCTTAGGCCCCAAAGTTGACTTTGCCTCAAACTTGTCCTGGGACGTTAGGCACACTGCTTTCCCTCCCTGTGCTAGAAAGGCTCCACAGAGTGTGGGAAAGTATTTTGAGAGCCAGAGTCAAGAGTCACTAGCATTCTCATACCCTGCTGGTAGGGTTGTGAGCTGGTGCAGCAGCTGTGGAAAACACTCAGAAGGTTAAGCATAGAGCTACCATCTGCCCCCACAGTCCCACGCCTAGGTACATGCCCAAGAAAAATGAAAATGTCTAATCACACAAAAACATGGCTCTGGATGTTGAAAGCAACATTTTCCAAAATAGCCCCAAAGTGGGAATAACCTAAGTGTCCATCAGCTGCTGATTGGATAAGGAGAAGGTGCATTCATGCAGTGAAATGAAACCTTTCTTTGGTAACATAAAGAAATGAAGTGCCAAAAGCATACGACAACATGGATGAGCCTCAAAAACATTATGCTATGTGGAAGGTGTCAGACACATAAAGACCAAATATTATATAATCCCAGCTCTATGAAATGCTTAGAATAGACAAATCTATAAACAGATCTGGAAAGTAGATTAGTGGTTGCCAGGGGCTGGGCAGTGGAAGGAGAGGGAATGAGGACTGACTGTGAATGGGTGCAGGGTTGTTTTTTGATACAATGAAAAATGTTCTGGAATTGGACAGTGGAGATTTATGAGGATATACTAAGAACTCACTGAGATGATTTCTGAAATTTAAAGTGTACACAAACATGGACACTTTAAAAGGTTGAATTTTATGGTAAGTGAATTTTAAAAAAATGTTTAAGCCTAGCTGACCAGTGTAGTATTAGGTGATTATCACCTTCCAAGTCTATGCTAAAATACAAACAAACAAAGCTCAAATACCATCAAGTCGATTCCAATTCATGGTGAATCTATAGGACAGGGTAGAAAGCCCCTGTGGGTTTCCAAGACTGTAGTTCTTTATCAGAGAGGAAAGCCTCATCTTTTCCCCAAGGAGCGACTGGTGGGTTTGAACTGCTGACTTTGCGGTTAGCAGCCCACTGCACTACCAAGAGCACTACCACTACTGTAACCACTGCACTACCAAGAGCTGTGCCAAGCACTACCTTATTGAATTCTCACACCCATCAAAAGAACTCTTATTATTCCTGTTTTTATAGATGAGAAAATTGAGGCAGGGGGACACTAAAAAACATTGCTCAAGTTTGCTGTTATGGATTAAATTGTGTGATTCTCCCATACAAGTATGTGTTTTAAATCCTAACCTCTATGCCTGTATTAGTCTAGGTACTTTAGAGAAACAAATCCACAGCAACTCATTATAAGAGAGTTTTATGTAAAGAAAATGTGAATCACGAAAACATCCCAACCCAATGCTGCCCAAGCCCACAAGTCCAACATTAACCCATTAACCCAACACCAGTCCACAAAGTCCTCCACCTCACAAAACAGAGGCAATGATGCTGACTGCAGGAGGAAAGCTGAGTCAGTGAACGTGTAAGCATCTCAGCACTAGCAGGGATCTCCACACGGCGGCTCCAGCATCCAGGGCTGCATCGGGATAGGTCCATGTGGCTTCTCCTTGGGGATGTCTTGTAGGAAGTCAATCTTGCAAGCTGAAGCAGGGAACTGCTAAGGCAGCTGCACCCTGGTGCGACCATCACAAAGCAAGAGACCTGAGAACTAGAAAGGCGAGGCTCACTACCCATTTATCCCTCCGCCTTTCAATTAGCCCCACATGTGATTATCGGCCAGGTTGGCACAATTAACTAACTCAATGCCCATGGTTATAATCCTACTTAAGATTGGGTTATCTATAAGATTAATGTCTTAGTCTAGATTGACTAGAGAAACAAATTCACAGACACTCATATGTATATAAGGAAGAACTTTATATAAAAGAGCAATTGTAAATTGAGAAAACATCCCAGCCCAGTCTAGATCAAGTCCATAAGTCCAATATTACCCCATATGTCCGATACAGTCTATAAATTCTTCTTCAGACACATGCAACATATGCAATGATGCCAAATGCAGGAAGATCCCAGCTCAGTGGGTGGAAAGTCTGTGGATCCAGTGGTGGTAGAAGCATCTCAGTGCTGGTGTGGTTCTCCATGTGGCTTCTCCAGCTCCAGGGCTCTGGCTCTATCAGCATAGTTCCATGTGGCTTGTCAACAGGAATGTCTCTCAGGGAGAGTGTGTGTTCCACCTCAAGGGAGGAAGACAGGAGTTCCCAGAATTCTCAGGAGAAGGCCATGCCAACACCGAGGCCTCATTATGTTGATTGATAGGCTAGATTCCACCCCTTCCCTCAAGTTGACAGTAGATTATATAACTGCCACAGTTAATGAACAGGATTGTCTTAGGCTACACTGTGAGTTCTACCACTTGTGTGTCAGTTTGTCACACTGTGGTAGCTTGTGTGGTACTGTGATGCTAGAAGCTATATCACTGGTATTTCCAGTACCAGCAGGGTTACCCAAAGTAAACAGGTTTCAGCAGAGCTTCCACACAAAGAACAGACGATGAAGAAGGAACAGGCTGTTCCCTTCAGAGGACCTGGCCAATGAAAAGCTCTGGGAGAGCATCAAAGCATTGTTAGAGTGTGAAGTCCTAATGAACAGAAGCAGAATGTTGTCAGAGAGAGTGCCAGAAGATGAGCCCCTCAGGTCAGAAGGCACTCAGAGTATGACTGAGGAGGAGATTCTTTCTCAAAGTTGTTGTTCTTGCTGTTGTTAGGTGACATCCAGTTGGTATTGGCCCATAGCTACCCTATGTACAGCAGAACAAAACACTGCATGGTCCTGCACTGCGGTACTTACATCATCTCGTGCCAACTTGAGGGTATTAAGAGTTGGTCTTCCTGTTGACAAGCCACACAGAGACCTGCTGAGACCTGCAAGGAACCTCTCTCTTTGCTTCACCTGCCGGTTGGCAAGCCATGTGTAACCACACTCAGACCTGAGCAAGCTGTGTGGCAGAGACCTGCACCAGCCCTGTGATGCTTCCGCTGCCATTGGATCCACAAGACTTTGGATCAATGTTTAACTTTCACATGCATATGAGGAAATAGAAAATACCATGGCTTGGGTCAGGTGCACCCTAGTCCTCAAAGTAACATCCTGGCTTTTCCATACTTTAAAGAGGTCTTATGCAATTCTCAAACTAGAGTAACCATAATGATGTGGATAGAGTAAAGTCTCCAGGACCTTCATTTGCTGATAAAGAGCATGACTCATAATGAGAAGAAACAGCTGCAAAAGTCTACTAATAATAAGAAAACTGGACAAATGAAATGGAATATATAAAGATTGATATCCTAGGGATTACTGATATAAAATGGACTAGCCATTCAAAATTGGCCATTTTGAATCAGAAAATCATGTGTAATTCCTTGGGAATGATACAATCATGAGGAATGGCATTACATTCATCATCTAAAAAGGATATTTCAAGATCTATGAGAAGGTACGCCCCAAAATCTGATGCTCATTTGTTTTTTTGATGTGAGGCGGATAGTGCATTTGGAGTTCATTCCACCAAGTCAGACTGTTAATCAAGCTTCCTATTTAGAGGTTCTGAAAAGATTGCATAACAGTATTGACAAAACAGGCCTGATTTGTAGCAGACGGGGGACTGGTTTTGCCACCATGACAATGCACCTGCTCACAGAGCCATCTCAGTGTGTCAGTTTTGAGCAAAATCCAACATGCTTGTCTTGCCCCACACACCTGACTCACCTGACCTTGCTCCATGCGACTTCTTTTTGTTTCTGCAAATGAAGAGGGACATGAAATTTGATGATGTAGAAGCGGTGAATTAAAAAACGAGGGAGGTGCTGTCAGCCATCCAAATAGATGAGTTTAACATCCTGTGATATACAGATGACACAACCTTGCTCCCTGAAAATGAGGAGGACTTGAAGCACTTGCTGATGAAGATCATTGATTTATCATTCAGTATGGATCACAACTCAATGTAAAGAAGACCACAATCTTCACACCTGGATCCACAATCAATGCTCATGGAAGCAGTAATCCAGAGATCAAATGATAGATTGCATCGGCTAAATCTGCTGCAAAAGATCTGTTTAAAGGGCTGAAAAGCAAGGATCTTACTTTGAGGACTAAGGTGTGCTTATTCGAGTCATGGTGTTTTTAATGGCCTCATACGCATGTGTAATTTGGACACTGAAGAAGGAAAATTGAAGAAGAATTGATACATTTGAATCATGGTGCTGGTGAAGAATATTGAAAGAACCATGGACTGCCAAAAGAGCAAATAAATCTGTCTTGGAAGAAACACAGCCAGAAGGCCCCTTAGAGGCAAGGATGGGGAGACCTTATCTCACATAGTTTGGACATCTTGTCAAAGAGCCCGGTCCCTGGAGTAGGACAGCAAGCTTTGTGAAGTGGAGGAGCAGTGAAAAAGAGGAAGGCCTGGACAAGATAGACTGGCCCGGTTGCAGCAACTATGGGCTCGAACAGAGGACCAAGGGTGGGGACGATGGAGGACTAGGAAGTGTTGTGCTCTGGTGTATATACGGTCTCTGTGAGTTGGAATTGACTCAATGGAACCTAACAACAGCAATGCCATAAGTCAATCTCTCTTGAGACACAAACAAACAACAACAACAACAACAACAAAACAAACGGGACTCACAGCCACCCTATGGGACAGAGTAGAATTGCCCCTATTGGTTTTCAAGATTGTAACTCTTTACAGAAGTAGAAAGTCTCATCTTGGTCCCAAGGAGCGCCTGATGGTTTCAAACCACTGACCTTGCAGTCATCAGCCTAATGTACAACCATTATAAAAGAGATTACACAAGCAAACAAGGGAGGCTGAGATGGGGGAAGAAAGAAGCCAAGAAACATGCAATGCTCCAAGGAACCAGGAAGCAGCAGCTGAAGCGATGAGGACCATCTCCCAGAGCCCAAAGGGAGAGAAAGCTCCCACTAGAGGTGGAGCCGTGAATTTGAACATCCAACCTCCCAGCCATGTGTGGAGTTTCTGTTCATGCAGTCCTCGATAATGAAGACCTCACACCGCAGCAGGCTCTGCCAAGGCAAGGCCAGTACGAGCTACAAAGGCCTCTTCTGAAGCCCCCAAGGACTCCATACATTTTCACATGACAAATCTCACTGTCCCTTTCCCTCACCCCACCAGAGAGTAGGTATCCTACTCACTGACCCACCCACCCCCACCCCCACCCCCACGCAGCTCAAGGCCTGGCTCACAAACATTAGTTGAATGGACAGAGCGCTATGTTCCTCTTTGCCCTCTAGGCTGGTTTGCAGAGAAATCGACTTTGCACAAAGCCCAGCATCCACTGTGAAATCGGAAGGCTGCCAGAGCCGCTTCACACTCACCCTGGGGTTGCTCAGACGAGAGGCAAGAATCACCTCAAATCGAGACAAAATGCATTTGTGGTTTTGAAGGAAAGTCGTTAGAAGACACAGTCTGTCTTCCAGGGCCAAGGTTGCTCCAATTCCGTTTACTTAAAGTAGAAAGAAGACAATCTCTGCCCCAGTGGGTCTGGGCCGGTGAGCAGGAAGGAGGGTTTTTGCTGAGTAGTATCTACCACGAACCGCGAGCGAGAGCAGACAGGAGACAGCGGGAGCCAAAGCAAACATTCTGAAGTCAAAGATAATGGGAGAAGGTAGGAGGAATGGGAAGAGGTTTCGAAGCCAAGCAGGAAACAGGTCTCAAAGGAAGGGTGGGAAGGCAGGAAGTATTCTGTGCGTGTGTGTGAAGACACTCTCCCTGAGTCTGGGGGCAGGTCGTGGGGTAGCCCAGAGGAGAGAGCACTGATGTGGAGCCACAGAACCACTCCAACCGCCTCCTTACCGGCCTCTCTGGGTCCAGGCTTGCCCTCTCCCAGCATCTTCCACTTGAGCCCAAGGACTCTGAAATACACAGATGGCTCCCCTCCCTCCACTGAAACTCTCCTATGGCTCCCCGTTGCTTACGTCCCAGAGAACTATGCACCAGACATAGCTGTCCAGGCTTCCAGACACTCACACTGCCCCCAGCCCCACTTCAGCACGATTTCCCACCTCCTCTCTGTCACTGCCCTGGGATCATAGGCACCAAACTTCTTGTTCTTGGACTCTCCAGCAGTGTCTAGCACAGTGCTGACTGTGGACTGGATGCTCAGTAACTGTGAGAAGAATTAAGTATTCAGAACCAAGGAATATCCAGAAGGTGCTGGACAACTGGCCCGTCTGAAGCCACCCTTATAGAGAGGCTTTGACGAAACTTCCAGTCTGAAGCTGGGTTCTCTAGGAAGGAGGACTTGAGAAAAGGAGTGAGATCCAAATAGTTTATTTGGGAGGTGAGTCCCCAGAGGACATAGAGTCAGGAATAATTTACCATCCCAAGCCACTGGGGTCCATCCTGCTGGGGGCCTCTGGGAAGTGAGGAGAAGCAAAACTTACAGTTTTCCCACCCTGAGGGTCAAGCACCCTCAAGTATTTACCTCCCATTTATCACTCCTCTTGGCAGAAGTCAGTTCCTGGGGTACGGACTCCTCAGGACATCCAGCCTACCCTGCCTCAGGCGGATAGAGACACTCAGGCCGAGAGTCTTGCAGCAGGACCCCGGTGTGCAAGAGAATCTGATGGGGCAGCAACATAGATACTACACTTGTCAGTCTTTGTCTCCAAGGTGAGCCCTGCTACTGCAGCCTCTGTGCTTTCGCTTTGTGCTGCTCCCCCGTCTGGGCTGCCCGCCTCCTCTTTTCCATTCATGAGTGGCCTCCTTCCTGGCCTGGCCAAATGTTCTCTCCTGGGAGGCTTCCCCTACCCACCCAATCTCACGGCCAGGGAGTCGATGCTGACTCATGGCAACCCTGTAGGACAGGGTAGAACTGTCCCTGTGAATCGAAAGCCCTATCGTTACCCCCGAGATAAAAGTTTTGAACTGTGGACCTTGTGGAGCCCAGCCCAACCCATAACCAAGACACCACCAGTGCTCCCCCTACCTCCCCACCCACCCAAGATGTGTTACTTCCTCCTTCCTCCTGCTTGCCCCCCACCCCCCACCCCCCAGGAACCTATAATGTGTCAGTCTTATCACTTTGTGTAGTGACTCCCACCACACTCATTGTCTTAGCATCATGAGCAGTAACGGCCTGTGGTCTGACCCTTTTGTTTGCCCAGCAGCCGGCAGAGAGAATGTCTCCAGAGAGTGACTGCCCAGGAAATAACTGAGGGAATAAGCAACAGGAATACCGATGACAAGGATACTACTATCATATATTTCTTGAGTGCTTACCAAGTGCCAGGCACAGATCCTAAATTCTCTACAAATGATAACTTATCTTCATAGCCAACTATGAGGTAGGCACTATTGTCAATCCGCTGCCCTCGAGGCATGAAAAGAACAGAGACCTGGAGGAATTTGAGCTGCCACAAAAGCCTAGAGTCCTGCAGAAGCTCCATACCCACTGTGAGCCAGGACTGGAGACTGTCGGCCCACCCAGGGCTTCTCAAGCTGCTTTGGGCTGAGCAGAGATCTGCAGGGGAGGAAAATGGGGCTGCAAAGAAGGGTGTGGAGCCTGCCCACCTGAGAACTGGGGCATCTGGGTGAGTTTCAGAAGGGTAGGGTATGGGATCCCCTAAAAACTTGAATGGTGGCAGGTCACATGGTCATCAGGAAGGTAGTCATGACAACAGACTTTCCCAGTTCCTCGAAGATTTCTAAACCGTTTCATACTCCTGGTTCCTTAAACCTCTTCCTTTACCTTAAATCCCCCTCCCCCTTCCCCCTCCCCCCGCAGTGGCATGGGAAGGTGCAGGGTACATGACATGGTTGCAAGGCCACAAACCAGAACTCAAATCAAAAAACAAACTTACTGCCATTGAGCCACTCACAGTGACCTATGGGACAGGGTAGAACTGCCCCTGTGGGTTTCCCAGACTGTCACTCTAGGTGAGCAGAGAGCCATGTCTTTCTTCCGAGGAGCGACTGGTGGTTCTAGTTGCCAATCGTGTGGTTAGCAGCCCAACTCATGACCCACAACACCGCCAAGGCTCCGAATTAGATGTCAGACACATATACGGAATTTATCACTCTTTCTCCGGCACCTTCATTTTCAGTTCGGTTATAATGCCAGGCGGATTGTACCTGGCTTTCTTTGAGGGCTGGGGAGGGGCCAGCAGGGCCGAGGGATCGCCAGCTTTGGTTGATCTCTCACTATGTGCCAGGCAAGTCTCAATCCATCCTCCTCACAGCCTTTTGAGACAGGATCATTGCCTTCATTCAACGCTGAAGAAACGGAGACCCCGAGAGGATCAATCACTCTGCCAAGGACACACAGCAAACAAGTGGACAGCTAGGATGGAGACTTTTGCTTGATCAGGCCCCAAAGCACAGTCTCGTGGGTGGGTTGGGGGAGAGGACACAGGAGGGATTTATAAATTAGGGTCAACAGAAAATGACACTGTTGACCTGCAATCTGCTGACATTTATGCAGCTCAAACCTAGAGATTCTTCACACCACAGAAGTGCAGATAGGCTGCCTCAGAAACTTGGAACTGGGTTGATTTTGTCCTAGAGCAGGCGTGAGGCACAAAGCCAAGGTCATAGAGCAAGGGGAGGCTGCTCATTGCTGTGGGCAGCAGCAGCTGGACAGATAGGCCAGAAAACATAATGGTCCCCAAGGATGGTGCCTCCCAAGATATGAAAGCTCTGTGTAGCCCTTCTGGGAGCTGGGGATGGACAGGGATGCACAGAGGCATCTCAGAGGATGAGAAAGGATTTTGCTCGCTGCTGGAATGTGGCTTGTTAAATGAAATTTTATTTGACCTCTGGGGAAAAAAACTAACTGTGATCCAGCAAGGGCAAGAGCACAGATGGAAGGGGGGTGAGGTGGGGGGTGGGGGCAGAGAGGAAACAAGCCAAAAATTCTTCTCTTAACATTCAAAGGCTTGAAGGTGGGTTGTAGAGGCTGCACTGAGATCCATTCAGTGAGAAATGAGACAACTGTTCAGAAAGGATGACCGTTTCTCAGACACCACGGGACAGGTTTAGGAAAGACATGTTTCTAAGTCATATGAGAGAGAGCTTGCAGCACCTATTCAAGTTCACTTTCAAGGAGAGCTGGAATCCTCGTGCATTAGAGGGTTTGGAATTAATAGGGAATTCGCCATGTAGTTTGGGTGGAATGCACATAACAAATACCAAAGGTATTTTCAAATTCAAGACCAGTCTTTTATTGAGTATCTGCAGTTTCCCAAGCATGTTCATTTCCATTATATCATGTGATCCGCACAGCCCTGTTTCAGCAGAAGAATGACAAGGACTGCACTTGCTGTTTTGTTTTGTGTGTGTTTTGTTTCAATGCCTTCATTGCGATGTAATTCCCAGGCCATATAATTCATACATTTAATTGTTGTTGGCCATTGACAGAATGTGCGTTCATCACCATGATCTATTTTCAGAACATTTTCCCAACAAACTCCATACCTATTACCAATCGCCCCCAATTTTCCCTTGCCTCAGCCCCAGGTGACCACCAATCAATCTACTTTCTATCTCTAGCTTTACCGATTCCGCACATTTCGTATAGATGACATCATACGATACCTGGTCTTTTGTGTTTAGCTTCTAGCACTTTGCAAAATGTCCTCAAGACTCATCCATGTTGTAGCATGTATCACACTCCAGTCCTGTTTATTGCCCAGTAATATTCCATGGTAGAAACACAGTGGATTTTATTTACTGATTCATCAGTAGGTGGATATTTTGGTGGCTTCCTTTTTTTTTTTTAACTACTGTGAACAATGCTCTCACAAACATTTATAGATTGTTCTTATGTGAACTCCTATGTTCATGTTTCTTAGAATAAACCTGCATTTCTGTCTTGTAAGTACGGAAACTGAGTCTCCCAAAAATGACTTGCCCAAAGATACCAGCTAGAATGTGGAAGAGCTCTTTTGATTTTGAGTTCCATGATATTTCAACTATATTAATCTTTACACACACACACACACACACACACACACACACACACACACACACA
>NW_022103929.1:2060977-2066296 GCF_000313985.2 Echinops telfairi | reverse complement strand
CACATGCACATGCACGTGTGCATGCACACGCAAATGCAAATTCATTCACACATGCCACACATAGGCACCTGGCTGACCAATACTTTTCTTGAGCCAACTGCTTTGCCCAGAGTGCAAAAGTTCAACAAAAGCAATCAAAGAGAAGTCATATGATGCTGAGGGAGATAAACGAGACTCCCAAAGAATAAATAAGTCAGAAGATTGATTTGAATATTACTGAGGGATAGACCAAAAACATTTCAAGGGGTATAAAGAGGTTAGTGGAGAACAAATGGCCCAAAGTTGGCCTTCGGGAGTGTGCACCGCGTCTATTGATTGAGACGAGATTTCTGGAAACAAATGCACTTTACCAGAAGAATCGCGCCTCAGTCTGGGATGTTTCTGGGAGGAGAGAGCGCATTTGAAATCTGCACAGGGCTCTGCTCATGGGAGGCTCACTCGCCGAGGGCCGGGGAAGCTTACCTAAGCAAAGTTGCTCATGATCGGGGTTAGTGCAGGAAGATTTGATTTCACCGTTTCTGTGAGTGAGCAGGATCTGAAGCTATTCTGAGCGGCCTCTGAGGAAGAGTGCCAGAAATCATAAATAAAGAAGAAGTTAAGCGTATCCAGTGGCCATATCAAATGTGACATGCCTGAAGAATGTGTGAACATGGTGTCTTTCCAGCTGCTGTTTCTTAAATAAAAAAGAAAATACCTTTATCTTCGGTAATGATAGAGTTCACTACAGTTTAAACTTAATATAAGACAAAGTCACTTCAGGTGCAAAGACAAAAAGCTGCTTTTATGGAGGTAGGAGGTTCAGCCATTCATTGATCAAAGATTTACTGTTTGACAGGTCTTTGTTATTCTATCCCATCGCCTCTAGCCCCTCACCCAGTTTCCTGTACTTTCTCTTTGGTCCCTTGACCATCTGTTGTAATGGTATTGTTTCCTTGCTTGTGGCCCTTTCCCCACCTGGAGGGTAAACTCTAGGAGGTTAGGAACCCAGTCAACCCCGCCCACTTCACTTCATTGGGCTGCCACCTCCCTAGAGTAAGGCCACGCTCCTCTCTGACCTGGACAGTGCCTCCTGTCTCCTTCGTTTTCCTCCGGAGTCTCCTCTGAGTCCTCTCTGACCTCTTTTCCACAAACTGGGTGTGAGGGGTTGGATGGTATAACACCCTTCTCCCCCAAATATGTACCGACATGACTAGGCCATGGTTCTCGTTGTTATATAATTATCCTTCATTTTGTAATCTGATATGAGGGACAAAAATAAGGTGATCAGACGTCCCGCTTTTGGCGGGACAGTCCCGACTTTTAACAATTTTTCCCACGTCCCACGCATTTTTAAAAAGTCCCAATTTTTGGAAAGAATGCACGACAAGCTAGGGTATATGGTTTTCGGCTGCCATGTGGCTATTTCGCCAGGATATGAGTTTTATCAATGGTGTCCCGCATTACCAATGTTCAAATCTGGTCACCTTAGACAAAGAATGATAATCTGGTCACCTTTGGAAAGAATGATAATCTTGGAAATCCAAGAGGCAATTTCACGCTATCCTTATGGGGTCACTGTGAGTCACAATTGACTCTATGGTATCAAGGATGGATGTGTTGTAAATCCTAATGGCTATGATGTTAATGAGGCAGGATTGGTGGCAGCTATGTTAATGAGGCAGAATCCAGGCTACGGCATGGTCCCATTTGAGTCATCTCTTTTGAGATGTAAGGGAGCGGAGAAAGAGATCATCTCTCACCAAATTGAAGAGCTGGGAGTAGAGCATGTCCTTTGGACCCAGGTCTCTGTGCTGGGAAAATCCTAGACCCAGGGGAAGATTGATGACAAGAACCTCTGTCTAGAGTCAGCAGAGAGAAAAAAACCTTCCTCTAGGGCCGACACCCTTAATTTGGACTTGCAGCCTCCTAAACTGTGACAGACTACATTTCTGTTATAGCAACACAAAGTCACACTGGACCCTGGTATTCTGCTGCTTAACTTCTGGATTCCCTTTGCTCATGCGATATTTCAAACTCAGAAAACTCATTGTCATGGAAGCCACCTCACAGAGATCCTGTGGGGCAGAGTAGAACTGCCCCCTGTGGGTTTCAGAGGCTATAAATCTTTACAGGAGCAAAAAGCCTCATCGTGGTCCCACGGAACAACTAGAGGGTTTAAACTGCAGACCATGTGGTTAGCAGCCCAATGCATAATTCATTAGGCCACCAGGGCACCTGGGACATATGGACAGTCATATAATTAGGGGTGTTTAGACACTGGACATCAGGCAGCCACACATGAAGATACTTTCTGAGTGGTCTCACCTCTCAGTGAATCATGCCTTCTGACTATAACATCCCTCCTTTGGGTGAGGAGGGATCGATCCCCTTATCAGTCATGGAGCATCTATCAACCAAGTTGGGCCACTTCCCCCTTTTCTCCTCATCTCCTTCTAAGAATGTAGGATTCAAAGTGGCCTGGGCTCACCAGCAAGTCAGCCCTGCTACCCAAACCTGGGAAAGCACAAGAAATACTTCGTTTACTTCCTGGTACATGGTAAGACCACCCCAAAAAATTGTATCCCTAAAAAAATAACACTTTTCCAAAAGTTAACGCTTTATTTTTAATCATATTTTTACTGAAACGTAATTCATATGCCATAAGGTTCACCCTTTTGAAGCATACAATTTAGTGTTATAGTCAGAGTTGTGTAACCATCACCACTATCTAAATCTGGAATATTTTTATCACCCCAATAGGAAACCCTAAACTCCTACTCAGATAGCAGTCCCTCCCAATTTCCTCCTCTCCCCAGCCCCAGGCAACCACGAATCTGCCTTTTAGTTCTGTTGCTACCTTTGCCTGTTCGGGACCCTTCAGGATCTCATTTCCTTTTTATTGCCAAATAACATTCCTTTGTGTAAACATACCACATTTTGTTCCCTCATTCATCAGTTGATGGATATTTGGGTTGCTTTCAATTTTGAGCTATTCTGAATCAAGTTTTTCTCTTGGGGATAAGAGTATCCCAGGGACGGCCGAGAGAGGACACCTCGGAGTAGGATTACCGGGTCATGGGTGCTGGGAGAATAGGTGCTGCTGAAGGTACCTTGGACTGCTCAAAGAACCAACAGGTCTTCTTGGGAGATGTACAGCCAGAAAGCAAGGATCGAGAGACTCCATCTCACGTGTTTTGGACCTATGGTCAGGAGAGAGTGGTCCCTGGAGAAGGCCATCATGTCCGTTCGGTAAAGCAGAGGGGCCGTGACAAGGAGGCCGGCCCCCTACGATGTGAATTAAGATGGTGGCTGCAACCATGGGCTCAAACAGAAGAGCCATCGTGAAGAGAGTACTTTGTTGTGCGTTGACTTGCTGTGAATCCGAAATGACTTGTTGACACCTGACAATAACAGAAAGGTACCTTTACTTTGAATTTTTCCCCCCAACAGTTTTATTGGCGTAGACATTGAACTTTTGGGGGACCTACCAAAGTGCTTCTAAAGTGGTTACACCATTTTACCGTCCCACCTCTTACTTCTGAGTGTTCAGTTCCTCCACACCCTTGCCTATATCTGTTAGTGTCTTTTTTTTTTATTTTAATTTTAGTCTTTCTAGTAGGGGTAGCACTTAATCCTAACTGCAGCCTGCACCATGTTGGCTCATCACAATCATTAGACTTCCATTTATCTCCAACCTACCAATCTCTCACTTCTCTCGGTATCGAGACATTTCTGCCCTCTTCTGCCATTACTGTATGCACCTCTCCAAACAAAATACTTACACAAATACTCTTTATTAACCTTTGCAACAACTTCATAAGCAAAGCACTATCAGCATTTTTATCTTACACTGAGGAAATTGCAGTTGAGAGAATAAATCACTTGCCTAAAGACTCATAGTTGGTCAACACTGAGATATAAACTCTGGATGATCAGCATAATCCAGGATAATCCCTTTGTTTTAAAATCAGCCGATCGGTCATTTTAATTCCAAAGGCGAAGACACTTGGTTGTATCAGAAAGATGAATGAGTGAAATGAAGGGAGATAGGCAGAGCATTCCAGGCAGAGGGATCGCAGGCATGAAGACATGCAGATGTGAATATAGCATGGCATAGAATAAGCTTCTCCTAGTCCAGTCTCTCTGGATCCAGAACTTGATAGACAATTAGTGGATGGTTGGATGGATGAAGGATGGATGGATGGATGGACACAGTGGAAACATACCCAAGCCAAACCATTGCTGTTGAGTGGATTCTGACTTATAGAGATCCCATAAGACAGTGGTTCTCAACCTTCCAAATGCCGCGACCCTTTAATACAGTTCCTCATGTTGTGGTGACCCCCCAACCATAAATATATTTTTGATGCTACTTCATAACTTAATTTTGCTACTGTTAGGAATCAGGCGACCCCTGTGAAAGGGGTCGTGACCCACAGGTTGAGAACTACCGCCATAGGACAAAGTAGAACTTCCCCATAGGGTTTCTGAGGCTGTAAATCTTTACAGATGCAGACAAGGTGCCTCCAAGGAACAGCTAGTATGTTTGAAGTGATGAGTGAGCGCTTTAGTCATTGTGCCACCAGAACTTCTTGTGACAACAGAGGCATATTTAACCCAGTTAGTACCGACTGCAATCTCAATGAAGCACTTCCTGGGTGTTCAGGAATATGTTAGGAGCTTCAGGGACTCTACAGTCTATGGGGGAAACAGTCTTTCTCACAGGAAAAAGGTCCTTTGGGGAGGTCCATTACCCTGGCTGCTTGAGGATTTCTAAGGAGAAGGTGAGGAATGGATCGGACAGAGAAAGGGCCAGAGGAGTAGGTGCACAGGAAAGGGAGAACAGAACTGAGTGTTGAGTGGACATGCCCAGCCGAGAACAGAAGCCAGGAAAGAAGTGCTCAGAACACCCAGAGGCAACACCCACCCATCCCAGGGAGAGCTCCAGACTGGGACTTAGGAGACCTTGGGCGCTCATCTCCGCCGTCATTGAATTCCTATGTGGCTGACGACCCTTCTCTGAGAGACTTCGCTTCCTCAGATGATGAATGTGAGTTAGAAAGTTCCAAGGGTCCTTGGACTGGACTGAGTTGGTGGCATCATTAGCCTGTAGCAAAGCAAAGGCAGAAACAACAATCTTAATTCCCTCCAACCAGTGAGGTACGTAGGAAAGTGCACCGTGCCCGGAGGAAGCTGCTCCTGGATTCTCACCCAGCTGCCTCCCTGACTAGAGCAAGGCTTTGGGTCTTACCCTCTGGAGCTGGGGAAATAACCACAGGATGGGTCCGGGGGCCCACTGGACCCACAGTGAGGCATACCTGAGCTAAAACCCCATTGATA
>NW_022103929.1:2056825-2058753 GCF_000313985.2 Echinops telfairi | reverse complement strand
AGCCTTAATTTTAGCATTGAAAGATTCTAAGGGTAAAATATTGAATGATTCAATGAGTATCAAAAGAAGAGGGAAAAATACAGAGTCACTGGACTAAAAAGACATTCAATCATTTCAAGAGGAAGTAGCAAATGAGCAAGAACTAATGGTACTGAAGGAAGACGTTCAAGCTGAGCTGAAAACATTAGGTAAAAGCAAGGTTCCAGGTATTGATGAAATAATAATGAAAATGTTTCAACAATCTGATGAAGCACTGGAAGTACTTATTTGTCTATACCAGGAAATTTGGAAGACACTCACATGGCCAACTGACTTGAAAGGAGCCATATTTGCACCTATTCCGAAGAAAGGTGATGCAACAGAATGCTGAACTTATAGAACAACCTCATTGATACCACAGGCAAGTAAAACTTTGTTGAAGATCACCCAGCAATGGTTGCACTGGTACACTGGCAGGGAGCTCCCAGAGATTCAGGTTTGATTCAGAAGAGGTATGGAACAAAGGATATCATTACCGATTTCAGGTGAATCTTGGCTAAAAGTAGAGCATATAAGAAAGATATTTACTTATGTTCTCTGGCTATGCCAAGGCATTTGACTGTGTTCATCCTAATAGACTATGGATAGACTTGAGACGAACAGGAATTCTGGGCAGCTTCATTGTGTTCATGTGGAACTTGTTCACAGATCAAGAGGCAGTTGTGGGGACAGAACAAGGGAATACTGCATGGTTTAAATTCCAGAAAGTTTTGCATCATGGTTGTAGCCTCCTTATTCAATCTGTATGTTGAGCCAAATATCAGAGAAACTGGATTATGAAGAAGAGTGTGGCATCAGAATTGGAGGAAGGCTTATTAACAACCTGTAGTATGCAGATGTCACAACCTTGCTTGCTGAAAGCGAGGAGGACTTGAAGCACTTGCTAATGAAGATCAAGGATTGCAACCTTCAGTATGGATTACAACTCAATGTAAAGAAAACAAGATCCTCACAACTAGCCCAATGGGTAACATGACCAATGCAGAAAAGACTGAAATTATCAAGGATTTCATCTTGATTTCATGAAGATTTCATCTTCATCAAGGATTTCATCAATCAATGCTCATGGATGCAGCAGTCAAGAGGTCAAAAGATATTGTATATATATAAATTTATTGTATGATTTTTGTATAAATATACTGCATAAGACCTCTTGAGAATGTTGAAAAACAAGGAGGTTACTTTGAAGACTGAGGTATGCCTGATCTAAGCCAGGTATGTTTAATTGCATATGCATATGAAAAGTGACACTGAATAAGGAAGACTGAATATTACATCGTGGTGCTGGTGAAGAATATGGAAAATATCATGGACTGCCAAAGGACAAGCTGATCTGTCTTGGATGAAGTATAGCCAGAGTGCTCCCTGGAGGCAAGGATGGCAAAACTTTGTCTTACATACTTTGGACATGTTATAAAAAAAGACTAATCCCTGGAGAAAGACACCATGCTTGGCATTGTAGGGAGGCAGCAAAAAAGAGGAAGAGCCTCAAGGTGATAGATTGACACTGTGGTTGCAACAATGGGCTTGCTCAAAGGAACAATTGTGAGGATGGTGCAGGACCAGGTAGTGTTTCATTCTGTGGTACACAGGGTTGTTATGAGTGACAACTGACATTCTGTTTTACATAAGGTTGTTATGAGTGACAACTGACACCTAACAACAGCATGAGGAGAATGCCAGGTCCGTATCTGGCTTATTTTTAGGTAATCCGAGTCAGACCATGCAGTATATTTGCTTTTTCAGTTAAATAACCACAGTAAGTTGTCTGAGCCCTTGCACTCCCGGAGATCAAGCCTCTGCTTTCACTGGTGTCTATGAGGTCAGTTTTCTTTACTAAACTGATAACAGGATGTTTATCTGAGCCTGAGAAATTTCTCAATGAAATT
>NW_022103929.1:2045271-2052373 GCF_000313985.2 Echinops telfairi | reverse complement strand
TATCTAATTATCTTTATAAATAAATATATTATCAGCAATTTGGTTTTATCTCTCTAGAGAACCCTGTCTAACACACCCTCCTATGTCTAATTCCTCTCATTTCCAAAATGAGGTGATTAATTCTTATCTCACAGGGTTAGTGGAGGCTTGAAACAAATAAGAAAATGTTTGTAATGTTTCTAGAGCACCGATTTTGTTTCTCTGTCTGCTGTCCACATTTTAGGGTTTTATTCCACATCATGTTCCTTCCTCTGAGAATCCCTGGTACCCAGAGTTGAGTCCCCAAAGCCTAATTAATGTGATATAGTCCTGTTTCCTTGGTGATGGTTGATTGGATCAGAGGTGATCACCTGATCCAAGCTGAGCCAATCAGAAAGACCCTCTCAGGAACTCAGAATTAGGACAGGCACACCAGTCAGGCTCCTCAGAGTGCTCGAGTCATCATGTGATGCAGCTGGAGCCACATTTGCTTAAGCCTGTGGGTCGAGACCCCTTTGGGGGTCGAGACCCCTTTCACAGGGGCTGCTCGATTCATCACAGCAGCAAAATGACAGTGATGAAGTAGCAACGAAAATAATTTAATGGTTGGGGGGTCACCACAACATGAGGAACTGTATTCAAAGGTCACAGGAAGATTGAGAACCACTGGCTTAAGGACACAGGGAGGGAGGGAAGGGCGGGGAGGAAGAAAGACTGGGAGGATGGAAGGACAGACGGTAGGAAAGGAGGAAGGGGAAGGGAAGGAAGGATTTCTTTAGCTTGCTTGACTTAATTTGGTCTGCCACTCACCCAGGCATGGGTCACTTCTCCTGAATGCCCAGGCTGAAGGGAAGAAGCAGGTGGCATCTTGACTGATGTCAGCCCCTCGGATCAGAGTCATTCCTGTGGTCCGCTTTGGACAAGAACCCTTCTAGGGACGAGAGGGTCCAGGGAATCGACAAGAGGAAGGACCTGCTTTGATGTGCTGACAATTGGGTAGGAGTTAGCTAGTCCTGGCTTGAATGGAAGCTTGTGGCTGCATTAAAGGACAGATGCAATAGGTAGGACCCAACTCTAAGCCACCTGACCCAGTGCTGTGGAGACCAGAATGGCGTTCAGGACAGAGACATCCTTCAGTGCCCCGTGATGTCTCAATGTCCAACTTATCAGGGTGGCATCTGCCAAAGGCTTGGGCTCCTCTGCTGGCTGCTTTACCTTGGCTTCTCGTACTCCTTCTCCTGCCCACTGAGCCCTCTCTCCTACCTTCCTTCCATCTCCTGGTTTCTGCCGCCTCTCCTTATTCTTGGCTTCCATTTATTGTCTTTTCTCTGTCTTTTGGTTTCTGCAAAAACAGAGATCTGCTCCTCCCTGGAGGCTCGCTCTCAAACCACATGAGAAAGAGGCTCAGTTGGCTCAATTGGCCATCAGTAGCCCTCTGGGTAGCTCTCTTCTGCCATCTCAGAGACTCCAGACCCACCTGGAAGCTGACTGCCTTTGGGTCCAATGTCTGGTGCACACCTTAATCCAGTGTTCAAGGAGTGGGTCACATGGCAGCCGTTTTTCTAGGAGGGGCTAAGGGCAGGCCAGGCTGTCCAAGCATAATGCATGTTTCTCCAATGCATATAGAAGAAGCAAATGAGATGGTGGAGGTGGATATGCTCTGAAAAGTAAAACGGACTGTTATACTTTCAAGATAATATTAATTATTGATGACATTAACAAGGCCATTACTGTCACTATTAGTGGAAGAGTTTCACCCCTGGAGTTTGTTGGCCAAGCGCAGTGGTTCCAATGGCTGTGGTCTTTGATTCCCAAGCCCTTGCCAGAGAGGTTTCTGGGACATTTGCCCTCCCTCTGCCTCACCCCATTAGTGCTGCTTTCACTTGAAGTCTTTCTACTTGCTGCCCTGCTCTCCCCAGTGCTGCTCCAGCTGCTCCAGCTGCTCCCAAAGGCTCCCAAAGGGCTCCAAGTGCTTTGATGTTGGAGCTCCTTCTACTGGGGCCTCGAACCGTCTGAAAAACGAGTGGTTGTGTCAGGGTTGGAGGGTGGAGGTTTTCTTTTCTCTCCTTCTTAGCTGGCCTAGGTGGCGTTGGAGTTGGGAGGGGAGGTTGTGACACCCACAGTGCCAAGTTTCCATCAAATTCCATCTATTGAAGTGTTACGTTCCAGAGAAGGAACTCTTGACCGATTCAGTTGCAGCCAAAGACCACAGGGAATACAAGGACAGTTACGTGGAGCCCGCCGCTGTGAGTAAGAGGGCAACAGTTGAGAGAGAGCCACGTGGACACCTGTAATGGTGCCAAGTATGGACTCTTTACAGCAAGGAATTGGCTGCGGTCAGAGGGCTGGGGCACAGGTAGCGGTCCACACTGTGCAATCAGATGTTACCGTAACACCTTGAGCCAGTTCCCCAGGCTAGTGCCCTATCTGCTTGACTCATTACTTCCTCAGGGAGCTTCTTACCCACCTTGGGACCTAGGAAACAGCCTTTATGTACCCACCTCCCTCTTTTTTAAGAAAAAAATTATTTTTCATGTTTTGCAACTGTTTTCCTTCACCTTCTCTGAGTTGTTTCAGGGTTTACTTTCTGTTTTTAAATTTTACCTTGCTGTTGCGTTGAGGCGATCCCACCAGTTAAACCGTTTCTGCGTGTACATTTCAATGACATGGATACATTTGTCAAGCCATTCCCACCCTCCTTTTCAGTATTGTTCCTCCCTCATTAACATAAACTCTCTGCCCCCTATAGTGGCTATCTTATCGACCAATTTTCTGCTGTCCCTTTGATACCATAACAAGTCTGGAAACACAGGGAATCCAGGGCGGATGATCCCTTCAGGACCAGGGTTGTGAGTGGCGATACTGGGAGGGTAGAGGGAGAGTGGGTTGGAAAGAGGGAACCGATTACAAGGAACTATATGTGACCTCCTCCCTGGGGGGCGGACAACAGAAAAGTGGGTGAAGGGAGACGTCGGACAGGGCAAGATATGACAAAATAATAATTTATAAATTATCAAGAGCACATGGGGGAGGGAGTAGCGGGGAGGGAGGGGAAAATGAGGACCTAATGCCGGGGGCTTAAGTGGAGAGGAAATGTTTTGAGAATGATGAGGGCAGTGAATGTACAGATGCGCTTTACACAATTGATGTGTGTATGGATTGTGATGAGAGTTGTATGAGCCCCTAATAAAATGATTTTTTTTAAAGACCAGACACTCTGCCATCGAGTCAATGTCTCCTCATAGCAACCGTGTAGGACAGGGTAGAACTGCCCTTGCGAGGTTCCAAGACCGTAACTCTTTACAGGAGTAGAAAGCCTAGGCTTTCTCCTGAAGAGTAGCTGGCAGGTTCGAACTGCTGATGGTGTGGTTAGCAGCCCAAGGCTAAGCCACCAGCGCTACTTTTGAGAACATAGGCTGTTGTTAAATGCCCTCAAGTCAGTTCCCAGTCATAACAAGCCTATGCACAACACAATGATACCTGTTTATTCCTGCACCAGGCTCATAGCCCTTGCAACATTTGAACCCATTGTAGCATCCGCTATGTCATCCTCTTGCTGAAGGTCTTTCTTTTCCCCCACGGATTCGCTATTCTACCATGCATGATGTCCTTCCTTGGGGACTGGTCCCTCCTGAGAGTGTGCCCCAAATATGTGAGAATAAGTCTTGCCATCCTCACTTGTAAGGGACGTTCCAACTGTACTTCTTCCAAGACAGATTTTTTCTTCCTTCAAGAATTCCTCCTATTCTTCCCAATATTATCCATAATTTGTTATGATCCACACAGTTGAATGCCTTTGCTTAGTCCAGAAAACTCAGGTAAGCATTTTGGCATTCTCTGTTTTTCAGCCAAGATCTATCTGACATCCAGAAATGATTCCCCTCATTCCATGTCCTCTTCTGAATCTGACTTTAATTTATGAAGGTTCTCTGTCGATGTACTCCTACAACTGTTTTTGAGTTACCTTCCTCAAAATTTTACTGACATGTGATATTAATGATTTTGTTTGATCATTTCCTCACTCCGTTAGATTGCATCCTTTCTTCCAGTTGGCTGGCCAGGTAGCTATTGCCCCAATGTTTAGGTATAAGTGAGTGAGCACCCCCAGTGTTGCAGTCATGTGTTGAAACAACTCGATTGGTAGTTCATCAATGTCTAGCATCTTGTTTTCCATCAATTATCTTCAGTGCAGCTTGGACTTCTGCTTTCAATCATTGGCTTTTGATCATATGATACTTCCTAAAATGGTTGAATGTGGACCAGTTATTTTGGGTACAATGACTTGTGTGTGCCTTAGGGGAACAGAGAGCCTCATGTTTTTCCTGCAGAGTGGCAGATGGGTTTGAACCATTCACACTGTGGTTAGCAGCCCAACGCTTAACTGACAGTGCCACAGGGCTCCTTTCATTGTGCACATAGAATCCTTCAATATGACAGCACGAGGCTCAATTCTCACTTTCTTTCAGCTTGAGAAATACTGAATGTGTCCATACCTTCTAGTTTTCTAACCCTGACTCTTTGCACACTTTATTGTAATACTTTTTCTTTGTCATCTTAAACCTCCCTTTGAAGTCTTCTGCTTGGCTCTTTACTTCAGCATTTCTTCCACTCTCTACATTTAATAACAAGTTTCAGAATCTTATGATATCATCTTTTCTTTCGCTAGTGTCTTTTTAACAACCTTTTGATTTTTTTCATGTATGAAGTCTTTGATGTCATCCCACAACTCAAGTGATAATTAAGCCTTAGTGTTCAATGCTTCCAGTTTGCTCTTGAGACGGTCTCTAAATTCAGGTGGAATGTACTCAAGGTTGTGTTTTGGCTGCATGGGCTTGTTTTAATTTCCTTCAGCGTCAACTTGAACTTGCATATGAGCAATTGCTGGTCAATTCCTTAGTCAGCCCTTGACCTTGTTCTGAGTGATGAAGTTGTGTTTCTCTGTTGTCTTTTCTTCACAGATGTAGTCAGTGTGATTCCTGTATATTCCAAACAGCAAGCTCCATGCATGTCCTCACCATTTATGTTGTTGAGAAAGGTATTTCTAATAAACAGGTCTTTGGTCTTCCAAATTTCTATCATACAATCTCTGGTGTCATTCCTATTACCAAGGCCACATTTCCCCATCACTGACCCTTTCCTTTATTTCCAACTTTCACATTCCAATCACTGGTGATTATCATTGCATCTTGACTGTACATGTAATTGATTTTGGACTGCAGAATTTGGGAAACATTTTAAATTTCATGTTTGACATCAGTGGTTGATGTGTCGCTTTGAATG
The DNA here is from genome assembly GCF_000313985.2 of Echinops telfairi. Classification (NCBI taxonomy): domain Eukaryota; kingdom Metazoa; phylum Chordata; class Mammalia; order Afrosoricida; family Tenrecidae; genus Echinops; species Echinops telfairi. The sequence goes on along the minus strand of NW_022103929.1, from coordinate 2,047,114 downwards.
ATAGTGGCGTTGACTGGTCTTCCTTGTAGATGTGTGCATCGCTGATAAGTGTTGTGCTTCAGGATCGATCTTGAAATGTTCCTTTGGATAATGAATGGGACACAGTTCCCGTTCCATTTGCCGTTCCCAGCAGGGGTGACCATATGACTGTCTTATTCACAAGGGCCAATGCCGGTTCATTTCAGCTCACTGGTGTCGATAATACCAACCTTCACGCTTTCTATTTCATTTTTGACAATTTCCAATTTTCCTAGGTTCATTCTTTGTCCATTCCACGTTTTGACGATGAATGGATATTTGTGGCTGTTTCTTCTCCTTTTGAGTCATGCCACATCAGCCGGGGAAGGTCCCTCAGCTTTTCTTCATCCACAGCATCACGGCTGACTCTCCTTTGAGGAGGCAGCTCTTTCCTCGTGGTGCTTTGAGAGTCTTCCAACCTGAGGACTTCATCCTCTGCACTGTCGCAGGCAGTGTTCCATGGTTATCCAGGAGGTTTTCACTGGCCAGTTTTGCTTTTAGGTCCTTCTTCCCAGTCAGTCTTCGTTTGGAAGGTCCACTGAAACCTGTCCTCCCCAGGTGACCCTACTGATATTTGAAATACTGGTGGCATAGCTCGCAGCACCACAGCAACATACAAGCCACCACAGTATGACAAGCTATCTACAAGGAGGACTTCAAACATTTTGTGGGAAACTTCCATTATCTTTTAACTCTGTTTTTTCCCCAGGAGCTTTTAAAGCTTTCTCGTATCCAATCCAGTATAGATAGTTAACAGAGTATAATGCTCAAGGTAAACATTTTTTACTACTTAAGCTTTTTTTTTTTGTTGCTTTTGAGACGACTTCAGGAGATGTTTGGGGTTTAAGGATTATCTCAGAAGGAAAGTTTCAAAGATTCATCTAGTCTCCGTGGCTCCAAACAACCTTGAGTCCCTGAGAATTTGATCTTCTGTTATGTATCTTATGCATTTTGGTCAGGATTCTTCTATAGAATCTTTGATCCGAACCTTCAGTGATGGAAGCCAGGCACCATCCTGTCCTTCTGGTCTCCTGGCAACTGAGGCATTGTTTATGGATGCAGTAACATGCACTTCATTTCTTCCTCCTCTTCTTGTCTGTCCCTCCTCCTCTATTGCTCAGCTCATACCCTCTGTTGTCCCTTTGAGTGCTATCCTTTGTGCCCAGGGCCTTTGTGACTCTTAGTCCCCAGAATTCTCCTCACTTTTTGTGGCTTCCTGGAGATGAGAGAGTGAGAAAGGCAGCCTGTCTGTGCACAAATGTTGTCCCCCGCAGGTGACCCTGGCATCCCCGAGTTCCCAGACCGATTGCAGCTCAGATCCCTTTTCTCTTGCCTCCTGATAGATTTATTTGTAGCTTGATTGAGCTATAATTCACATACTATCTGAGTTACCCATTGAAAGTGTATGAGTCAATGGTGTTTAGGAGTCACCAGAACCAGGACCCTGTTTGGGACTGTTAGCCTCCCAAACCACGAGAAAATATATTTCTGTTCTTTAAAGCCACCCATGAGGCACCAACAATGGCTTTTGCAAGAACACGAGGCAATGAAGGCAGAGCTAATCTTCTGGGAGAAGGGTTTGGGGATTTTCTGTTGGGGGTGCTATCTGTCTTGGAAGACGTACAGCCAGAAGCAGGGATGGCAAGACTTTTGCTCAGAGTCTTTGGACATGTTAACAGGAGAGTCCATTCCCTGGGTTAGGGTCTCATGCTTGCTAGAGAGTTAGCAAAAGGAGAACAAGACTCTCAAGGAGATGGATTGACACAATGGCTGCCACAACAGGCTCAAACAACAATGGCGAGGATGGTGCAGGACCAGCCTGGAT
>NW_022103929.1:2038380-2043575 GCF_000313985.2 Echinops telfairi | reverse complement strand
AATGACCCTTTCACAGGGGTCGCCCGATTCATCGCAGTAGCAAAATGACAGTAATGAAGTAGCAACGAAAATAATTTTATGGTTGGGAGTCACCACCACATGAGGAACTGCATGAAAGGGTCGCGGCATGAGGAACGTTGAGAACCACTGGATTAGACCCTTCATCTGGGATCCCACAGCTGAGAAGATGCAGAGCCAGGCAGTCAAGAAGCAAGGCCCATAGACTTCCTCTTGAGGAAGGAAGATGAAGAAAAAAACAAAAAAGCCAGATGGCACAGGGGACTGTGACATGGTGTGAGGCAAATAAGTGTGCCCAGGGTGAGTTGACCAAAGAATGTGTAAGCCTAGGACTGTCCAATGTTCACTTGGGGGTGTTTTCATTGTAGCACTTTGCACTATCCCTCAATCTCCCTCAGTTGGCTTGAGACCCAAATACCTTCCGTGGGTGGGTTCTTGGTGGAAAAGGGGGAAGGGGCTGGAGGAGTGCCGTGTCTCAGTCCGGGCCGTGTAAAAATGAAACAGCAGGCCTGGGTCGGTGGCCTAATCCAGACAGTAATGCATTCAGCAGAAGGCGCAGCGCTGAGTCAGATGGAAAGTAGAAAAACACATGCCATCCCAGAACTCCCTGACACAATGGGGCAGGCATGGAACTTTGATGGGGTCTGGAGTAAGGACTAGGGCTGATATTTTTGAACTTGCCAGGGAGGAGAGACCCTAGCTGAGAAATGAGACCATAGAGTTGGCAAACTGAGGCTTGAGAGGCTCTCAAACCCTGAGCGTATGAGTCCTCCCTCTGGGTCCCCAGGCCCCCACCTAGGGGTTGGAGGAAAGACTCCAGTTTATGTCTGGATATGGATTGGGCTGATGAGACAGGTAAGAAAGAGACCTGGGGGTTAGAGGGTGTCCTGGAGTCCTCCAAGTCTCAGTTTCTGATCCCGAGCAGAAACCTTCTTGTCCGGCCGGGAGCCCGGGGACAGGGTCAGAGGAATTTCTTAGGAGGGTGTGGATGCTGACTCCCAGATAGTGGGCTGATTTTGCTTCCTTGGATGGGAAGGGCCTCAGAACCTGTGGTGTGGCTAAGTTTGAAGACCGGACTCAAGGGGCACCCGCTTCAAGAAGAGAGGTGCTGGGAGCCAGGCAGGACGTGGCACAGGAATAGGAAGAGGGAAGGAGGCCAGGCTGGTCAACTGTGCTGCGGAGAAAGTCTGGGACCCAGGGTCTGGTCAGAGAGAGCAGTGCTGGCCAGGGGTGGGGGTGGGGGGTGGGGCTGCCCTGAGCATCAGCCAAAGCAGCAAGGAAGTGGGGAGAAGGGTGGCAGGAAGGAAGGAGGTGAACTTGTCACGTTGCCCACCTGGGCAGACTAAAAGGCCATTAGGTTTCCCAAAGCAGCAGGCTCGGCGAGAGATCCGACTGGTCAGCTGCCAGAGGGGTGGTCTGGCCTGGAGCTTGGCCAGGAGCCCATCTGGCAGCTGCATGGCTCTCAGGAAAGCCCTGCAGTTTTTTCTTCCTTTCCAAAATGTTGCTTCTACAAGACGGTGCTCCCAGGCTCCTCGCTGCTTCCTCTCCCTCTCCACTTGAATCATCATCATCATCATCATCATCATCTCTGTTCCCATGACTCCCAGGCCTCCATCGTCTGTCCCTGATTCTTCCACGAGAGCCCCCTCCCTGGGTGGTCCTCACCTCCTGGATGTCCCACCTGAACTCCAAACCAAATCTTTCCCGTTGGGTCCATTCTGTCTCCCGGTCATTCCACATGCTACAGAACAAGGACGTGCTCCCGGGTTTTAAAAACAGATGTGTGTATGTTGTTGTGCTGTAGGGGAAGGTTTACAACACACATTCGTTTTCTACTTGGCATTTTCTACACAGATTGGTCTGTGCTATCGGGTACAATCCCCACAGTGTGTCAACATTCTCCCATTTCCACCGTGGGTTCCCCATTTCCATGGACCCACTTGCCCTGCCCCTGGTTGCCTTCTCAGCTCTGTTTTGGGGGTAAATGCTACCCTTTGGGTCTCATAGAGTTGAATGTTCCGAGGACCATGGCCCTTGTGCCATTGTTCACTTCAGGGCCGCCTTGTATGTGGTTGAAAGCAATCTCTGGAAACGGCTTCCATTCTAAGTTATAAGGGTACCCAAGGACCAGGGTCTTGGGGGTCCACCAGTCTCTTTCCAACCAGTAAGTGTGGTCTGTCTTTTTTTTATGAATTTGAATTTTGTTCCAACTTTTCCTCCATCTGGTACCTTCTATTATGACTCTTGTCGGAATGGTCAGCGCCATCTGGTTCTTCGGGTCTCAGGTTAGAGGAGGCTGAGGGTCATGTGCCTATTAGTCTTTTCTACTAATTTTTTTCCCCTTGAGTATTAAGTTTTCTTCATACTTCTTTGCTTTGGATGGAAACAGACCAGTGGCTATAACTTAGATTGGCACTCAAAAGCTTTTAGGATCCCAGTCGTAGGATGCAGAATAATATCTTTGTGAACTATGTTATGCCAATTGATTTAGATGTCCCCCAAGAGAATAGTCACTAGTCCTCAAACCCAGCATGTCCATCTCTGGAGATGTTTGAATTTGGCTAAGTGGTTCGGTGGGTTGTGAGCTGGGCTGCTTGCCACCAGGTCAGCTATTTGACCACACCAGCCACTTTACAAGAGAAAGATGAGGCTTTCAGCTCCTGTAAAGAGTGCTAGCCTCGAAAGCCCACAGGGGCAGTTCTACGCTCTCGATGGGCTGCAATGCGTCAGAATTAACTCAATGGCAGTGAGTATGAATGCTCACTGTGTGCTCTATTATATACATGGGTATAGTTGGAGCAGGTGCAAATATATATGTGGGGATATCCAATGCCAAGCCTAATATAGATGCCAGTGTACTCCCATATGCTGCTCTTCCACCCCGGTTCAGCCTACATAATTCCCTGTATATCCGCTCATACCTAATTGTTATCACCAATGTTGCAGGATTTTCTGGTATTCTCCATTATTGTCGTTCATGTTTGTACACCTTTCCGTGCCTTCTTTGTCTTGGTTTTGTTGTTTCAACTTCACCCACATTGTGCACTGTCTTTCTTTGCATTGGCGTTAGCATGCACCTACTCTCTGGGTAGTGGGTTTTTTCCTGCCATACCTGATCACCTTCAAATCATGTTGCTTTCTGCATGTAAAGCTTTCCCGAGCTTTTTATAACAGCGATTTCAGATGATGTGGGTCCTTTGGTGATTGACTTATTTCACTCCGGTTCATATGGGCTGGGAGATGTTTCATGGATGGAGCGTTATTCTGTAACATTGGGAAGGATCCCATTGCTCTACGGAGTGTTGTTGGCGATCATCTTGCTGAAAGGGAAGACAGCAAAGAGGACTTGAAGCACTTCATGGATGAAGCTCCACGACTGCAGTCCTCGGTGCGGATGACCCCTCAGCAGACCAGAAACAAAGCTCCTCACAATGGAACCAATAGCAATATTAGAGGGAATATGTATCTTGCCAAGGATTTCATTTTATTTGGATCCATAATCAATGCCCAAGAAACAGTAGTCAGGAAATCAAATCATGTGTTTTGCTGGGTAAATATGCTCAGCAGTAGAAGTAATGACAGCTAGGATGGTGCAGGACTGGGCAGTGTTTCCTTCTGCGGTACCTGGGTCACTTGAGTCGGAACCAACTACCAAGGCCCTGAAAACAACAACAGAGACTCCTCAGGGGCGCCTCTCAAGAGGCACTTGGATTCCTCAGGAAAGGAGGCCAGGAGGCAGGCAGCTAGTGATGCGTGGTTGAATTTATGATATAATTAAGATTTCTATAGTTTATCGAGTATCTAACAGTGTTCTAAACATTATTTTCTTTTCTCCTTATAGCTGGCATAGCCTCACTTTACAGATGAGGAGACTGAGGCTCAGAGATAGTGTTTCTTCTTTAATGCATTGCTATTCAATAAGGAACCACTTTCATCCATGCCCCGCCGTGGCCATTACTCAACTGCCAAGTTAAGGGTCACAAGTCATTACTAGGCTTTATGCACACAATTTGGTGAGTATTCAAGGTGCGTGTTTCATGACCAAAATAGGTATTTATCTTTACAATGAAGGGAATCATAAGTTGTATTTCTTATTTAATCCTGGGTTGGAGCTATTTTTACTTGCTGAAAAATGATTATTTAAATGGAATTCATTTGTGTATCTATTCTCCACCGTGTTCCAATGAGGATTTAAGCAACTCTCAGGACTTTAATAAAACATGTGGCCCTGACTGCAGAGGAAGGTACCGTCCACATTCCAAATAACCCATGTGTACAGCCAGTTGCCAGCAAATGAGGCATTGCTTGTCTTTGGTTCACTGGGGTTTCAGTTGCTTTCCTTAAAATGTTACTCTGTTCTTCAGAAGAACAAAGTAAGTATGAATTTCTAGATTTAAAGACATTGGGTTGGTTCTCTAATTTTTTCCCCAAATCCTGAAGTTCTAACTCAGCCTTTGCTTTGTTCTCTGCCAGGAAGCCTTGGGGTGGGGGTAGGGGGTCGGCCAGGAGTGGAAAAAGAAGGGTGCACACAAACTATTTTCACAACAATAGCATCATCGGTAAACAAATATGGGGAGATGTCCACATGCACAAGTAATCAATGGAATGCAAATTAAAACAGCAATGAGGTTGAATTCTCACATATTAAATCAGTGCTACATTTATTAAAAAACGAGACTAAACAAGCCTACAGTGAACCTGAATATGCAACATCATGGTAATGGGAGAAAAGATGTAAGTTATCAAAGACTCACTTTACTTCTATCTACAATAAATGCCTATAGATAGCAGCAGATAAGAAATCAAACAGCATATTGTGTTTAGCAAATCTGTTGCAAAATACCTCTTTTAAAGTGTTACAAAGCAATGATGTCACTTAAGACTAAAGTGTGCCTGACCCAAGCCTTGATAATTTCAACCACCTCCTATGCATGAGAAATCTGGACAGGGAACAAAGAATGTTGAAGAACTGATGTCTTTGAACTCTGGAGTTGGTGAAGAATACTAAAGCCACCGTGGGTTTCCAGAAGAACAAGCAAACATGTCTTGGAAGGCATAGAGCCAGAAGATCCCTTAGAAGCAAGGATGGTGAGACTTTGTCTCGCCTACTTCGGACATGTTATCAGGAGGGACCTATTCCTGGAGAAGGACATCATGCTTGGTAAAAGAGTGGAAGA
>NW_022103929.1:2031033-2032637 GCF_000313985.2 Echinops telfairi | reverse complement strand
TAAATGCTTGATCCAAATGGTTGATCATTTAAGATGTGCACATATCAATAATGTTATCGTTCCCCTTAAAAACTTGCCTATTGGTTGGCTGAAAATTGAGCCACAGGTTAAGTTTAGTTCTAGACCCTAAAGGTGACCAAGGACCAGAGTCTCAGGGATTCATTCTACTAGTCTTTATCAGGCCAATAAGCCTGGTCTCTTTTCCAATTTTGGATTTTGTCCCAGATTTCTTCCCACTCTATCCTGACCTTCTACTGCGATTCTTGTTGGAGCAATTGGTAATGATGGTAGGTATCATCCATGGCTCCTGTAGGCCAACAGTCCAACAGATAGCTGTCTCCTTATGTCTTCTGTTTTCATCACTCTTGTTTCCCTCCTGACAGGGAGAGATGGATATTTGCACTTTCAGTGGTTGCTTGCTAGCTTTTAAGACCCTAGTTGCTACTTACCCAGACAGGATGAGATGCCTGTCTATGTTCATGAAGTTTGCACAAGCTTACCCCTGTATACTCTTATGCTCTGCCACATCCGGGGATAAAGCTGAGCAAAGGTAAGTAAGTGCCCATGTACACATATTCACTACAAACACATATATACTATTTGCCTTTCACACTTGCATTCCTTCACATTCATCATTCTTCATCGCCCTCTCTCTTATTATACAGTGTCCTCCTCTGCACCCAGTGTCTTGAAGTCTACTTGATTTCGTCTCCATTTTGAAGTTCTGTAACTGCACGATTCCCTCTTTTTAATGTTTTCATTTTATCTCTTGTGTCAAGAGTCTGTATAGCCTGTCTGCCTTGATCTCCATCTTGCCAGAAGCCTCAAGACCTGGTCATTTTAAAAACAGAGTTTCAGGTGTGTCTCAAACCTTTTTTTTTCTGCTTCCACAATGCAAGCTAAGCTAGTTACTCTAGGGCTTGGAGTGTTTTAGTGTGAGTGTGTGTGTGTGTGTGTGTGTGTGTGTGTGTGTGTGTGTGTGCTGGAGCATCAGGGTGCTATCACGCACACACATGCACACACCTACACCTTCTGGACTTATATCTGGAGTTTGGGAGAAGAAAGAGGAATAGGGCTGTCTCCCTAGTGGCCGGAGGTTGTCGTGACCCATTTGTGAATCATGGTTGTAGGCTGGGCCCTTCAGGCCCCCATGAACAGGGACTCCATTTCCAGCCCTTTCTCCCTAGGCTCTGGTGGGTCTTTCATAGACAAAGCTACTCCCTCCAGTTAGCCCTCAGCGAGCACGTCAAGCACATCCCTCAGGTGTCCAAGACCCTTGAACTAATGTCAAGAGGTTGCCAGCAAGTCTGAAGTCTCTAATCTTTTCGACTCCCCCAACCTCTACTGTGCCTGACCGCTATGCCTCTGAGGAACCAGAACCCAAAGGGGCTGTGGCAGTTAGAGCTTATGTCACCTTGTACCTGCGTAGGGGTGGAGTCCAACCTGCCAATCAAGTCACCTGATGTTGCCTCCTGAGAGGTGTGACCTTTTCCTGAGACACTGGGGACCCCTCCTCTCTCTCTGATCCTTTGCCTTCCTGCTTGCTGGGACTCTGTGCCTACCTCTAGGCCAGTGGTCCTCAACCTTCCTAAGGCCACGACCCT
>NW_022103929.1:2028425-2030146 GCF_000313985.2 Echinops telfairi | reverse complement strand
TGAGACAGAGTAGCACTGCCCCACATGGTTTTGAAGACTATACTCTCTACGGAAACAGATTGCCACATCTTTCTCCTATGGCAAAGCTGGTGCGTTTGAACCACCAACCTTCCGTCAGCAACCAAGTGCTTAACCACTGTGCCACTCAGGACTTCTTCTCTCCTTATCTTGATCTTGGAGCACCTTACCTTAGGCCTCAAAGTGACCTCTTTGCTTTTTAACACTTTAAAGAAGTCTTTCACTGCAGATTTGCACAAAGCAAAGCACTATTTTATTTTTTGACTGCTGCTTCCAGGGACATGGATTGTGGATCCAGGTAAATCCTTGACAATATTAATCTTTCCTCTCTTGAACCACGGGGTTGTTCACTAGTCCAGTTGTAAGGACTTTTGTCTTCTTCAAGTTGGGGGGTCGTGCATATTGTGGGCTGTAGCCTTTGATCTTCTTCATGAAGCACAGCAAGTCTTTCGGCCGGGAAGGTTATGCCATCTGCATATCTCATGTTGTTCATGAGTCTTCCTCCGGTATTGGTGCCATTCTTCTTCAGATGGCCCAGTTTCTCAGCTTTTCTGCTCAGCATCCAGATTGATGTACGGTAAAAGCAGAACAGCCCTGGTACACACCTTTCCTGAGTTTAAACCATGATTATTCCTTTCCTCTGCTCAAATGATTGCTTCTTGGTCCATGTACAGGTTTCATAGGAGCACAACTGGAATTCCCCTTCTCAGGGATTTTATCTATAATCTGTTACAAAGCACTCAGTTGAATGCCTTTGTATAATCAAAAGTTTATACAAGTAAACTTTTTCAGCCAATATTCATGTGAAGTTGGCAATGATTGGAGCCACCAAACCTGTATGACCTCTCTCCCTCTGGGGACAATGACTCTCAAGGTGACTGTGTCCTTGGTGATCCTATACTGCTTGGTGACCTGGGGCAGAAGATTCTTATCAAAACCTCCCACCATACTATTATACCTGCTTATCTAGGTGGAGATATTTACCCAAACACCAGCCAGAAACCAGGGAGTCACCCCAGACATCTTCCCTTCTTTACCCTGCCCGCCCCCGCCCCACCTCCCATCTCCTTGTCATCAGACCCCTTTTTCTGCTTCCTTTTGAGATTTAGCTTCACCATCTCTCACCTGAACATCGACACCCTCATTAATGGTTTCCCTTGCCCGGTTTCTTCCATTTTTAGTGGCAGTAACCTTCCAAAAAGATCAGTCCTATTATACCATACCCCACCCCACCCCCCACCCAACATCCTCTGATGGCTCCCGATTCTCAGAAGAATATTTCAACTTTTTTTTGGTGGGTGTGTGCATTCAACTTGACCCTTGACCTCCAGTCTAGTTTTCGGTTGCATAGTACAAATAGTTAAAGTGTTCAGCTGCTAACTGAAAGATTGGAGGTTCAAGTCCTAAGAGGCGCCTCTTAAGAAATGTCTGGTGATCTACTTCTGAAAACCAGCCACTGAAAACCTTATCATGCACAGTTCTACCTTGGTCACCATGAATCGGAGGTGACTCCATGGTGACTAGTTGGTTTTAGTTATTATATTGAATTGTCTACCTTGTTCTCGTCTATAGTCCACACTGAACTCTCCTCTATCCCTTCTCTACGGACCTATGATTGGGGCATATAGACCCATAGGTTGTTGCCACCATAAGCTTTCCATAGACCTGTACCTGCTGTTAACCCTGGTAAGACTCCCTTTGAC
>NW_022103929.1:2024597-2025584 GCF_000313985.2 Echinops telfairi | reverse complement strand
AAAAAAAATGCAAAAGGGGCATAGGGAAAAAGCTACTATATACAAACATTCTTGGGGTGAGGATCAGGCAGTCTGGAAGGGACCAGATCAAATGCAGGGATCATTTGGAAGGGACCAGATCAAATGCATGGTAGACAACTGGGGAGGAGGTAGGGAAAGGGAACAAAAAAAATGATGAAAATAAGGAAGAAATGGGTAGCGGGGGCACGGGGCGCTAACCCAACCAAGGGGAGGGTATTTTTTATATCCCCTCCTCATTTTTATGTCCTTCTGTTTTTAACTAGGGAAGCTATTGTGAAAGTGAAAATTTTGTGCCAACCTGGCTGGGCCGGGATTCTCCATAGTTTAGCAGTTAAGCCCTCTTGCTATCCCATGATGAGATCTCCTTAAGGGACTGGCCTGCTTCCAATACAATGAACACAGTGTGCTCACTTTCTGGATCCTGTATCTGGCTAGTCAACCTCTGGCTGTTTGGACTCAAGCCAGTGGCCTGCTGTATTGCCTATGGATCCTGGACGTTGTCAACGGCCTGGCATCTTACTTGTGAACCTTAGATTTATTCAACTCTGCAGCCAGAAACCTCATCTGTGGACCAGGAATTCATATGCCTCTGCTCCCTGGGGGCATAGAATCTCAAAATGGCTGTGTCCTTGGTGGCCTACACTGTTTGGTGACCTTGGGGCAGAAGTGTCTCATCAAAAGTTTCTACCATGCTATTATATCTAACTGGCCAAGGGGAGGGCATTTTCCCAAACACCAAACCATAAGCCAGGGAGTCATCTTAGATTCTTGTCACCTAACTTCCTGATCTTGGGTTTATCAGACCCCATAGCTTCTTGAGTCAGAAGCCTGCAGCCTGACATCTGACCTATGGACTTGGAACTTGCCCACCTCTATATGTGTGAGCCATTTCTTTGATATGAAACTCATGCAGGAGAAAAATTAGGTTTTCCTGTTCCCCTAAAAACTAGTAGCCTTGGAAACCCC
>NW_022103929.1:1992803-2024018 GCF_000313985.2 Echinops telfairi | reverse complement strand
TTGAAGTGTCTCACAACTGTCTCACGGGAGTGAGTTGCACTGAGCCATTTGTACTGCTTTATAATTTAATTAATTGTTTATTTTTTAGGTTATACCTCTATCTATCTGTATAAATATATATACAACTATTAGCATTCTGGTTTTGTTCCTCTAGAGAACCTTGTCTAATGCAGGGTGTATATCTGTAGATAAGCTTTACTGGTCTTTCTTCTCTAGTGACTCCTAACACTATGGTGCATTTTACTTTGCTCAGGTTTACACTGTGGTCTTGAAAGATTATTAATAGCACCCCTTTCACTTTCATAGGTGACCCAGTTTATACTGTGAATAGTAACTGCTCACCCTGGCTCTAGAACAAAGCCCCTGTATTGTTTCTCGGTCTGTCTCACCAGTGCCCGGCCCAGCCATTAGCATCGACAGGGACCCTTGGAGCGAAGTGGAATTGAGCTGATGGGAAGAGAGAGAGAAAGCAGGCAAAAGGGTGAGAGGTGGGGAAGTTGGTGTCAATTGGTACTTGAGTGTGGGCCCCTGGGACTCAAGTGAAGAGTCAATAACTATGTGAGAGAAGAGGCTTCCAATCAGACCTGCAGAAAGGGGCTGTAGAGAGAGACATGACATGATTGAAGGGAAGTGATAAGAATGGATCCAAGGCCCAAACCCTGCTAGCCCACCCAGTGACATCAGAAAGAAAGAGATCTGAAAATGCAGCTGGCAGACAAAGAGGAAGTGGGCCTAATGAGGGGGTGGTTGGGGCTGCCTGCTTCTGCCTGTTCCCTTTGCCCAGGCCCAGGCCGAGCGATCTGGCAAGGACACTGAAGTCTCGAGGTCTTCAGACTGCATGGGCTGCTCCTCCTTCCCTCCCTTGACTCTGCCTCCAGCGAATGGCTCTTTCTACAGGTCTCAACGTGAAGGACCTAGCTTCCAGGACGCCTTCTCTGACTAGTCCGCCACCCCTAAACATACTGTTCGGCAGATCTGCCATTTATCCCTTACTCCTGTGATTATCTTCCTACTGGCCACCGTTCTCCATCCCCCGAGTTTGTACAGGGTGGCCGAGAGCACAGGCTCCGACATCTGGCACCTGGGCTCAAATCCTGGTTCTAGTATTTCTGTAGACTCTGTGACCTTGGCCAGGTTAGCAAGGCCTCTGTGCCTTACCTCTATGAGGTTTCTTCATCTGTAAATGGAGACCGTGCCAGCAGCCATCTCATTGGGTCCTTGTGAGGGCGATGTGAGTTGCTGTGCCCTCACTCACCGCTGGTTCTGATTCATGGTAACCCTATAGGACAGAGTAGACCTTCCCCCCGGGGGGTTTCTGAGACAGTACATCTTTATGGGAGTAGAAAGCCTCATCTCTCTCCCCAGGAGTGGCTGGTGGTTTCGAACTGCTGACCTTGTGGGTAGCAGCCCAACAGGTAACCCACTACATAAAACTATTCCTGGTGCATTCTAAATGTACTGTAAGTATTCATATTCAGTACCCCTGTTACTCGAGGGCAGGGCTAAAATTGCTCTTCCTTGGGTAGCAGCTAGCAAAGGACCTGGCACTGAGTAGGTGCTCAACAAATTGTTACATGAAAGCACTTTTACTTATGCCCCTCCCTCCAAGTTCCAAATTCGGCAAGATGAGGCATACCTGTGAGAGCTTTGTGGATGCTCAGGGGCTAGTTGTTGGTCATAGCCAGCCCCAGACTCTCTTCATCAAAAGAGAATCCCTCTATTATGATTTGAATGGTGTCCTCCCAAAATAGCTATTAAAATCTTAGCCCCTGTGTCTGTCTGTGATCCTGTTTGGAAATAGAGTTTTCTTCATTGTGTTAACTTAGGTTACAGTGGGTCCTAAACCTAGTCACGCTTGAGTTATAAGCACCACAGAGTAGACCTGCAGACATACCTGGGGAAAGTCAGATGTCAGTGAACGTCAACAATTGACGGCCAGTCACTAGGAAAGGGAAGATAGGACCACAGAAGGACTCAACATGGCTGAGACCCTGATTTGGCCTCCAGAAGTGTGAGGAAATATATTTTGTTTGTTGAAACACCCTCTTGTGGCATTTCTGTTCTGGGAGCACAAAGTAATCCAGACATCCTCCTGATGATAGTCCACTCTGACTTGAGCACCTACTGAGGCTCGTGGCTCCTACTTCCCAGGTGCCGGGTTGTCTTTGGTTAGAAGAACATTCTGTGTCAAGAAAGCGAAGTCTGCCTCTGGTACCTTTCAGCCGCTGTCACAGTTCTGGCCCCTGGACCTCAGCTTACTCATTAAGGAATGCCTCTAAGAGACTCGAGGATGTGAGAGCTTCCAAGTCCTGGACAGATTTATGGATTAAGGAGTGGGAAGGAGGGGCTGGGGCAGATGGCTGCCTTGGCTGCCTAGGGAAGTACTGTGGGCTGGCTGGCTGGCCATCCCTGTGCAGGCCTCTAAGGGGAAACTGGCGGTGAGAGGACAACAGAGCCACGTTTAGTTAAACCGTCGTTCTTGGTGGAATCCCAGGGAGCCTGAATAATTGACAGTGTGGTCAGTAGCTGACCGCTAACTTCCAAGCGTGGTGGAATCGATCTGGTCAACATTTACTGCCCCAGCCCCAGGAGGCCCAAAGGGTCAGAGGTGAGAAGCACTGCCCCATCCTGAGTCCTAATCAAGCAGTGAAAACTTGGAGGCAGGTGGGCCAACCTATGTGGCCCAGACTTGCTCTTCTCTGAATCCAGGGCCTCATCTTTCCTCTGGGTCTGGGAATCCATCCCTAACAGGCTGGTTGAATGGGAAAAGGCGGGTAAAGGACAATAAGGATGCAGGTGGGTAGGAGAGGTACTGTGCCTCATTTGTAAGGTGCTGAAATTCTAAGTACCCGTGGAGCAGCCCGGAGGAGAAGTTGCAACACTTGGAGTTGAAAAGAGCCATTAAGTGGACTGTGGTTGTTACATAAATTCATGTCAACTTGATAAATACGTGTAGGGGTGGGGTCTAGCCTGTCAATCAAGCCACAGCTGATGATGTCTCCTTGCAGGTGTGGCCTTCTCATGAGCATTCTGGGAACTCTCTCTCTGCCTTGTCTTCCTGTTAACAAGCTACGCAGAGACTTGCTGAGCCCTTCAAGAGCCTCTCTTTCTCTGCTTCACCTTTCTGTTGAAGAGCCACACTTGGAGAGCTGGAGGAGCCAAGTGGAGACCCTTGCCAGCGTTGAGATGCTTCCACCTCCATTGGATGCACAAAACTTTGCACCCACCGGCCTTTTGCATCATTGCATGTGACTGAGTACATCTGAAGAAGGATCCATGGACTTGTATCAGACTTATGGGCTAATTTCAGACTGAAGGACTTGATCTAGACTGGGCTGGATGTTTTCTCAATATATAAGTTCTCTTTGATAAAAAGCTCTCTCTTACACATATATGAGTGTCTCTGGATTTGTTTCTCTAGTCAACCTGGCCTAACACATGGATATTTGAGAGCTCCCAGCTCTAAGTGGTCCCTGAAGCCACAGAAATGGGTGAGGTTGTCTAGGGTGAACATAGAGTCAGGGGAGAACCCAGTCCAGGCAGTGGGAGACCACTGACATTTGAGACAAGGGTCTGGGCTCCCTGAGAGGTGGCCCCAAGAGATAAAGAAGGTGTCATCAAAGAAGAGCAGGGAGAAAAGGAGGTTGTGGGTCGAGGTCAGGATGCAGAAAGGTGCCGAGAGGCCAGAGTAGAGCCAGGTTGAAAAGCATCTGCTTGATCTAGCAATAGAGGCTCTTCAATGACCCCTGTGGGGGCAATTTTAGGTGAGTCATGGATTTGGATGATTTTCTTAACATTCCTAGAAGCAGGGACGTAAGGGGAACTGATGGACATTCCCTTGCATGGAGGAAGCGCCGGCCATTTTCAGGAACACCTGAATTTAGTCCTGGATTAAAAGCCCTACTTTTCAGCCCAGCTGCTAAGGAAACCTTTTAAAATATAGCCCCTGCTGTCTTCTCTAGCCTCAATGACCATTCACCCCTGTCGTCCTCAATTCCACTCTTCCAGAACACTCTTATTCATCCCTCAGATCCCAGTTCCCTGACACATAGCATTGATCGCCCTCTCCTCTGTATCTGCTACGCTATTCTCTTTTTGCCTGTATTTGTACGTTCATGATTCGCACATGGAATCTGCACACCTACTATGTGCAGGTTCTGTGCAGACTCTGGGGATTCAGAGGGAAAGGGACGCACACACCCCGCTCCTCGTGGAACTTATCCTTAACACACCGTGTGGCCGCGTCTTTTGGTTATCGTGGGCCGGGTGCAATGGACCTTCACAGGGTTGTTGGTAGAGGCACTGGCCGGGGAAGTCCCCTGCAGTCTTTGTGTTGATATCCACATAAGGGCTATTAGCTGCGATTATGGGGTTTCAAGTGGCAAAATCTTTCACTGGTGCTGTTGCTGGGGGCCATCAAGTCTATCCCAAGTCACACTGACCCCCACTCGAAAAAGCGAAACTGCCCTCCAGGGTCTTCTTGGGTATAATCGTCACCAGAGGACCTCACCAGGTCTTTCTCCTGCCTGCAGAGTGGCTGAGTGGATTTGAACTACCAGCCTTTCAATTAACAGCCAAACAAACCCTTAACCATTGCCACACCAGGACAAGATAGACTCAAGGGAGGAATGAATAACCAAACGGACAGGAGGGCCTGAAACAAAATTGAAACTTGTTGATTGCAGCCACCCCATAGGACAGGGTAGAACTGCCCCTGTGGGTTTCCAAGACTGAAACTTTTTATGGGATTAGAAAACCTCATCTTTTCCCCAAGGGGTTGGTGGTGGTTTCAAACTGCTGACCTTATAGTTAGCAGCCCAGTGCATAACCACTATGCCACCAGGACTCCTCCACAGGAAGACAGTCACACAGAAACTAAAACCAAGGACTGCAGTGTGGTTAGCGCTTCTCTCCCTCTCACTCTGTCTCTCCCCCACCTGCCTTCTCCTACTCAAACAGGTGATGGCAGAAAACAGTGGCCGAGTTCAGGCAGCGGCAGAACCAAGAGGCCTGCAGGAAACACAACAGGGAGTTTCCATGCCCACAGAGCAAGAAAACTGATGAGTCCTTCCTGGCAGCAAGCTTGCTGGCAGAGTTGGGTACTTCTGGGCACTTGGTGGAGCTAGGCTTGCTGGCCCATAAAGCCAGAGCTGAGCCCCTTTGGTGCTGCTGGGCACTTACTGGCAGAGCTAAAAGAGTTTTGTATCACTTGCATGAGGAGGGCAGAGACCAAGGGCCTTCAGGGCTGGGACATGCTTGTGGGCACAGCTGAGAAGAGGCTGTCCTGATTGAAGGATTATAATCCTGGGTTATTTCTGGTTGGTCTTGAATTGTAACCTGTTACTTCCCTAAGAAACCTCTTCATTGTGAGTCTGGTCTATGAATTCTGTGTGGCCATTGCAATGAGTAATTGGACCTCATAGAAAACTAGAAAATGTCATTGGTGTCTGAATTGGTAAAAAGATTGAAGGGTGGAGGTGTGTCTGACTTCTGCTTCTTTAGAATCAGTTTTGGACTGTTGATCTTGACATTCCTGACCCACCTTGTGCTGTGTCATGTGCCTCCACCAGGCCATAGAGCCAAGGCTGAGAAAACCCTGTTCTGAACTTTCACCAGTCATCTCTGACTCGCTGCTGTTGTCAAGGCCAACGCATAGAGACCCTGTGAGTTTCCAAGACTGGAAACATGGGCTCTCATGGGAATCGAAAGCCCCCTCTTTCCCCCTTGGAGTAGCTGGGGGTTTTAAACTTCTGACCCCGTGGTTAGCAGGTCACTGTGTAATCGCTCTGCCACCAGAGCTCACCATCTGTGGATGGAGAGTGCCCACATGGCAACTCCTGCTGGGGCGCCTGCATGGGCTGGGGAGAGAAGCTGGCTCCTAAGGAAGGGGCTTGCTCTTTCCAGAAGGAATGCCTGGGGGGTGGGGGGGACTCCTGCCAGCAGCAGGCGTCTGTCGGGCCCCAACCCTCGAACAGGCCCTCGGGAGCGGCTTTGTGACTGTGAAAAATATTAAAGACAGACAGCGGGCACAGATGGGATGTTTTCTTAATATACTATTACTCTGTGGTATCGATTCTCTATTACACACCCATGAGTGTCTCTGGATTTGTTTCTGTAGTCCACCCGGACCAACAGAGTTCGGCAAACTGCAACTCTTGAGCCACATGTGGCTCTTTCGACACGTACATGTGGCTCTGAAGTAAAGTGGAAAAGTGTTAGAGGGTGTTATTCAGGTACTGGTGATTTCACTTGTCAAAATACACTGCTGACTCTCAAACACATTTTACATTGCTGCGAGGGACCGGATTGGCTCTTCTGTCTCAAACGTTTGCCGACACCTGGTCTAGAGGGAGCTTCACGTTTTTATGTCCTAGACCCCTTTGCCATCGGGTCAAGCCCAAGGATCCCTTCTCAGAGTAATAGCTTTTAAAGCACTGGATCGGGATGAAAAACAATTGTGCTGGTTCTACCCCCAGCCCCCCAAGGACCTGGAACACTAAAGACGTGTGAAAACACTGATGCGTTCGCGCTGCCCAGGAGTCTCCAGGGTGGAAAGAGATGGAAGCCACTGCGTCTTTCCCGAGAGTGGAAGTGTTAGCCCCATCGGGCCGAGATGGTCCTGACGAAGCTGAGTGTGAAGGCAATCCTGGAGGGAATATGGTTGGGGACCCAGGGGCGGTGCCAAAGCCACATGCATCAGGTTCCTATTAATAAATATCAAAATGCTAGCATCTATTTTTGAGACCCTCCAGTTAATAAAGCAGGGCTCTGGTTGAACCCAGAGGCGTTGCTTGGAAAAGGATCAGGTCGCTCTTAGAATTGACAGAGGCGGGAGACATGGGCTTGGTGACAAGCAGGAGGTCTCAGCTCCAGCCTTGGTGCCACGCCTTCAGTGGCTGCTGCCTGTCAGCTGGTCACTGGGGCTCCTGCTGGCACCAACAGCCATGGAGATGACTTACCACATACCATGAAGGTACCAGGCTGCTGCAGCCTCTGCAAATTGGACTACCCTGCACCTTTGTGCCACTGTAAACATTCAGCGGCCTGGAGGGTGTGTCTCATTGGCCACACACAGGGCACTGTGCATACTTTAGTTGCTGGGGCTGTGCACTCGCCACCCCACACAGCGTCGGTAGGGAGAAGTGGCATTTCCACTAGCCCCCAAATAGATGCTGGTCATCCAAAGCAGTAGATGTCTGGTGCAGTTGTGTGTGTGTGTGTGTGTGTGTGTGTGTGTGTGTGAAAGAGAGAGAGAGAGAGAGGAGTCATGTCATCTCTCAAGAGGGATTCTGTTGAGAGCTTGGGTCTGTGGTGGTGTGTAGGGACATGTCACCCTGCAGAGAGACTCCCTCCTCCCACCCCACCCCCTACAAAGGAAATACTGCCGGGCCCAAGTCAGAGAAGAGGGCCATTCAGGAAATGAACCAGACTTTCCTGTTTCTTTCTCTGCAACCTCTTAGCAACTCCTTCTGGGGTGAGCGAGCAAGGACCCTGGGAACCTTGGGTGGGCTCCTCTGGAGGGAGAGGCAAGTGGACTTCCCGTGATCAGTGGCACAGGGGCTCGTGAGTCTTGATGTTGCTCTTCGGGCAGGGCCATTTGTCCTCTGTGTCTGCTGCTCCCCTCCCTCCTGGCACACTGGAGGCGCCAAGAGGGCAGGTCTCCCATCTCAGTCACCTCACACCCAGCCCCAGGACCCACACCAAGACCAAGCCAACTGTTCACCAACGCAGTCTTTCTTTCCCCTGGGCACCCAGTCTCCATTTCCCACCCTCCCTTGCAGTTAGATGACATGTGTCATGTGACTTAGATGGATCACCCCCAGGGCTGACCCTTAAAACCTTCAGGAGGCAGCCTTCCTCATGGTCCCCACATCCAGCTGAAGGCAGATGGCTCCGAGGCTCCAGGGGGTCGTGTGGCACGAGAGGGAGGGAGACATGGGGGCCTGGAATGACCACGTGGAAGACTCATTGGCCAAAGAGACCATTTTATTGGGTCCCTGGGATTTGGGAGTTTGTTGCAGCAGCTAAGGTGACCCTCATACGCTCAGAAAAGGGCTGCTCAGGCTGGTCTCTGATGCTGAACAAAGCACCGTCCTGGCCTGGGCCTCAGTTTTCCCAATTCTAGGAGGAGGCTGGACCAAGGGACCTCTAAGGAGCCTTCCTCCTGGGGAAGGGTAAGATTTGAGCTGTATGCACACATCCACACACGGGTACACACGCGCGTGCGTACGCGCGCACGCACAGGTGCTTGCACACCTGCCCTGGGGACTTTTTGTGAGGAGAGGCCCCCGAATGCTTCCGGGGTACTCTCTCAGAAGCACCCAAATGAGTATAGTGTCCTGGGACCTCATTTCTCAAGATGTTAGCGGAGCCAAAACACCCGTTACAGCCCAATAAACATGACGCCCAACCCCAGGGATAAAATGTGTTTGTTTATATGGACTTTTATAGCTTCCGGGGTAATAACATTCTAATCGCAGGTTTTCCCTAAACCACCAGACAGTGCCCTCAACGCTTCCCTCCTTCCCACCCTCCCTCCGCTCCCCCCACGGAAATCCCCACTTCCCTCCCCTCCCCCTACCCCCACCCACACGCATAGCATCACAGGGAAAGAGGAAGTAGCAGCCTTTGTTCTTAGTATCCGTGGTCCTTTGGGACTAAATTATCACCTTTGTTGCTGCTTCACTCAACTCCTCCGAGGCCAGTGGAGGAAACAACGGGGGATGAAGCAGAGGCTCCTGTAGTGGTTCCTCCTCTCTTTCTTAGTTAGGGGAGGCAGGGCGCCAGTGGGGCTGGAGGGGGAGCGGAAGGGCTGGGTCCTGTAGACCCTTGGGTCATAGAACAGCTCCCACTGAGAATGTGCAAGACATATGCTAACTGTTTTGCATATGTTAACAACTTTAAATACCAGGAAGATATTTTGGGTGGCAACCCCATTTTACAGTTAGGGAACAGTTGTCCCAGGTGGACTAGCCAAGTCGACTCCAGACTTCCTTATCTTAAGGGCCAGGAGAGGCAAAGGAAGAGAGGAGCATGGTCAGCACAGCTTGGCAAGCAGAGGGCTGGACTGGGGGCCATTGGCGGTCACAGCTATAAATGGAGTGCTACTGATATGGGTCACCATTGGCTCGATGGCAGTGAGTTTTTGACTGGTGTCTAGCACATGGAAGCCAGGGCAGCTCTTAAATATCGTCTCATGGGCAGGGTGCTCCCCTATCGTAAAGACCGATCTGGCCCCCAAGGTCCAATGTCAATCATCTTGAGATGGAGGTCAGTCAGGCCTGCTATCTCTGTCACTTCGTAGCTGTGTGGCCTCTTCTCTGACCCTCAGTGTCCTTCTCAGAACATTGGTATACCAGGAATGACACACAGCCCGGCCAGCAGAAAGTGCCCAACAAATGCCCACCCTATTGTTTTTGCCTACTCCTTCCCTGCTCTCCCCTCTCCCCTGCCCCAGTCCTCACCACACGTCACTACCCAGAAACAGAACCGGGCCCTTCACAGGGAGCTTGGGAGAGTTATGAGCTTCTATCCCCTGCTCCCTCCTGGCTGTGCCGACTTACTTCGTCTTCGGCTCCTCTAATTACTTATTTAAAGGCTATCGATTCCTTGGGCTGCTGCTGGGAGGCCTCGCAGAATTGCATGTCTCGCAAATAGCAGGAGAGCTGTGGCCTAGCTACTGGGGCCTCAGCCTGACATAACCAGGCAGGGGGTTATTTTCGCCCGGGATGCTTGTGAAATATTCATGTGCTGATTTAAATACCGAGGTTGTCAGAGCTGGAAAGGGCCAGAGAGATCAAATCGGCAAAGCCTGCCCTCATCCGGAAGGGAGTAGCGCTGGTGGCAGTGGGGAGGGGGAGCCCTGGCAGAGATGAAGACTCCGGGATTCGGTGTCAAGGCGGAGACCACACTCAATGTGTGGCCTTGGGCAGGTTACGTCTTCTCTCTGGGGCCTTGTTTCCTCACCTCTAAGGAGGGAGAGGGGGATTATAAGGCTGACATGAGAGGGATATTCAAGAGCAAAGTCAGCACCTAGTAGGCCTACAAAATTGAATTACAGTTGCAGTCAGCAAAGCTTTCTGAGCCTTCATTTCCTCCTCGAGAAATTCCTAGAGTTGTTAAGATTATACGTGATGATAGCTATGAATAACTTATACCAGGCCAGGGACAGAGTCATGGCTGACAGATGTTGAGTGTTTAACTACTGCTTATTAATACCTACTATGTCCCCATCAGTAGCTCCCACAACCAGGGTAAAAGCTGGCATTATCTGAGTCCCAGGGGTAAGCAATAAAGTAACTCTCCGGGGGATGGAGGAATAGCTTGATTTGTAGCCTTCATCAATTTCCGTGGTGTAAATACTCACAATGGCTGAACTCAAGCTACCAACATGACATCATTGAATACAGATTTCGGGAAAGATGTATGTAACACAGAGCCTCTTGTCTTACAGGTGAGGAGACTGAAACTCAGGAAGGTTGAGTGACTTGTCCAAGCAAGTGATTGATGGAACCGGGCTGTGTGCCTCCAAAGCATAGCTTTTAAAAAAAACCCACCTCACCCCCCACCAACCAGGGTTGAGTTCAATAGTCACAGGGGTTCAATACAGCATTAGAGACAGGAGGGACTTGGCCAAAGCCACACCAGGAGATGCGCCAGGACAGCCCTGTGTTCTTCTCGTCAGGTATTTAAGGTAGCCTTGGGGCCACCCTGAGCTTTCCTCAAACCCCCAGCCTGCACGTCCAGGAGAGCACAGAACCACTCTTGATGGAGTCCCCAGTCTAGCTGGGTTACCAGTTACTTCCAACTGACTTGTGAGGTCAGGACACCGATACACAGTTCCTGGGGGAGGAAATGGGAGTTTGGAGAAGGGAAGTGACCATCCCAAGCCCACACAGCTGGGGTATAGCAGAGATGGGATTTAAACCCTGGTCCACAGTGGCTCAAAAGCCCTCATAGCTTCCCCTGTATGCCATGTAGTCGCCCTTCACCCAGGTCATAGATTACAAGAACCATGGGGTGAGACCTATTTGTTTGTCTTTTAAGACCTATTTGTTTAAAAAAAATTGTCCTCATCCTGACTATATATTTGAATCCAGTGAAATTTAAACAAATCAAACCCAAACCCACTAAGCCAGTCCCCGACCCGACCCCGCAACCACTTGAATCTGAACCCTGAGGGCGGGGCTCAAGCATGCCCAGTCTTTAAAAGCTTTTCAGAGGATGTGCTGTGCTGCCCTGCCTTGTCCTTCTGTCAGTCCTGGCTGGCCCTAAGAGGAAGCAGTTGCTAGTGACCTAGTGTGTTAATCCGGGTACACTAGAGAAACAAATCTGGAGACACTCACATGTGTATAAGAAAGAACTTTATAGACAAGAGCAGTTGAATATTGAGAAAACATCCTAACCCAGTCCAGACCAAGTTCATAAATCTGATATTATCCCATATGTCTGATGCAGATCTATAAAGCCCTCTTCAGACTCACGAAACACATGCAATGACGACGCCGAATGCAGGAAGATCACAGGCCAGTGGGCGGGAAGTCTTGTGGATCCAGTGGTGGTGTAAGCATCTCAGCGTTGATGTGGGTCTCTGTGTTTCTTCTTCGGCTCCAGAGGTCTGCTCCATCAGCCTCTCTCCATGTGTCTTCTCCACAGGGATATCTCTCAGGGAGTGAGCTGAGGGAGAGTGTCTCCCGCCTCCCAGGAGGAAAAACAGGAGTTCCCAGTCAGGAGAAGGCCTCCCACACAGAGGCCTCATTGGCTATTTCCTGATTGAAAGGCTAGACTCCCCACCACACACACACACACACACACACACACACACACACACACACACACACACACATTCTTAATCCTTAAATTGACACCAAATTATGTAACTGCCACACCTAGTATCAGGTTTGAGAAGAAAAAAGGACCCCCACCAAGTGCAAATAGTCCAAGAATCCATTGTGGGAGATGTTTCTAGAATCTAAAGTGGATAGAGAAAGGGACAGTTTACATATACACATCAGCCAGACCTCATCCAATAACATAGGTACCCACAGGTGAACTCTATCAACTCCTTGTGATGGGGAAGGGGCCCAGAGAGGTGAAGGAACTTGCCCAAGGTCATGGATGAGAAAGTGGCAGTGCATGGGAACCCAGATACATGCTGCTCCTCAGTTCAGGACCTTTGCAAGGCCCCTTCACTTTGGTTTGAAGACAGCGGCCTCCACTTACCTTCAGCCCCTGTCACTATGACCCCTCCCCCGTGATGGGACAGCAGGGGCTCCTGGCTGCCTCTGCCAAGGAGGCTGGTGTCTGGGCCTCAAAGCAAGGTCAGCTGCAGCCCAGGAGCTTGCCACCTCTCCAGCCCAGAGAGGCCACCCACAGGGAAATCTTTAAATGGTGTCAGGTTCATTACCTTTGTGGGGGGTGGGGGTGGGGAGCAAGAATGCTAGGAAGACAGGCCAATTCACGCTACCTCCTTTAGCTGAGTCAGCACTGCAGAGAGGCCTCCCTGGCCACAGAACGGAATTGCAGAAATCTGCAGCTATTTTGGAATTTCTCTGCACTGGCTGGCATGGGAGGTGACAGAACAGAGGGGTGGTGGGGGGACCGGCTGTTGTCTCATCCTCTCTGCTGGCTTCTTCCTCCACACACTCCCACCTGGCTTCTTGTCCAGGGCTTTGCTAGGTTCCTGGTCTTGGACTCACACAGCACTCGGTAGCCTAGAAAGCCCTCATCTCCAGCCCCCCCCCCACACCCCCACAGCCCGCCCAGTGATTTACCACTTTCAAGTGCCTTCCGGATTAAAGCAAGCTAATCCACAGTCCCCTTCCTCATGCGTCAACATTTACAAAACACTCCGCAGATCACAACACATTTTGCAAAGATCCTTTGCTGGCACCGAGTGAGTGCTGGCCTCTCGCAGGCTTCCTAGTTTGCAAGCCCACCGGCACCCTCAGCTCACTGACCCGCGGAATGCTGACCAGAGCGGGTAATGATGTTCTACAGTGCAGCAGGCACTCCTATGAGCATTGAAACCAGGGCGGGTAATGATGTTCTACAGTGCAGCAGGCACTCCTATAAGCATTGAATGCATGCGAAAGCCTTTCATGTCACAACAACCCTGTAAGGTTGGAACTATTATCACCGAGAAGGACATCCAGGCACAGTGGGGGACAGCAGTGGGGCCTGGATTTGAAGTGTTGCTATTTGATGGGCCTGGGGCAGATTTTACACCTATTTTTTTAGTTAAGGAAAACAAAGGCCCAGAGCAGTGGCCAGCTCCATCCACTTGCTGTGTGACCTTGGGCAGGTCTTGGTCTGTCTGTATCTTCACTGTAGAATTGAAGGACAAGCTCTACCTTGTCCTTTTCCCAGGAAGGAATACATTTTACGTGTAGAGGTGACAGTGGGGCTGGAGGAGAGCCAAACCCAGGCAGTATCTTGTACCCTGTGTGCCCTGTGCCAAGGTCATTGTTAGCAGAAGCCCAGACTCGGTTCCTCCCATTCAGAGGTTCTGTTGGGTAAGAAGCTCACTAGAGGGCCTCTCCCTGGACCTCTTGAATCACACAAACACACACACACAAAACAAAAACAAAAACAAACCTCTCTGCCAATGAGTCAATCCTGGCTTACAGAAACTATAGAACAGAGTAGAACTGCCTCTGGTTTTTCTGAGGCTGCAAATCTTTATGGGAGTGGAACGCCTCATCTTAATCCCTTGGAGCAGCTTGTGGGTTCAAACTGCTGACTTTGTGGTGAGCAGTCCAACATGCAACCCACTCTGTGACCAGGGCCCCAAATCACACACAGGAATAGGGAAAGGAGGGTGAGGAGCAGGGAACTACAAGGCTGAGAAGGGCCTAAACTTCAGGAGAGAAGCTGCAGAAGTGGGGGTGGGTACCCAGCCAGAAACACCCATCTTCTGGGGCTTGTCATCTGGTGATAGCCCGGTCGACCATGCAGTCTGTTGTACAGACGGGGAAACAGACCCAAAGAGGGAAGGGACTCATGGTCCTGCAGGCAATCACATGCAGAGATGGGACGAAAATTTATTTCTAGGCTCTTCCCATGGCCCATACTTCTGCACTGAGGAGGCCTTGGATCATTTGTTTCTGGCCTTGGACCAGCTTTTCGGTCAATTAGTCAGTCCACCAGCCATTCTACAAACGGTCCTCCACACCCAGATATATCGAACTTGGAGACGATAATGGTGGCCATTGTGTAGTTGCATAGCTGGTATCGATTTGGGACTTGAGAGGATTAAGAGTGAAGGGGTGGAGTCTAATCTATCAATTGGGTTATAGCCAATGAGGCCGCTGTGTGGGCGTGGCCTTCTCCTGAGGATTCTGGGAATTCCTGGATTTCCTCCTTGTAGGCCAGAGACACACACTCTCTCACTCTCTGTGTGCTCACTCCCTGAGAGATGTTCTACTGACAAGACACATGGTACTGCACTGATAGACCCCCGTGCCCTGGGAACTGGAGGAGTCACGTGGAGACCCCTGCCAGCGCTGAGAAACTTCTACCACCACTGGATCCCAAGACTTCCCACCCACTGGCCTGTGATCGTCCTGCATTCGGCATCATTGCATGTGTCTCGTGAGTCTGAAGAGGACTTTATAGATTGGTATCGGACAGATGGGCTAACATTGGACTTATGGACTTGATCTGGACTGGGCTGGGATGTTTTCTCAATATTCAATTGCTCTCGTATGTAAAGCTCTTTCTCATACACACATGAGTGTCCATGAATTTGTTTCTCTAGTCTGCCCAGACTCACACAGCCATGATCATGGTTCCCACGCTCACGGAGTTCATAGTCTACAGCTGCCCTGTCCAATACTTGAAATGTGACGAGTTCACATTGAAGTATTGTCAGTGTGTTGCATGTGTACCATACACATTGGATTTCGCCGGTTTAGTAAGAAAAACATGTAAACTGTCTCATTGAAATTTTTTATCTCGATTTCATGTATAAAGGATACTCCAGATAGTTGGGTTAAAGAAACGAATTAAAATTAATTTCACCTACTTCTTTTTACTTTTCTGATAAGGAGACTGTGGTCAGCTCTCCATCTCTGTGGGTGCCGCACTGCAGGATTCAACCAGCTGTGGATGGAAACCATTCAGGAATGACTGGGGGTGCAGGGATGACAAAAAAGCAATGAAATAATCCAAGTGATCCTTGGCGGAGGCTACCAGGGAGTGTCAAGAGCTCTTTACAGAGCATGTCTATGGTAGTCGGTATTATAAGTAAGCTAATAATGATCTAAAGCAAGTAGGAGGGTGTGTGTGTGTGTGTTATATGCAATCACTCTGCCATTTATTGAAGAGACTGGGGCGTCCAAAGAGTTTGGTGTCAATGTGGGCCCTGGAACCAAGCCCCGTGGAGGCTTTGACCATGGAAACAGCATACGCGGTGCCCGCTGCCTTTCTATTGGCGAGCACTGCTCCACAGGGAAGCACTGAAAAGGACCAAGTAACCTGATCAGCAGCCTTGCCTCTGTGGCTCCACTGGCCAGAGGTGCCGCTGGGCTCAGATCACTTGTGGAAAGCTGATCAGGAAACAGGACCAGCGTCCAAGAGATGGAGCCAGCTTTTACTTCTGAGTCTTCTTCCAAGGCCATTTCCAAGTCCTGCTTCCAAGGCCATTTCCCACCATCCCATTCAGAAAACCCCAAGCCCACTTTATACCATCACCTTCATACGATCACCAGCAAACCCGAAGTCTACTTCCCACTGTGCGTGTCACCCCCTGACCCTGCCTATTCATCAGAGGGGAGCATCTTCATGACACACCTCTGCTTCTCCTCTCATGGTCACTCCTGGCAAAGCCCTATGCTGGGGGCACCTGCTGTGGTCCAGACAGCCTGTGACTGGTCTCAGTTTTGCCTCTTACCAGCTGGTTGCCAAGCCCACAGTGCTAGGCCTTGAAGGCAAGTAGGAGAGAGTAGGTTAACAGGGGGGTGGGCCCCATGGGCGAGGCTAGGAAGACTTCCCTGAGGAGGTGATGCTTCAGCTGAGGCCCCAAAAGTGAGTAGGAAAAACTAGATGGGAGCAACATGCCAGGCAGCGTGTGAACAGGCAGCAAGTGATTGGTTTCCTGTAGGTTCTGAGAGAAAGCCAGAGTGGCTGGGGCTCCGAGATGCGATGCAGGAGCGGTGTGAGGAGAGTTCTGGGCATAGGGGAGTGCAGAGCACACACAAGAGTCAGGTCTTCACATACATAGAGGGCAGCCGGGAGCTAGGGAAGTTTTGTAAGCAGGGGAGTGTCTGAAGACCTCCGGTTGTCTCTGGCCCTGAACCAGGATTGAGGGAGATTGCTCTTCTTCCGGAGTGAGTTCATGGCGGGCAAAGCCTACTGGAAGCCCAGTGGCGCTGCGCCCTGGCTTTGTGGTCGACCTCTCGTGCTCCAGAGCCCGTGTCTGTGAAACAGGAATAATGCTGACTACCTGAGATAGGTTGTGTGAGGCCTCAGCGACCTAATGCGTGTCAGGTGCTGGGCACACAGTAGGTATTGCACAAATGGCTGGCTGGCCCCTTTCCTTTTTCCTCCCCTGAGTCCCTGCCCCACGTGTCAAACATCACACCCCCGCTCCTCAGGCGGCAGGAAACAGGATCGGAGGAACGCTTCCGCACCCGTCAGAGTATTTATAGCTGTGTTCTGTCAGCCCGTTGTTTTTCGGGTGCACATATATTTTTACATTCTCCACCATCACAGACTTCTCGATGTGGTTGAGACAGCGGGGGTGGAGTGGATGAGCGCAGAGAGTGGCAGGTGGAGGAGGTGACGACATATGGCTCAGGACAGCAGAGAGAGACCAGAAGGCCTTCTGAGCCCAGGTCATTTCCCTCCCAGCACAGAGATCACCACTGGCTCCCCATTGCCCTCTGACTCCACTGGGGTGCAAGGCTCCTTGTGAGGAGGCCCCTGCACACAACTTGGTCACATGTCTCGCCACATCCATCTCGGCTGCCTTCGTCTCTGAATCTGCATGATGTCGGGAAAAGTGAGCTGGACGCTGCCCTGCCCCCTACCAGCTGTGCGACTTCAAGAAAGTTCACTCACTTTTCTGAGCCAATTTTTCCCTTCGGTTAACATGGAAGCAACACACACAGCCCTCCTCCCTGACTGACATGGTTAGGATCCAAAGACCTAATGTGAAAATTGACCTTACGGGAAACGGGGGGATGACTGCTTCAGATCACACAATGGAGGATGACTACATCGTGGCACAGCTGTCAGATCACATTATGGCTTAACTGCCAAGTCTCACCATGACAGAAAGGCCAAACCACTGGGAATCACGGCCCAGCCAAGTTGACACATAACCATCAGCCAGCATGACTCACCTTGCACATTACTGGCCTTAGTTCCTACCAAACCTACAATGCTAATGAGCAAAAGGCAGTTAGCTCTTGAGCAACACGGGCTTGAGCTGTGTGAATTTTTTAAAAGACTGGCGAGTGATGTAATCATCTCTGCATGCAAAGTTCACCTTGTCAATAAATTGTGCATTGCAAGAAAACGTGATCTCTCGTGGTTCTCCCATAGTTCCCATCCTGTCTAGCGCAATACCATAAGCCATGAATAACTGCATGGGACCTCATGCAGCAGGCCACTGGGGGTGCTGGAAGTGTCCCCCAGAAGCAGAGAAAAGCCTAGGGCATAACAAGATGAGCTGAATTACTTGATACACACTGTAGGTTGGGGTCTGCGGTTATGATTGCCCATCGTTTCAAGATAAATGAACTCCGTGTAAAAAAGCCATGGTGAAAAAAGGTCAAGGAAATTGGTGAGGCCATCATTGCAGCCACACCTGCAGAAGCGGAAGTCTCGCACATTTTACGCAACACCTTTTTAATCTCATATAGAAAACGCAGCTTTTAGGTGGGTACGTTATCTAATACGGATAACATACATACAAAAGTGTGTTCATTTTTTTATATTACCAGTAAGGTCCACAGCAGTTATTAGTACTTAAGGTTTGGGGAAACCCAAAGTGACACACAGATTTTCGACTCTGCAGAGGATCAGAGCTCCTAGCCCCCTTGTAGCTCCTAGTTCCTAGACCTTTCCTACAGCGGAGGGTCAACTGCAGCTGGAGAGTGAAATGTCAGATAGTGAGGAGAGGGTGTGATTCCAACCGGGTGGATCTTCTGGGAGGGGTCAATGAGACCTCAAAGGTGAATTGCCTGCCTGTGACTAATCGCGACAATGGATGTGCTTCAATCTCGTGCCTCTGCCAGGAATTCTCTCCTGCTCACAGCCCTCTCCTGTCCCCAGAGAAGTCCGGCGTGCTCCAGCCCAATGCCTACTCTTGGCAAGCCCCTTCAGGCTCAGTGGTCCATGCCTGCCACTGTGTCCTCTCTTGGAGGAGCTGAGAGCGTTCTTTGTGTGGACATAGTCTCTCTCCTCTTGAGATGGGCTGACTCCTCTTGCTTAGAAAATAGCCCAGACCCTCTCAGTGGAGGCTTTCTGAGCCCTCCCAGCATCTTTGGGGAGTGGCCACTAAATCCTCCTTCTACAGACCAGGACAGTGGGTTCGGGAAGGGATGTGACTCTTCCAGGATCTACACAGACCCAGGACTTCAGGCTCAAGGCCCCCTGGCTACTGCTATTATCAAATGGAACATCACCCCTACCTCTGTGACCCTGAAGTCACTTCAGAGATAAAACAAAAACATCCAAACAGCCCTCCCTAGGGTCTCTAACCCTCCACTCCCCACTGCCATCTACTGGCCTGTATAGGCCCTCCTACCCAGCTTCTCAATCCCCCCACCCCCCTCAACGCTGGCAGCTTAAGGGCCTGGGTCCCCTATCCCCTCTTCCCTGCCTGCCAGGGGCTAACCCTCTGGCTGACTCACACCCCCAGCTCTGGCCAACTGAAGTGGGGCGGGGCCGGCCCCAGCGAGGGCACCGTTGCTAGGCAACACCTGGCAAAGAATCCAAACCGCCTTGTGAGGAGAGAAAATGAGGCCTTTCCTGGGCGCTGGAGGGGGAAAGATGCCGTCTATCCCTCTTTCCATCAGCTCCCAAGGCTGACATTACACCTTTGCTGCCACTGTCACTCATTGCATCTCACAGATTCTCTCACTCATTCATTCATTCGTCTGTTCATTGCTCACCCTCATGAACCCATCCCCTCGTTCACTTGCCGCCTGGATTCAAATCATGGCTACACCACTTACCAGCATTGTCTCAGCTTGGCTTCTCTGAAACGGGGATGGTAGCCACAGTTCCGACCTCACGTCCTGAGGAGGCCAGGCACATGGGGAGCACACTGTGGGTTTGCTCTGTGCCCAGATGTGTTCGCGGCACCAGTTCTGTGTCCAGCCTCACGCTGGGCTGGTGGTTAGACACAGAAGCAGACTCTCAGTGCAGTGGAGGGACAGAGAAGACCACAGAAGTCAGAGGGTGAGGACCGGAGTGCCAGGGAAGAAAGGGCCTATGGGATGCTGGGGCTTGGGGACACCCTCACAGATTGTAATGGGCTGGATTTTGAAGACTAAATCTACCAGGTTGAGGGGAGTAAGGAGCCCTGGTGGGGCTGGGGGTTAGGTATTAGGTTGCTCACCACAGGTCAGCAGTTTGAGCCCACCTTTCTCCTCAGGAGAAAGATGAGGCTGTCTCCTGTAAGGATGTGGGGTCCCAGGAAGCCCCAGGGAGGAGTTCTACTCTGAGCTCTGGGGTTGCTGAGTTGAAATGGACGTGACAGCAGTGGGCTGGGTTTGGCAGAGTGGTCAGTGCAGGCAGAGATCAGGAGGTGGGAAAGGGTTTGGCAGACTCAGGGAACCCCAAGAAGAACCAAGGGGGGTGGAGGGCACATTTCAAGGAAGTAGATTTGCCAAGGTAAGGCTGAAGAAGGTGACCTACCTGGACCAGGTCTGAAAGGACCTTGAATGTACAAGCCTTGGATCTTTATCCAGAGGACAATAGGGAGCTGTGTTTTCACAACCAGAGAAAGGCTATCAGATTCCTCTTTGTAGCCTCACTCTGGATGCTGAAGGGGGAGGTGGGGCTGGGAGCCCTGCAAAAGGGGAGGGGGAGGTCCATGTGGAGATCACTGCCTGAGCAGGGCAGAGTCTGCGGGTACTCCGGGAGGGGGCTGAACAGAAAGCTCTAGTGCCGTACATGTCTCAGATTTCCTTCCATTGTTCTACGGGCATGACAAAGGAGATGGGGAATCCAGGCTAGGGATCCCCAGCCCTTGAGGTTGTATTCTGATCCTTCCCTTAGTAACTCTGTTTTCTTGCCCGGACAAATTTAGTCCCTCTTAGCCTTGGTTTTTCTGTCTGTAAAATTGGATCTTGTAGTAACAACTGTATTGGAGCTAGTGAGACTGAAAAGGGAGCAGGCAGGTCCCTCATTGGGCGCACGGTCAGTTTTCAACATCAGCAGCAATCAAAGGCACTGGTGAACCGTGAGAAGAGCCTCCGCAGGGCACGATGGGATTCCTCAGGGCTGGGACCCAGTTTCTCCTCCTCAGCCCTCGTTCTGGGTCCATCTGGTCCTCACTTCCACCTGTGTGCACATGCAGTTCCCTCTTCCTGAAAAAACTAAACCCAATCCTGACTCACAGTAATCCTATTGAGGGTTTCCTGTAGCCTCATCTTTCCATGGAGCGATGAGTGGGTTTGAACTGCTGGCCTTGCAGTCAGCACAACTGGGACTCTTTCAGGGTCTCCTAAGGTCATGATATAGCTCTCAGAGGCTTCAAGACTCGGCTGGGAAAGTGAATATGGGGGAGTTTTTAAGAGACCTTCCCCCCTTGCTTTCTGCTGTACCTTTATCCAAATCTCAGGACCCCAACTCCTTGGAGATACCAGGTGGTGCTCGTGGCAACCTCATGAAGCCAGCTGGTGCAGCTGCGGCAACTCACCCTCCGCATTATTCACGCTTCTCTTTCAGCTTCTATCCCCTGAGGCCAAGCTCCTGGGACCTAGCTCAGCAGGTTTTCTGCCCATCAGCTCCCCAGGGCTCAGAGAACCCTCCTACCTCCCACCCAAAGGGGGCCAGGTACACCAGCTCACAGCATCCTGGGCTGCTTCTTCCCAGCACTTAGAACAATGGTGATAATTCATTTTTGTGTGTGGGTGTATTTGTTTAATGTGTGGCTTCCCTGCCAGCCTGTGTACTCCATGAGGGCAGGCACTGAGAGGTGGAGTCCCCTTTTTGTCCCCAGCACCCAGCACAGACCTGGCATCCTCTTTGTACTTCATAGCTGTTGGCTGGCTGGCTGGATGATGGATGGTAGATGGATGGATGGATGGATGGATGGATGGATGGATGGATGGATGGATGGATGGATGGATGGTTGATGGACAGATGGACGGATGGATGGATGGATGAATGAATAAACAATATGAAGCCCAAAAGAAATGCAGCCGTCATACTTCTTATACAGGGCAGAGAGTGAAAGATGAAGTGTCAGGAATTCTGGAGGCAACTCCCAGCTCTGTGATCTTGACAAAATGGTATACCCCCTCTAGGTTCCAGTCTGGTCCTCCATGCCTTGATTGCAAAGACAGACACAGGAGGTGTCACAGGCACTGAGAGGTGCCTCCTGCCTCCGGGAGATGGGTGTGGGAGTAAATTATTTGGATTTGGAGATGAAGAGAGGAGCAGCATGCGGGAGGGTGGGGTGTCACAG
Organism: Echinops telfairi; assembly: GCF_000313985.2. Classification (NCBI taxonomy): domain Eukaryota; kingdom Metazoa; phylum Chordata; class Mammalia; order Afrosoricida; family Tenrecidae; genus Echinops; species Echinops telfairi. Next base: position 2,002,372 of record NW_022103929.1, on the reverse strand, counting down.
TGACATAGGCTCAAGGACCACCCACTGTTCTTCCCCTGATGCCCTGGCAGACACAGGGGCCGACAAGGCATGGAAACTCCTTGGGGATCCTTGGGAGATCAATTTCTGCTGTTTGGTTTGCTGAGCCAGTTCTGACTCGTAGTGACCCTATGTACAACAGAGTGAAACACAGTCCAGCCCCGTGCCATGCTCACCATTGTTGTGTCTGAGCCTGTTGGCACAGCCTCTGTGCCAATCCAGCCTGTCCATGGCTGCCTTCTTTTTTCACGGACCCGCCACTTTACCCAGCGTGATGTCCTTTTCCAGGGACTGGTCTGCTTGAATGGAGATACCTCCAAGGGCAAAGGGTTCAGTTGTGGTTAAGGCAGAGAACAAATCATTTCATCCTTCTGGGCCTCCGAGTTCTCGGTTGTAAAATCGGTGGTCACAGAAGCTTACAGGGTTGGTCTGAGGAGGCCAGTGAGGCACGAAAAAGACGGCGTGACTCAGTGCCCAGGACACCCTCCCTGCCCCAGACATGGCAGCCATGGTGGTTATTCTCAAGAATTTGGTTGTCCGTAAAGAAGATTTCGTTTGTTGTTTGGGAAAAGCCCACTCTGTGAACTGAGATTCCGCGAGTGTGGCTGTCTGGGCTTGCAGGCGGCTTCTCCAACAGAGTCTGTCCAGTCCTGTTTGCAGCCTAAGACAGCCTCTAGACCCCTGACACCTCTCGCTTAGCTATCATGCACTGCTCTGTCTCAGCGGCTCCCTGGGATGCCTGTACTCAGTCTGGGGAGGTCCGGCCAATCCAGCCTTGGTCTGGAACCAGGATCCACGTGTGGCCAGTCAAGGATCTGGGACTAGGATCTGAACTTGGTCTGGAGCAGAATGTAGGGCAGTCTGCACCCAAGATGAAGGTTCAGCCTGATCAGGGTTAGGATCTGCTGGTAGCCTGGATCGAGTCTCTGGGCCTGGGCCTGGGCCTGGGCCTGGACTCTGTCTGTGGCTCATGTCTTAAATAAGTGCACGCAGGTTTGCGGGGGGTGGGGGGGGTGGGGGTGGGGATAGCCTCAGACGAGATGCAAGCAAGGGAGTAGATGGCAGAGGTGGAAGCTGACTCTCGATAGGGTTGTACCGGAAGCCCTGGCTTTTCCTACAGGGAGTGCTGAAGACAGGATGGCTTCTTAGACTTGTCCTGGTTGAGACAAGGTTGCTGGGCCTTTGTAGCTCTGGGTTGGCCCGGCCCTGGACCCAGGCTGTCCCCTGGCAGGGGGGAATGACCTTGGGTGAGGCGGGGGGCGGGGCATTTGCAGTGAGCCATTGGTGGCCAATCTTGTCAGCAGCTCGGGGTGGGAGATTGGCCACCAATAGGGGCTCAGAAGCACACAGTATCCCCTACAGCCACCAACAGGACTCTGGCTTAAACTGGGGCTTTGGCTGGGTACTGGGAATAGAGGACTAAGCTACAGAGACTGGGTGTCCCCCACAGGACAGGATCTTTGTCCCCAGCATCCAGCCTGGCCTGGTCCTGTAGCACAAGTCTCAGCCCAGAAGGAAAACACTGAGAAGCGGGGCTCTGTGCCCAGATGTGTGGGTCTGTGGGTAAGAAATGATTTTCTCACCTCGAGGCTGAGAGAGGGCAGGCCTGAGAGATTCAGGACTGGAACCTGGGGCTGACTGAGCCCCGCATGCCTCCTGTTCTCTGAACACCACCAGATTGTGGGCTTATTAGAAAGCAAAGGCAGGGAATGAGAAGAGGAGAGCCCCTCCCCCTGGTTCCCGGAGCAGGAACCTGGCGCCTGCCAACTCCTGCTGGCCGCTTCTGGCCAGCCGGCCAGGACCCGTGCCCAGGGGAGGGAGCGGCATCTTGCGGGCGGGCGGGTCTTCTCAAGTAATGAGGCCCAGCCACCGGTTTGCAGGCCTTACAATGTGAATAATTCATTTGCAACCAAGCCTGGGAATTAGAAACCGTTACTGAATGATTTATTTAACAGGGGCTACTGCTGGGGAGAGGGGAGGACTTTGAACTATAAAAGGGAAGCGCACGTCTCGTAGATGGATTCAGAGAGGCCAACAGACCCGAGTTCCAATTCCAGCTTGATCTCCTACAGGCAATGTGACCTTGGATAAATGGCTGACCTTCTCTGGGCCTCACTTTCTTTGGGGCTAAAACCAGGGATAATAATAGATTTGTTACTATTAGGATGAGATGAGTTAGGATTTGGAGCGCTCTTAGCTATTAGCACCACACCTGGCTCATACCAAAAGCAGTCCCACTGCCACGGAGTCAAATGCAACTCAAAGCCACCCTGCAGGACGGGGTCTGACTGTCCCTGGAACTGCAGTAAGTGTCCAAGACCAGACTCTATGGCTATACTTCTTCCAAGACAGGTTTGCTTGTTTTGCTGGCAATAGAGCACCAATTTGAACCCAGCCAGGTCCCGTCGTGGTGCGGCTGTGATCTCAAAGGTCAGCAGTTCAAAACCACCAGCTGCTCCGCAGCAGACAGTTGGGGCTTTTCTGCTCCTGTAAACAGTTACAGACTTGGAAACTTTACCATGTCTCCTAGGGTCACTGTGAGTTGGCTTCGGCTTGAGAGCCATGAGTTCGGTGGTTTGGAGAGGCCTCTCCGACGGCAGGCCTGCACCTTTAATCAAACTCCCAGAGCCTGATCCTGGCACACAATCAGTGCCGAGTAAATGACGGACTCTTATTTTACAACACAACTTCCTTTCCCCTTGAAGCACTGCCACCTCACAGTTGACCTCAGAAACAGCCTTCCAGGTGGTCACGGAGGGGGCTGTGGTCCTGATTCTCGGATGAGGCAATTGAGGCGCAGCAAAGGGTCATCACTCAGTGCTCCCCAGCCCCAGACGGCAGCCAGGTCTCTCTGAAGTCCCCGTCTCTGTCCCAGTGGGTACAGACTACTGTCTCTGGGAGCGAAGGGGCTGCCCTTGTCCTGTCCCCGTCGTGTCCTCAGTGGTTCACCAGAAACAAACACACCAGCGAACCGAGCCGTCGTCGGTCCATTTCAACTCACAGCCGCCGGAGGACAGCGCAGGACCGTGCCTTTGGGTTTCGGAAGTTGTGGCTCTTTACGGGAGCAGACAGCCTCCTCTTTCTCCGGGGGGAAAAGGAGGCTCATCTTTTAGTTCGAGGCCCGACACGGAATCCACTGTGCCACCAGGGCGCCTCACAGCGGCCCGCAGAAGGCCCTTAACATACACTGCTTCAATAAAGAGAGGAAAGAAGGAATTCTAAACCCATATCCCAGAAAATCTCCTCCCATCGTTACTTTGCTCTCCCGACAATCACATCTCCACAGCTCTGGCAGGAGCTGCCGGGCACCTGGTAGAATCAGCTTGGGATCCTGTGACCCACCGAGGCCAGCCTGGTCTCCTCGGCTTCCCCGAGGAGGCAGTGTTTTGCCCGTCTCGGATTCCCGAGCAACTGCCTCAGCATGGCAGGGACGCCGAGGCACTGGGTCCGTACTGACCTTGGTGCCAGCCTGGGCGGGGTGTGAGCAAGAGGATCTGCTCTTTCCTCCAGGCTGTCCGTCCGCTTGTGGGGCCTCGCAGGCCCTGGAGGTTACACTGTGGGGTGTGTGGGTGTTGCGTGTTGGAAGCTATGCATGGGGAGACACTTTCAAATCCTGCAGGTTTGTCTTTACCTGCTTCCGTCTGCATACGTATGTGTGGGTTCAGTATGAGTGCCTAAGTTTGAGTATTTGGATTTGGAGACGTCAGGTATATGTGTCTGGACACACGTGTGTTGGATGTGAATGAGTTTGTGCATGCAGGCTGGTGCTGGGGGTGGGGATAGGCCATTGTGATTGCACACAGTGGATGCATACAGACATATGTGTGCCCGTGTGAGCAAACTTGTGTGTTTGTGGCATCTTGCATCTGTGGTGTGCATGTTGTGTGTGTATGCATGCACAGAGTATATAAAGAGAGACCTAAGCTGGGAGCTAGAGGTCTCTGTTCAAATTCCAATTTTCCCGCTTGACCTTGGGTTAGTCCCTGCTACTCTCTAAGCCTCAGTCTGCCATCTGCGTTAAGAAGCACTGGCTTGTCCAAGAAGCCTTCACATCGGGGTTCTCAGTTCAAGTGCAGGGCCAGCTGTGTCAGCTTTGTTACAGGTTATTGAAACCTGTTCCCGCTGTTTGCGACTCTGGTTTGCCCCGCCCCTCAGACACCATAGGAAGTGAGCTTTTGTCTCCGTGTCTTCATTTATTCTGTATTTTTGGTTGGCATACATTTTTTAAGAGATTGTGCCATTTAGACTCAAGTAGAGAGGCCGAAGTGTTCTTTAAAAAAAAAATTGTAATTCCACCACTCCCACTCTGCATCTGGAGGGATCCTTTGCAAATGCCAAGCTGACCTGAAGTTCCCCCACAGGCCTTCCTTCCGGGGCTCCCCACTGCTCACTGGCAGAGCCCTGCTCCCTGATGGCGCCTCCCAGCCTCTCTAGCTGCCTCATTGCCACACCTGTCCTGCTCACAGCCCTTTGCCCACTACTTGAACCAGCCAGCCTGTCCCTGCCTCCAGGCCTTTGGCCAGGAGTGCCCTGGGCCTGGAATGCTATCGCTGCCCACCCCTGTTTCCTCCCTGTCTGATTCCTGCAGCAAGTGAACTCCCCACCAGACGCTCACAGGATTCTGCTGTAACTCTGGGGTCAATGAACACCTGCCCTCTAGATTGTGACCTCCGAGGGGGAGGGGAAGATCCAGAAGCTGTTCCTGCGGCCACAAAGCCCAGCACACCCACACCCAGCCAAACCCACAGCCGCTGAGTCAGTTCCGACTCATAGCGACCAGCATTGCATAAACAGCTGGTGAATGGGTGACACAGATGTTTCTAAAGACCTGCGGGAGCAGCTGGCTGCGGCTCCAAGCCACCCTGACTGCGCTCTGTTCTGGCACCAGGCTCTGAGCTCTGGCCCTGGACAGACCCTGAGCCCCGACTCTGGACAAACTCCAGGCTGAATTCTGGCAGGAAGCGCCGAGCCGGCTCTCCTTTGATGAAGGAAACTCGAGACTCGGGGAAGAGCTCTGGGTGGGAGTCAGAGATCTCCTTCCAGCTCCAGGCCTGCTCTCCCTGCCTGACAGACCCGGTACCATCATTTCTGTCGCTGGGCTTCAGCCTCACTGACAAAAGGGGTGCGGCTGCAGAAAGTGCAGGCGCCAGGCAAAAGCAGCAAATAAAGGGCGAAGGAGTTGGCAGGTCTTTAGCCCCCGGTGACCCTGAGTGGTCTGCAAGGGCGTGGGGGCCCCCTGCCTCCTGGAACGGTTCTGGCTGGGGTCTGCTCTGCCTCTGCCCGTGGGGGAGCAGGGTGAGAAGGGGGACAGGCAGGCTGTAGAGACTTCCCAAAAGAGCCCTTAGCACCTCCCTCTGCCCCCACCTGCTCCCCGTCTTGGGAAGGGCTTCCCAATTGCAAACATGGTGGCGTACTGGTTACGAGTTGAGGGGCTAACCAATCGCATGGTCAGCCATTCAAAACCAGAGCTTTCTACTCCCTTAGAGTTACAGTCTCGAAAACTCATAGGGGCAGGTCTACCCTGTCCTACTGGGTCTCTACGAGGCAGTGGCCGTGGTTAAACCCGGTGGCAGGAGATGAATGACCCTGGCTGAGACTGACGCCATTTGCCTGGACCCTCAGAGCCTCCGTATGGGTGTCGGGGTGGGCCTCTCCTTCGGAGTCTGGGCCTATCCTGGAGCTCCCTCTAGTGTTCTTGGAGGGTCCTGCAGCCATTCCTCTAGCCTGCAACTGACTCTCCTTGGAGATGACCTCCCCAAATCGGGTCTCCCCAAGCTAGGGTCCCAGTGGGCAGTCTTACCTTCTCCCCTGAAGCTCAAGTGGGCATCAAGTTTTGTTTCTGGTTCTCAAATGCTCGCCGCCGTTCTACCCCCAGTTGTGCCTCATCTAGACCCGTGACCAGCAAGACAACCACGACCCTCAGAAAGATATGTGTAAGTCCCATGGTCCCTGTGAAGATGATCTTGTTGGGAAGTAGGGCCATTGAAGACGTTACCAGGAAGCCACACCGGAGTAGTGGGGATCCTGATCCGCGATCCCGGGTGCGCTCATAACAAGAGAAGAGAAAGACAGAGGGACAGCAGCCAGCTGAAGACTGAAGACAGAGGCGGAGAGTGAGGGACGCCAGGATCGCCTTGCCTGGAAGAGTTGAAACTCAAAGAGGCTTCTGGGCTCTGATCTTCCCCTAGAGTCGTTAGAGTGTGGCCCTGCCGCCATCTAGGTTCCAGACTTCTAGCTTCCAGGAGGCTGTGACAAACCTCCCCTGGGGCAAGTTGCTTGTCAGCCCGCAGAGACCAATAACCAGAGGCTGTTCCAGGGAGCAGCCACCAGAAGCATAGATTTAGCAGCAAGAAACAACCCGGTGAATAAGATGTGTGTGTGTGTGTGGTGAGTAAGATGTGTGTGTGTGTGTGTGTGTGTGTGTAAGGGTAAAGAGAAGGTGAGGATGGTGGGTGGAACTGATCTGCATTGAGTGGTGGGGAGGGGGCTGGATTACTGAGGCCTTTAGGCATCAGGTTTAGAAATTCATTCGTACTTGTCCTGCGGGTTAACTAGGAGCCAATGGAAGGTTGTCAACATGTGAGAAGCACCAGGTGTGGTTTGGTAAAATTCCTCTGGCAGTCGGTATAGCTCTGGGTGGGGGTGGGGTGGGGAACCTTGTAGGGGTTGTTTTAGGAACAGGAGAGGGGGTGTTTTCCATGATCGTGATGGCCAGGCAGGGCTGGGCATTTAGTGGACGACCCTGGGGGTGCTAGCCGCTCTGTGATGTTCAGGTCAGTCCCTGCAAACACTGTTCCACGTGCGGTTTGCCAGAGACCTTCAGGTGCAGGAAGAGCACCTGTTTGTCATGGTCTGCACCTGAAACCCACGTCTGGCTTGTGCATTTCTTTGTGGTTGTCAACATACCCAGACTAAGCCCGAAGTGCAACTTGCATGTAAGCGGGTGTGTGTGTGTGTGTGTGTGTGTGTGTGTGTGTGTCTTGTGGATTCCAAGTCGGAGTCATGCTGCAGGATAGAGAACTGCTCCCGTGGGTTTGCCAAGGCTGTGATCCTTATGGGAGCAGATTCCTAGGTCTTTTTTCCATGTAGCAGGTGGTGGGCTCAAATCGCACCACCAAACTCACTGCGATCGAGTCGATGCTGACTCATAGCAACCTTATAGGACAGCATAGAGCTGCCCCTGTGAGTTTCTGAGGCGGTAACTCTTATGGGAGTAGAAAGCCCTGTCTTTGTCTTGAGGAGCGGCTGGTGGTTTCAAACTGCTGACCTTGCAGTTAGCAGCCAATGCGTAACCACTATGCCAACAAAGCTCCTCTGGGCTCAAACCACTGACCTTTTAATTAGCCACCAAGCATTTGCCCACTGGACCACCAGGGTTCCTTCGAGGGACAGTTGCTTCTTATTTTGTTGAGAACTTTCTCTAGACTTCTCCCTACTTTGGAAAGTGACATACTTGCTGACAGCAGTAGCACTCTCTGTACCTGCTGGCATTTGTCGTTGTCACATGTAGGGCAAGTCTGTGTATAGGTGTAAGCGTTTGGTTGTTTTATGATGTCTTCTGTGTATGTCACTTAGAAGATTTGCCATTTAAATACCATCTTGAACGACTTTGTCCGTTTAACCAACACTTTTTTAGCTCTTAGTGTGTGCCAGGTAATGTTCTTCAGGGTTTTTTTGAACGACTTCTCATTTAATCCTCATAACTGCTTGACCTTCAGGTGCTGTTAAAGGATAAATGACTTACTCAAGGTCACACTGTAGCTGGGAAGTGGAGAAGCCAAGATTTGGACAGGAAGTCTGACTGTTGTCTGTGTGCTTCACCGTTAGCCTAGAGCGAATGATTTTCCTTTGAAGTCACGTGTATAAAACAAAACAGAACAGAACTCCAAACTCCATGCTGTCTAGTTGATTCTGACTCGTGTAGGAAGGACAGAATGGAAGTGTCCCTGTGCATTTCAGAAACGTAAATCTTTAGGGGAGCAGAAAAGTTAGATGCATAGATATCTTGTTTCATTTGATGGCAATTAGAAGTGATACATGATATTTGTTAAGACAGTGGAGTTGAGACACTGTGAGGAACCATTGACAGAGAGAGACCTGGCCTGGTCAAATGAGTTTGATGGTACTCACCCAGGGAGGGGTGTACTATGAGAAGAGCAGCCAGCTGGGAGCAGGGTCTGAGGAACCCCAACATTCAGGAGGAAGCAGAACAAGGATCAGTCAGAGAAATAGACGGAAGGGGAACCCTGAGCCAGAGAACTCCCTGAGGGAGGAAGTGGGTGACAGTGAGTGGACTTCAGAGAGACCGTTAAGGTCAGGGCTGCAGCTGAGCTGTGAGAGGCCAAGGAACAGAAGCGGCCTGAGCAGGAGCTGCAGGCAGAAATGACTTTGGATGCAGGCAGAAAGAGAGGGAGAAATGGCTTGGCCCTTCGCTCTCTTCCCCACCTCCTGTCTCCTGCCCACGAGAGACCAGAGACACAGGGTGCAGCACGGACAGCAAGGGGGAGACCTGCGAGCTTCACACGGAATAACCAGAACAACCCTTGTGGGGGGAGATGTTGGGCCCGGTGGGGTGTCATGTTGGAAGGGTATGATGGACACCCCTTCTGGTGGACTCAACACCATCCCTTGCCCCAAACTAGTCCTGCCAGCAGCACCCCACCTCCCTGTCACAGTCCTCTGAGGGAGAGTCCTCTGATGCCTGTTTACAGATGGGGAAACGAACGAAGGTTCAGGAAACTAATAACACATCTGCATTCAAACCCTAATTTGATAACCAACCTGGGGCTCCCAGCTACTAGGCTTTCCTGCCAGGTCTGCCCTCAGTCCTGTGAGGTACTGAGAATCATGTCCAAGCCCTGGGCAAGCTGGGTCCAGGTGCTTTTGACCTGGGAGGAGGCAGAAAATAATTCCTGAGCTGAGTGGTGGGGCCTTCTGTCAGTCAGTCAGAGAGTCTCAGTAGAAGGGCCTGGCAGGCCCTAGTTCGAATCCTGCCTTTGCCAAAGCCTTGCTGTGGAACCTCTCTGAGCCTCGCTCAGTTTTCCCATCTGCAAGGTGGGATCAGTGAGGGGTTACATGAGGTCATGGTGGACCTCTGTGCGTCTCACAATCCTCCCACCACGAGACCGAGGCTGGAGGACAGGGGGAAAGGATCCCTGAGTTAGAATCTCCTTAGAGACTGACCCCTCATGGGAGTTAGTTCGCTTGAGTGTTTCTTCTCCGGATCCAGAAGAGGAAGCCCGTCAGGATTCTCTGCCTGTTTCCAAGCTTCCTGCTGCCCTGGCCTCCTCCTTCCCTCTGACACCCACCAGGTTTGCTCTGCCCATGCTCTCTGCTGCCCTCTTCCCCTTCCCATTATTCCTCCAGACATCTAGGGACACTCCCAGGTCTGGCCATGAGATGGCATGCCGTGGCTACAGGACCAGGGCTGGAGGTGGGGTTGGGATAAGAGTTTGGAACCCGACCTCTCTGACTCCCAGGCCTCATCCTAAAGCAGGGGTTGGTTTTGGTGTGTGTGTGTGTGTGTGTGTGTGTGTGTGTGTGTGTGTGTG
>NW_022103929.1:1980260-1992703 GCF_000313985.2 Echinops telfairi | reverse complement strand
GTGCATGAGTGTGCGTGTGCATGTTTGTGTATTCCAGGGCCGTGGGGATCGCGCAGCCTTCTTTCTCCTCTCCTAGGAATCTGGAGAATCTCAGGAAAGCTGCGTAAAGTGTGTTAAACCCTGGTGTATGCACTTATCCCTGCTGACACTGCCCCCATTGTACAGATGAGGAAACTGAGCTTCAGAGCAGGAAGTCGTGTGCTGAGCTGGGCTCAAACCCCGATCTTAAAGGCTGTAGGGCTTGTGCTGCTTTTCCCCTTGAGGGCCTGGAAGGTCAGGAGGTACTTTGCTTCCATAAGGGGCTTGGGATCCCCAGTGTGTGTGAGCAGGCAACATGCAAAGGAGGGTTTGGTAATGGGGAAGGGCCTCCAAACCAAGAACTAACCCTACCTTGGAGAAAACAAGACTCAGAGATAGACATCGGGTGGAGGTGACAGAGGAGGGGCCCACCTACGGCTCTGGTTCTGCTATGAGCCCCCTGGCACCCAAAGAATGGGCACTTCCCTCGAGTAGGAGGCCCAGCACAGGACCACCATGCCCGTGTATACCAGGAAAGCCTCCTGGTCCTTCCCCACCCTCCCAGGATCCCTCACCCATCTACCATCCATCGCCCATGTATACCACAGCCTGCAGCCCCCCTTCATCAGTGCTCATGCCTGTCTCACCAGATTCCATCTTCTGGGTACAGGGACACATCACCACAGGTGCCACCCCCGACAGCCTGCATTGGCTGAGTTCATGGGCATGGGATTGGGTCACCAGGAGATGCCTCCTCTACCTTGCTGGCACTGAGGGGGATGGGAAGAATGGGCTGTGGTATTTTTGTTGTTGTTTTAAATGTTTACGTGTCTTTGAAGTAGCCTGGATTCCTGAATCTTGGTTCCCCTAAATAGATCCTCTTCACCGAAACAACATTCCCCTCACCAGTCTACGGGCTGATCCTGGAGCAAGCAAATATTCTGTGCAGCAAGGTTAGACAGCAAGTTGAACTTCCCAGTAGGGACAAAGGAGAAGTTATTTCATGTTGCCTTTGAGCAGAATAGGCTGCTGTGGACGGCAGGGGGCTTTTGGAGGACAGGGGGGGATAGGAGAGTGGGATGTAGGCTCACAGCAGGTATACCTGAGGTGGGGAATACTGGGACAAGCAGTGTGGGATGACCAAGATGAGTGTGGGGGGAGTGGGGTGTGTGTGTGTGGTGGTGGTGGCAGCTGGGGGCTTCTGTGCAGACAGGTCTAGGGTCCAGAAGCTACTGGACCTGACGGGCCTTGGCTAGGGAGAGAGGCCCCGGCAGGGCAGGTGTGGGGGTCACTGAGGAAGGGGTGGTGGGGGTTGGCCTCACTTGGTGAGAGGAGAATCCCAGGCAGCCCCTCAGCACAGTAAGTGCTGGTTCTCAGTGGAAGCTGAGGTGACCACCACCTGAGAGGTGGGAGGGGAGCCAGGGTGGGGTAGGGCCAGGAAGGCGTGAAGGGCTCTGAGGGACTGGGTCAGGCCCACGGGGCCTCCGCGGCCTCAGAGGGAGCCCTGGGGCGTGGGGCTGAGAGGCTGCCGTTAGGGAGAGGGGCTGGGTCAGACCCCTCCTCTGGCATGGGCTGTGAGGTGGAGCCGCTGGCAGGCCGGAGGGGGCGGAGGCGGCGGTGGGCCGAGCGGGCGGGGCCGGGCCTCTGTCCACCGCATTAGTGCTGGTTGGAGGGACTGCGAGGGGGGTGCGGAGCCAGCCCGGCGGCCCGTTCCCACAGCAGCAGAGCGGAGCGCGGCTGCAATGGCGTTGGCCAGGCCTGGGACCTGTGACCCCAGGCCCCCTGCCTCTCTCCTGTTGCTGCTGCTGCTGCTGCCGCCGCCGCCGCTGATCTGGGCTCCTGCCCTGGCCCTCCTGGCGGGTGAGTTGGGGCCAAAGCTTTAGGAAGGGACTGGGGGATTGCCCCCCAAAGTAGACATCCCAGGCCTTAGGGCTGGTCCTAGGGGACACAGGCCTGAGCTGTGGGGTGTGGAAGGGTGCCCTGCGGGGGGCTGCGGGAACTTGTGTGTTCTGGGACTTGGGGGAGCTGTTGAATGTTGGGGGTCTTTGTGGGTGGTAGGTGTGTGTGTGTGTGTGTGTGTGTATGCCGCGAGGTCGTCTGTCGGCTGCGGGGTGTGGGGTGGTGACTTCTGATGGGTGGTACACACCCCGTAAGGGTTCCTGGGCTGGGAGATGCTGCATGTGGGGAATGGTGGGTCTCGTGAATCTCACCCTGCCTGTTGTAGATCACATGCTCTCCGCTGTGGGATACAGGTTGTAGGTAGGAGGGGCCGTCCCTGGTGAGATGGGAGCCGTGTCTGTGGCAGCATGGGTGTGGTGTGGCTCAGCATGAGTTGTGGGGTCCAAGCTGTCAAGTGGGCTGAACTGTGGCTTTGCTCTTGACATGGGGAGGGGGTTGGGGTAGAGCAGACCCTTGTTTGAGTTAGGAATGGGGGTGAGGGTGTGTGGCAGGGGGCAGGGTAGTCAGGCATTCGCCTGTGCTCTTCCATTTGTGTGTTACCTCTGCTTGAGCTGGTCCCTGGGAATGGCCTGGGACACACATGGATGCCCCCGCTGCCCTCTCCCTTCTGAGAGGAAGCCTAACGTGCTCCTGAGCCAGACTTCCATTTGCCAAGAGGGTTTTCCCTTTTGTCCACCTGAATTCCCTAAGGGGCCTGGAATTCTTCTTGGGGGGCCTGGGAGGACGCTTTGTCTTGGTTGCTATAGCTACAGGGGCCTGGCCAGGGAAGTCCCCCACCCCCCACCAGTTTGAGGAGGGAACCTGTATTGCCCGTGGCTGGAGGAGCCCTTCCTCCTACTTCTACAGAAGGCCAGTCTCTCCTGGGCCCCGCCTGGCCCCTCCTCCGCTAAGTGCGGAAGAGGTTTGCAGGGGAGGAAACGGAGGCTCAGGAATGGATAGGGGCCTTTGCCCTTGGCTTCCAAGTGAATTTGGGGCTTGTGGGAGGAGCTGGGGACCTGTTCTCTGCTCTCTGGTCTGTGGACCTGATATCTGTTTCCTGCTCTACTGCAATGCACACACGCACACACACACAAATACCCACGCTCCTGTAAGCCTGTGTGATGTGCGTTAAGGGACACATCACAAACATGGTGTTGTTAGATTTCTCTGGAGCTAGATTTATACCTCGGACCTTGGCTCCATGCGAGAAAGAATTCACGGCGAAGCCTCGTTCATGATCGAAGTGAGTTTTATGAAAGTTAGAAGAAGTTTCAGGTTTACATGGCACCCAAGGGGCTCCTCCCGGACATCATGCGGCCTAGCTAGAAGCGGCTCAGCGTCCCACAAAGCAGCGTCCCACAAAGCGTCCCAAAGTTGCACCCAAAGCTCTGCGCCTAAGTTCTCTCTCTTTCCCTCTCCGGGCTTCTGCCTTTTCACGGATTCCACAGGGAGGCGTGGTGGAAGATCAATCCCATTGGCTGAATTGAATTTTACCTGGTCTAGGTGGGCTAATTCAAGTTCACGCCCACCCCTGACTACGGCGGGAACCCTGAGCGCGTGCGGTGCACCACTCCTTTGTTTCCCTAGCTTGGCCCTCTGGGCACACATTAACGGACATCCCTCAGTCCTTTGCTGGCCTACCTAACAGTGTCCACAGGTATGTGTAGACACACCTACATGTATGTGCACCCCAACATGTACATACACATGTTGGTCGACATGTGAGTGTTCACAGTAACATGTACATTCCCATGGCTGTCAAGGCAGAGCGAGCACAAACCTGACCTTCTCTGAAGGAGGGACTGAGCGCCAGCACGCAGGCTGTGGGGGGAGTGGGCAGCAGTCTCATGCTACAATTTCTGTGGTCTCTGAAGTTCTGGGGGCCAGTACCCAAGACATGACTGCCGGGGGCTCAGGACTGGGGAAGCTAGGGGAGATCACGTCACTTGAAAACCAATTTCCATACTAGGAGGGGGTGGGGGTGGGGAGAAGGGGTGTCCCAGGGCCCCCAGAGCCTGCTGCCCACCCTCTTGAGCTGGGCCCCTCTTCCTTGGGTCCATTCAGCCAGAAAGGCCCAGTTGGTTGCTATGGAGAGGCCCAAGCATCTCGGAGTACAATGGGGCAAGTAGGGCCTCCACAGTCCCCCACCCCCTTCCCTCCCTCTCACACCCCCTGGATGCCAGGCAGACAAAGGGGATGTGCTTGCATTCCCCAAGCCTGGCCCCTCCTCCAGCCAGAGCTGGGTGGGGGCCTGGAGACAGTGGCGGCAGAGAGCAGTCAGGGGAACACAGCATTCAGCTGCCCCTCAGGATCCTTCAGCCCGTTGGAGAGTTGGCATTTGCCCCAACTAAAGACTGGCTCACTGGTATGTGAATGCTAACATCCACCAGCTCCTGCCTGTGGCTACTGGACTGGCACCACGGAGCCGGACTTTCACTGTAAGTGAGGTCCACTGGGCACGCTCAGGTTACAGAGGAGGAAAGCGAGGCCTGGGGAGGTTCATTCACTCACACAGGGTCTCAGAGCCCATGCTGGCACCAGCCCAGCTCAAGTGGTGTCTCCCTTCCGTGCCTCTGTGAAGGCAACAGACCCAACTCACTCCGAATGACATCAGCAGATGGGGTGCCTCTCTAACTTAGATTCGGCTGGGAACCCCTCCGTTTTGAAAGAAGCCCATAGTGAAAAGTTTACACATGACCTGTTGTGGAGGCAGGTCGAGAACCCACCTGCTCTGCCTTCCCCGAGTTCAGGGCAGTGCCCCAGGGATCACAGACACGGAGAGTGCATTTTGGAAATACTGGGCCACCCCAGTGCCAGGCACTGGGTAGACGGCTCGAGCTGCAATTATTGTTACCAAAATGATACCTTTGCATCTCGGGGTAGGCATGCTCCGGAGTCCATTTCCAATTTCCCTGCCTTTCAAGTGTCATTTCACCCCTTTTCAAAAGCTGTGAGGCAGGGCGTGGAAACCACCATGATATTGGATTGGACTGTTAGTCAGCCTGAGTGACAGTAGTTGAGCTTTTTTCTTTTCTCTTAATGCTAGCAGTTCCCACTTCTTATGTCTTCAATTGGCTTCTTAGGATTAGCGGATTACACATTGGGCTGCTAACTGCAAGGTTAGCCTTTCAAATCCACCATCCGCTCCTTGGGAGAAAGATGAGGTTTGCTGCTCCTGGACAGATTTCTCACCTCAAAAACCCAGAGGAGCAGTTCTCCTCCTCTGTCCTTTAGGGCCACTACGAGTCAGAATGGACTGTATGACAGTGAGTGTGCCTTGTCAAGCTAAGACTCTTCCCCAAACCCGCTCTCGATGAAGCATTGCTGATCAGTGGTGGCCAGACCTGTCTGTTTCACACGCCGGTGAAGAGAGTGACTGGCTGCCTGGGGAAGCTTGCGGGGTTGCCGACAGCTCTGTTCTGGCAAGACAGGATGGTGGCTTTCTTTGTTCAGGCTGATACTGGGCCCTCTGCGTTTGTGGTGCCCTGGTGGTGCTGTTGGATAAGCATTGGACTGCTAACTGCAAGATCGAGGGTTCAAACCCACCACCAGCTCCTCAGGAAAATGATGAGGCTCTCTGCTCCCATAAAGATGTACAGCCTCAGAATCATAGGAAGTGATACAATGACAGTTGGTTTGGGCTCTTGTGAAAATCTTTAGAAGCTCTCCCTAATGCCTATGTGAGAGTATGTGTGTGTGTGTGTTGGGGAGTGGGAGGGGTAGCGGGGGGCATTTTAGAATTTACAAGGTGGGAGTTCGTTGTGCATACCTTAAGGAATACAAACTTTTCAGGAGTCTGGGAACATCTGATTCTTAAGTTTTTGTTAGTTTGAGGGGTGATCTGGGAAAATTGATCAATCTCCCCAAGTTAAAAGAATGGACACTTTTTGTAATGGCATGCACCTCTCTGGGTTTGAATGAAATATAATATAATCACCTATACTTGGACCGGAGATCAATGCCTTGGGCAGCTTGGTCAGTAAATCAAACGATGGATTGCATCTGACCGATCTGCTGCAAAAGACCACTTTAAAATGCTAAAGGGCCAAGATGTCCCTTAAAGGATTAAGGTGCACCTGCCCCAAGTCATCGTTCACCTGTGCAGGTAATTGTTTCAATCACCGCATGTACAGGTGTAAGCAGGACAACGAATCCAGCAAGACTACAGAAGAATTGATGGCTCTGAATTATGACGTTGATGAAGAATATTGAAAGCGAGAAGAAGGAGAAATCTGTCTGGGAAGGAGCACGGTCAGAATGCTCCTTGGGAGCATGGACTCTGAATATGTCATCAGGAGGAAGCTGGAGAAGGGCATCATGCTTAGTAAAGCAGAGGGGCAGTGGGAAAGAGGGAGGCCCCCACACAGGGGATGAACACGGTGGCAGTAACAATGGGCTGGACTGTGTTTCTTTCTGTGGTTCGTACGAGTGCTATGTGTTGCAACAGCTGGATCATCGGCGCAAGGTGTGCAGCCTAGCCCCCTCAGCACGTGGTGTGCACTCCGTAAATGGGTCTTGTTATGTTATTATAATCCGTGTCTGCCCTCCCTGGGGCAGGGCAGCAGGTCGAAGGGGAGGGGCAGCTGTCCATTAATCCCTCCCCTGCCAGGTCGGCCAGGCAGCCCAGGAGGTCAGGAGGGATTTGTAAAGATAAGCACAGGCCCCTTGTCGCCCTGGTAACAGGCCCCACCCCTGCTCTGGACCCCCCCACCCCCACCTCCGCCTCCCCCCCACTCCCTCCTCTCCCCTGCTGCCTTCCACACCCCACCTCTCTTCACCTTTCCTCCTCTCCAGCCCGGCCTCCTCTGCTCGCTTCTGGAAGAGTGAGCGAGAACTGGAGATCAGGGGCTCCCACACCTCAGCGGGAAAGAATCTCCCCAGAAGCCTGTTCACTGCAGATTCCCAATGGCTCTGAGTGTCCAGGAATCTGTAGTCCTAATCCAAACCCAGAAGGTTCTGGCAAGCCAGAAGTAGAGGCTCTGGATTCGGACGCCAGCTCCCTGGTAGCCATGGGACTCTGAAGTCCCTTCATCTCCAAGCCACACTTTGGTCAAATGTGCAAAATAGTCCTCGTACTATTCATACTTCATGAGGCTGAGCCGAAGATTCACCAAGGTGGCACCAGAAAGATCCCTGGAGTTCAGGCTTCTAAGTGCTGTTGCATACCTCTTTGGACGGGCAGCTCGCTCTCTGCAGGCCTGCCTCTGAGTTGCAAAGTGCCTTCTTCCTGTGCAGCTGGACCCTGTCTCCTGGGCTTTGTCACTTAAGGTGATAGACCCTCTGCTCCCACAGTCCTGGGTGGGCAGATGGTAATGAAATACCTCCCCCTGCTCCTCACACTCTTCCCTCAGGTTCGGTCTCCCCAGTGCAGACCTGTCTCCTCTAATCGTGTGTGTGTGTGTGTGTGTGTGTGTGTGTGTCTTGGGGGAGGGGGGTGTCTGGATGGGAGGGACAGACCTCTAGGCTGGAGCAGGGGCCCAGGCTGCCCAGATAAGGGGTGGGTGGTATCCTGTCGTGGCCAAATGAGTAACTGTTGGTACAGAGTTCAGCAGCCAGGGCCCTGGAGATGGGAGTGCTGGTGGCTGCCTCCCTGCTCCACAGCCGTTGGACGGCCGGGTCCTGGGGACTCTGGCTGGGGGTTGAGCCTGATGCCAAGCACTGTAACAGTAGCAATGGATAGGGTACCCCTCATGGAGGGCTCCTGGGGTACCGGGGCCTCTCACCACAATCTCAGTGACTCCTCACAACACAGACCCCCCCCACCCCTCCGCCCCTCACAACACAGCCATCCCCACAGACCACAGCTGCGGCCCATTCTGGCCCCTGAGCACCTATAGCCCTGATGGCCAGGCCCTGAGCTGCTCAGCCAAGGTGGCCAGGTGGGAAAGAGAAAGAGAAGCTGCCTACAGCCCCTGACCAGTCCAGGTGCCCCTGGCCTCACCCACTTGAGCCTGGGAGGGGGATGGGAACTGTGAGAAGAGGCAGTCTGTGAAACCCAGGCGCCTAGGCGCCTCCTTCGTCTGACAGTGCCTCAGAGGCCATCCTCTCCCCCCACCCCCATGCCCCATTCCATCCCAGGCCTGGCCCTGGGTGGGCACTAGGAGCACCCAATCTGCAACCAGAAGAATGAGACCATGTTGAGCTGTACCCGGTGCTCTGGGCACCGAGGGTCTGAGTGGAGCCAGACTAGACCACCGGTTTTCTCCTTGGGGCCTTCGGTTGGTGTCTCTAACACTGTCCCTCATGCTGGCTAGAAAGGGCAGGGGTCAGGCCAGTGTACTGGTGCCTGGTGGAATGTGGATGACGCCTGAGAGGCTGCAGAGCCTTATCTGGGGGTCTTCACCCTTAGACTGGGGGAGGGGAGGGTTCAGGGCCTGCTTAGTGTCTGGATGACAACCTGGGTGGGGGGAAGGGCGCTTCTGGGAGCTCCAGGTGGGGGGTGGGTGTCTACCACTCACAGCCCTCCCTCTCCCCATTAAGGGCGAGTTCAGACAAAGCACTGGCAGGCACTTGCTTGTGGTACACGAGGCTGTGAATCCTTCCTTTGAGAAGGGGAGATGGAGGCGCCCACAGGAGAAATGACTTGCCCAAATCTCACCCCGAGCTGCGATTTGAACCCAGGGTTCAAAATCCTAGTTCTGACCCACCATGACATTGACTGGGCCCTTGGGAAAGGAGGCAGGGTGGGAGGCTGGCTTTCTCAGCTTCTAACGCAGCACACACCTCCGGCCACACCCCCTCCTACATCAGTGACACCCCCCACGCCCAGTCAGAGGACAGAGTCCTGAGTGATGGAGGAGCCACCAGGCTGCAGGCAGGCGTGGGTGCAGCAGGTCTGTTAGCTACGCTGCCCTCGGGCTGGGTGGGCCACCTCAGGCATCTGGGAGCAAGGCGAACTGAAAGAGTAGGATCCTGACTGAGAACCTCCCAGGCCAGGGCCAGCAACTGGGCAGTGGGTGTGGCGGGGAGAGGAGGGTGGGAGTCAGTGGGGCTGAGAACCTTTGATGTCCTCTACCCACCCTCCTGAGGTTGGGGAGGGCTGGGGGGGACATCTCCAGTTTCAGAAGGGATAGAGTTACCAGACCCCCAGCCACAGAGACGAGGGGAAATGGGCAGAGCCTTCCCTCCCCTCTGGGCCTCCAGAGTCCAGGGACCCCCGCTCTGCAGGAGGTGACCCCAGGAGGAGCCCCCTTCCTGGGACAGGCTTTGCTGTCTGTCCCAGCCACTAACTTGCCATGTGATCTCAAGTCAGAGGCTGCTCGCTGGGCCTCAGAGCTGTCCTGTATAACAGGGGGGTTCAGAGTTGCTGGAGGGGTGTGATGGGAGTGGAGGGGCGAGCTCCCAGGGTTAATTCTTCCTGGAGAAGTGGGCTTCCCTGGTCCCACCTCTCTCTGGGAGGTGCCAGCTGCCGTCAAGCTCCATCCCCCTGACCCCGTGTGTGTCGGCAGAACTGCAGCTCCACGGGCTTGCGGTGGCGGCTTTTCTGCAGAATGTCAGGCCTTTCCTCAGGGGTGTCTTCGGCCTCCAACTTTTAGTTTAAGCCACTGAGTATGCGCATGGCTCATACCACCCAGGCACTTAATTCTGGGATCTCCCTGAAACCTTTGCCCATCTGGACTAGATGTGCCCAGACCCTGGGACCTGCCTGTCCATCTCAGTCCACACACCTGAGTCCAATCCTGCTGTGGCTGCTTCTAGCTCTTGTCTCTGCAAATGGGCCTGCAAGTGTGTGTGTGTGGGGGGTGTCCTAGCATTCGACTCCCCTCACCCCCACCCGGCCCCAGCCAGTGTCCTCTTTCTACAGGGACGCCACCTTCAGAAATCCCAAGTGCTTGTGCCTCAGCCCCGTGTGCTCCAGGGACAGAGTGCCAGGCTACGGAGAGTGGCAACTACACTTGTGGGCCCACAGAGCTCCGAGGCTGTGCCACCCTGCCATGTCAGCACGGCGCTCTGTGCATGCCCCAGGGTCCAGACCCCACCGGCTTCCGCTGCTACTGTGTGCCAGGCTTCCAGGGCCCACGCTGCGAGCTGGACATCAATGAGTGTGCATCCCGGCCATGCCACCACGGGGCCACCTGCCACAACCTGGCAGATCGCTACGAGTGCCACTGCTCCCTTGGCTACACAGGTAATGGCCCCTGCAGCTCCAGGAGGAGCTCTTTCGTGACCAGAGTACAAGACACCCCCAGGCATCCCGGCAGCTCGAGGGTACACACCATTGTCTGCCTGGGGGTTTCTGAGACTGTTTATGGGAGTAGAAAGCCCAGCCTTTCTCCCTCGGAGCTGCTGGTGGTTTCTGACTGCCGACCATGGGGATCGCAGCCCATAGAGTGAGTAACCCCACACCCCAGGGCTCCTGGTTCATGGAAGGCACTTGACAAATAGGATTCCAGTACCTTGTGCAGAGTTCACGGAGCCCTGGTGGGCTTGCTACTCCCGGAAACAGTTACTGTCAGCGTCAGCGTTGACTCGACGGCAGTGAGACCGAAGCGGGAAGGAAGGAAGGTGCGGAGTGGAGCTCTGGGACGGGGTTGGGACGGGGGACAGCCCACAGATATTTCTGGTGGAGCTAGCATGCAGAAACGCCCGATTTGGCTTTAAGGGGGAACACCTGAGACCCTCGCAGCCTCTCTAGCCCTCACTCACTCACTCCTACCGGTGTCCAGCTAGTGACACCTCTTGGCTCATCCGATAGTCCTTGAGCGTGAACCACTGTAGGGGCCAGATAGCGGTGTAGACCCTCTCCTCTGGGCGACTCCCAAAGCTCTAGCATAGAGACACTCGTTTTCTTGTTCAGGTTGTATCGTAGATGTGCCCCAGGGATCCCAGGTGCCTCCAGAACGTTATGTGGAAAGTGATGGGCTTGACATCATTCGTTCCCTCCTCCAGAGTGTAGCCACGCCCCCCGTGCTGTCAGTACCCCAAGGCAAAGCACCCTGAAGCTCTTTCCCTCCAGGCCTGAAGTTAGGGAGGGGAATGGGTTGGATAGGGAGGGTAGGTCTAGTGTAGATGCCCTGGAAATCAGACAGTTCTACCCCAGGGTGTGAAGGCAGTTTGAGGCCCCCCCCCCCTGCCCCCGCCCCCTTCTCCACAGAACCCGAGCTATGGAGCAGGGGGCTAGGTGCCAGGACAGAGGTTGTGGTGAAGAGACACTGCCTCTAGTTTTTCTTGTTCTTTGAGTGCCTTGTGGCAGGATGTGTGCCAGGGGCCGAGTGAGCGTGGTTCACATGGGTCTTTGGGTCTGCTTCCAGGGAGGAGTGTTTTGTGTCTGACAAGGGGCCTCTGGGTACCTGCCAGGACCCTGGGCTCCGTGAGCATGCGTGTAACAGGCCTGCCTGTGTACATGTAACAGGTGTGTGCACACCCGAGCGTGCAGTGCATCGGCGCTTTGGTCAGCGCTCTCTGGGCTCCCTGGCAGTGGATGGGAGTGGGGGCATTCCCTCCTCCTCCTTGTTCATTTGGAGCCTGGCGGGGGAGTTTGGGATTCCAGGCAGCCTGGGCCTGGCTCCCCCTGGCACGGGGGTGGGGGTGGGTGGTTTGGGAGTAGGAGTGGGACTGGGGCTGGGGCAGGAGAGTGAGGGGGGGTCACAGGAAGGAGGGGCCAGGTTCTGTGCTCACTGGGTATGTCCCAGCTGGAGCCAGCTGGGCCCCTGACTCCCTGAAGAAACCCTCTTAGGAGGAGGCAGGGCCAGGGGCAGGGCCCACTGGAGTCTAGACTGACACGTGGGTCTGAGGGCGGGAACAAGCAACCATCCATCACACTGAGGACTAAAGACAAAAGACGGTCCATTGTACAATCAAGAGAGCGGAGGCAAAACCAGGGCACTCTGGCCACTGTGACTTCAGCCTCTCCCAGCCGGGCGGTACTCTTCTTCCCTCGGGCCATTCTCTTCTCAAAGCCACCAGGGTAACCCTCCTCCAATGTAGGTAGGACCACCTCCCTCACTGGTGTGTGGGACCTTCAAGAAGAGCTCTGATTCTGATACCTGCCTCAAGGCCCAAGACCTTCCCACCTCAACCCTAGGGCATCGAGTCCTGAGCCAAGCAGGGCACAGGCCAAGCTGCAAGGATATGGCATTCACTCTCTGAATTCCTACTGCACCCCACATTCCTCTATGAAATCCAGTCTCCCCACCCCCTCCACCCCTGACACACACACACACACACACACACACACACACACACACACACACTCATTCACTCACTCCTTCAAAGAGATCGGGTCTTTGTTGAGCTTATCAAAATGAAATCCCAAGTCTTCATTCACGTTGTTATTGACTTGGGCTGGACTGTTACAAGGAGCCCTGGTGGTGCCGTGGATCAAACCCTTGGCATGGCATATCAACAAGGTCACTGATTCCAAGTCATCCAGGGGAGAAAAAAGTGCAGGTGACAGCCGTGGAGAGGGGCCATCCTCCTGTGTCCTGTAGATTTTCTGGGGGTCAGAATGCCAGCTCCACGGGCTTGCGGTGGCGGCTTTTCTGCAG
>NW_022103929.1:1971013-1977562 GCF_000313985.2 Echinops telfairi | reverse complement strand
GCAATTCCCACACTGTGTCTCTGGTGTTGTCCCCTGCAGGGCCATGGGTCAGTGACGGGCATCATGTCTCATGGTGGGGCTGGCCATGTGCTGACCTGCATTCTAAGGCCCACTGGTGCACCTCTCACCAGGGCTTCAGTGGAGATGGTGAAGTGGTAAAGTCCGGGGCTTGGCGGGGGCCTGGCCTGCATGCCCACACTCGGTCTCATGGTACTTGTGGTCATGTTTAAGGCAGGGCGGAACTGCCCCTGTGGGTTTCTGAGACTGGAACTATTTATGGGAGTACAGAGCCTCACCCTTCTGCGGAGCGGCTGTGATTTCCAACCACTACCTTTCAGCTTAGCTGCTACCCCGGGCTTCTCAGTGAGTTCGGTGTGATGTGCGGGTGAAGGCTGCCAGGGCATTCCCACCCTTCTACCCTTGTGCGTCCCTCTCGTGGGAGTGGTAGCGGGGGTGCACTCAGCTGCCATGGCCGTAGGCCGGCCTAGTGGCAGTAACCTGATGGCCATCTGTGCCGTTCCCCAGGCTACAGCGGAGAGCGGTGCGAGGTGGACGAAGACGAGTGTGCCTCGAACCCCTGCCAGCATGGGGGCCAGTGCCTGCAGCGCTCCGAGCCAGCCCTCTATGGGGGCACCCAGTCCACCTTCCCTGGTGCCTTCAGTTTCCGCCACGCAGCTGGCTTCCTGTGCCGTTGCCCACCAGGCTTTGAGGGTGAGCCTCCCCAATAGGGGTGCAGGGGTGGATCCCGGATCCCTCAGTGGGCTCCCCCTGCCCCAGTCTGCTCCTCTCTCCTGCTCCAAGACGGGCCCTTGCAGTTGCAGCCTGGCTGAGTCTCAGCGGGGCCTCTTGCAGGGGACGACTGCGGTGTGGACGTGGATGAGTGCGCCTCACAGCCCTGCGTCTCCGGAGGCCGCTGCCAGGACCTGCCCAATGGCTTCAAGTGCCACTGCCCTGATGGATACACAGGTGCCCGGCTGTGGGGTGGGCGCCGGGGCCGAGCCTGGGGGAGGACTGATGGAGATGCAGCTCAGGAGGCAGGTGCAGAGATGACCGTGGTGACCACCGAAGGCAGAGCTGGAACCTGGGTATAGAAGATGGGGAAGGAAGAGACTGACGGGCTTGAGAGCTATTGGAAGGGTCCTGAGGGGAGATGTCGGAGACCACAGCTGAGGCTCAGCCCTGAGTGACCGTTGGAAGGTGGACTGTGAGCCCTGCTGAGTCTGAGTGTGTGCAGAGCATGGAAGGGTAGGGGCAGTTGGTCCAGGGTGTGAGGCCCAGGAGAGGGGCCCGGGTCAGGGAGAATGTAATCCTGGCTGCTGGGAGCCAGGTTGTCTGGTAGAATGTTGGAACACCTTAGACACCGGAGAGCCAGGAGGTGGGCGGAGAGCGTGGAGGCTGTAGGCAAGGCAGAGGGTGGAGGGCTGGGGCAGCATCGGTGGAGAGTGGAGTTTGGCTTTTGGGGAGCTGGGACCCATTGGATGGGGGAGCAAGGGTGCAGAAAGACGCTCGCTGCCTTGTGTACAGGCAGATATACTGACACCCTTCCATGCAAAAGCTGGGGAGCCCAGGGGCTTACAGATACATCCGCAGAATGTCCTTAGCCTCTCTGGAATGCTGGAACATCTCCCCCGCACCGCCACATTCTTACTTGGGCACACTGCCTCCTCTCCTGGCAGGGTTCCTGGGCACAGGGGAAGGAGATGTGGGCACCACTAACCCTTGCACCTTTGCCTGCCTGGAAGAGGCTAGAGTTTAGCCTCCGCTGCCCCTGGGTGCCCAACACACTGGGCAAGGTGTGTCCATGCTCCTGAGGGCCCTGAAAACCCATCCTCTAACGTCCTGGGAGCAGTGGCCACTCAGGCCTTTCCCAGAAAAAAGACCCTCTGAGCCTTTCCGTATTTCCTCCTCGCCACAGCTCCATGACCTGGAGGTCTGCAGTCCATCTTACAGATGAGGTGGCTGCTTGGGGAGGAGTGTCATCCCTCCAGGTTTGCTAGTGTCGGTGGGAGCCCAGCTCTTCCCTAAGCTAAGTTCAGCTGATGGATGACAGTGCAGGCAGATCAGGGTCAGGGGCCAGGAGAGGGACCCCAGCTATGGGCCTGGGCTCCTTGCCACTGTCCACACCTCCTCCCTCTGGGCTGTGCTGAGCGTGGGGGCAGCCAGCGCCTGGCATTCCTGAGCTGGGTCTGAAGGAGGCAGCCACGCCGGCCGGGGAGCTCTGCTCCCCAGCCTTGGTACCCACCTGCCACGCTTGGCCAGGCGGTGGGGGACACCATGGGACTGCAAGTCCTGTGGATCTTCTTGGGCAGCCTGGGGCTTCTGGCAGGTATGGAGGCTTGGGGACTGCGGGGGAGGTTTGGGCTGTGGCTGGCAGTACCCTGATGAAGGCTGTGGTGTGTGGACTGACTGGGGCCTACCTTCAAATCCTGGTGGCTTCTTTGGACCTTTTCTGATACGGGTGCAGGGCTAGCCCTGGCTGGTTTCCAGAGGCTTTGGTTGACCCCCAAGCTGGGGTCAGAGCACCTGCCCTGGGAGCTCATGGAGGTAAGAATGAGAAAGTCCCTTGGCAGCTGGCCAGTGTGAGGGACCCCAGGACAGATCGAAGGAGGGCTGGAGTCTGGAGGCCCCTCAGAGAGCCCCAGATGTATACATCCACCCGTACTCACTCCTCCATCATCCTTCTGTCCACAGACGCCATGCCAGTTCCTCCGCTGGGCACTGGGGACATACTCGGGCCCCCAGAGGAGGTCTCATACAAGCCCTGTGGTGTAGTGCTGACAGCTGGGCTGTGATCTGAAAGATCAGCAGTTTCAAGTCACCAGCCGCACTGAGGGAGAAAGATGGTCCCATAAACAGAGTCTGGGAAACTCATGGGACAGTTCGACCCCGTCCTACAGGGTGGTTATGAGTCGGCATCGACTTGATGACAGTGTTTGGCTTTGGTTTGGAGGAGGTCCCAGTGGAGTAAACACATATGCTCTGAGCAGGCTTCTGGAGAGCTATGGCTAGGTGGGGGTGGGGTGGGGGTGGAGTGGGAGGGGCTGGGGAGTCAGGGACCATCTCGCAGGGGAAGGGCCTTTTGAGTTTGGCTTTGTAGGCTGAGTAGCAGTTTAAAAGGTGGACAAGGGAGGCGAGATGTTTCAAGCTGAGGGATCACCAGGAGAAAAGCCCTAGAGCCAAGATTCCCCAGAAAAAGCCGTTCCAGGTGTGCCAGGAGCAGGGTGAAGCCCCCCAAGGACAAGAGCTTGGGCCTGTGCAGCAGCGCAAGGTGGGCCGGTAATGCTTCCGAAATAGGTCTCTTGCTGCTGGCAGAGATGGACGGGAGGCCGTTCTTAAGGCAGGTGAACCAGAGGAGGCTGACCTTGGTCCAGAGAGCTGACGAGGCAGGAGAGGTGGGGTGGGAGAGAAGAGGAGGCTGGGGAGAGTTTCGGAGGTGTGAATCTACAGGGCATGAAGCCTGGCCAGTTGGAGCAGGGGGAGCGGGGCGTTTTGTACTCTGGCTCTGGGCTGGGTTTGTTTGATAGGTGCAGAGGTCCCGTGCTATGAGGCATGGAAGTAGTAGCTCCAGGCTGGGGTTCTGCTCCTGGGTGCTGAGCCTCAGTCTGGCTTGTCCCACAGGCCTGACATGCCAGGAAGACGTGGACGAATGCCTGTCGAAGCCCTGCCTCCATGGTGGCACCTGTGATGACACCATAGCGGGCTACATCTGCTGGTGCCCAGAGAGCTGGGGTGGGCACGACTGTTCTGTGCAGCTCACCGGCTGCCAGGGCCATACCTGCCCACCAGCTGCCACATGCATCCCCATCTTTGAGTCTGGGGCCCACAGTTATGCCTGCCACTGCCCTCCAGGTACCCATGGACCTTTCTGTGGCCAGAACACCACCTTCTCCGTGGCAGCTGGGAGTATGGTGGAGGCATCCGTGCCAGCAGACAGCCCCCTGGGGCTGAGCCTGCGGTTTCGCACCACGTTGCCTGCTGGTAGCTTGGCCACTCGCACGGACACCCAGAGCAGCCTGCAGCTGGCTCTGGTGGGGGCCACACTTCAGGCCACACTCAGGAGCCATGGTGTCACTGTGCTCATCCTGAGGTTGCCAGAGCTGGCCCTAAACGATGGCCACTGGCACCGGGTGGAAGTGACACTCCACCTTGGGACCTTAGAGCTGCGGCTCTGGCACGAAGGCTGCCCTGCCCGCCTCTGTGTGGCCTCTGGTCCTGCAGCCCTAGCGCCGAGCTCTTCAATCGCTCTGTCGCCTGCCGGACTCTGCTCCACCCAGCTGGGAGGTGCGGCCTTTGCCGGCTGCCTCCAGGATGTACGTGTGGATGGGCGCCTCCTGCTGCCGGAAGTGCTTGGCAAGCATGTCATGCAGGGCTGCCAGCGCCAGGAACAGTGCCAGCCTCTGCCTTGTGCCCATGGAGGGGCCTGCACGGACTTATGGACTGACTTCCATTGTGACTGTCCTCGGCCTTACAGTGGCCCCACATGCACTGATGGTGAGGAGAGGACCAGGTGGGAAGGGGCAACTCCCCCCCATCCTGCAGGCCTCATACTCGGTCCCCTCTCTCCCTGCAGAGGTTCCTGCTGCCACCTTTGGCTTGGGGGGCACTGTGAGCTCTGCTGCCTTCCTGCTCCCTGCGCCCCCTGGCCCCAATCTCACAGTGTCCTTCCTCCTCCGCACCCGGGAGCCTGCGGGCCTGCTGCTCCAGTTTGCCAATGCCTCGGCCACCGACCTGACAGTGTTCCTGAGCGGGGGGCAGATTCAGGCCGAGGTGCCAGGCCAGCCTGTCCTGGAGCTGCCTGGACGCTGGAATGATGGGCTTCGCCACCTGGTGACGCTCAGCTTTGGGCCTGACCAGCTGCAGAACCTGGGGCAGTGGGTGCATGTGGGGGGCAGGCTTCTCCCTGCTGACTCCCAGCCCTGGGGTGGGGCTTTCCGAGGCTGCCTCCAGGACCTGCAACTCAACGGCCACCACCTTCCCTTCTTCCCACGGTCGGTGGCCAACTCAAGTGAGGCCAGCACAGTGGGCGGCGGGCAGACCTGGAACCTCACTGAGGGCTGTGTCTCAGAGGACACGTGCAGTGTGAGTACCCGGAGCGGGGAGTGGAGTGGCGTGGGTGGCCTGGGCCTTTTCTCAGAACCTACTGTACACCACTGTCATCGCTGAGGCTTAGCATGCCCTTTTGCAGAAGAGGGACCCAATCCGATCTGCATGTTAAGGAAACCGAAACTCAAGAGATCAATGACCTAAGTCCCCCTTCTGGAGAGCAGCAGGGCAGGACAGGGTTGCATTTGCCTCCTCTCCTCCCTTTTCTCCCTGCTGGTCCCCTAAAGTGACCCCTTGTCCTGAGTGACCCAGGCACCCCAAAGCAGGCGGAGGGCTGCTGGAACTTCTGCAGGGGCTGCTCAGGGGGCAGGGACCCCCGTAGGAAAGGGGACAGGTCATGGCCAAAACATTCTGGATTTGAGTAGTTGCGTGTGAACCCCGGTTCTTCTCTTTGCTGGGTGGTTGTCCGTTATATCACTTTCCTTATCTGGAGCTCCCTTCCCTTGCCTGTGAAATGGGGTTGAGATCAGCTTTCTGCCTCTCAGTGCAGTCACTGACATGATGGTGGTTCTAGCTAGTCTCCAGGCTGAGCTGACCCCTAACCTGCTTCTCCTGCAGCCCGACCCATGTCTCAATGGTGGGACATGCCTGGTCACCTGGAATGACTTCCATTGTACCTGCCCTGCCAACTTCACAGGGCCCACATGTGCCCAGCAGCTGTGGTGCCCTGGTCAGCCCTGCCTCCCACCTGCCATGTGCGAGGAGGTCCCTGATGGCTTCGTCTGTGAGTGTGTGTCCTGGGGACCCAAGCTAAGCTAGGTCCCATCCCTTCCCTATAGGCCTACGGGCTGCTGGACAATGTAATGGAGTGCCAGCAGTTTCAGGCCAGCATAGCTGGGCACTGCATCCAGAAAGAGGAGCGGGGCTTACCAGGGTTAATGAGTTTCCCAGGGCAGAAAGAGAGGGCGGCTCAGGGAGCAGGAACAGCATGTGCAAAGGCACTGAGGTCTGTCAGACCAGCTGAAACCGGCACACAGGGAGAGGGTTAAGTGGCAGAGGGACAGGATCAGACCTCTATTCTACGGGAGGTTTGTGGGAGGAAGGTGGTTCTTATGGCCAGGCCTGTGACCAGCAGGGGAGGGTGGACATCTGGACTCCCTAGCACTGCTCTGGGGAGCTGGTTCTCTGGAAGTAGGAAATGCTTGAAAAGGTGGAAGGAGACCGGTAGGGGGCCTGCGGGTTCTGGAATTGGATGACTGGGTGGGTGAGATGTGGATGCCCAACACCTGGTCAGCGGGTAGTCTCATCCGGGTGCTTGGGGTAGGGGTGGAGCATCCCTGTCAAGGGCGTGGCCACACCCCTAGGGATACGCCCCACCACACCCTCTCTCTTCACAGGTGTGGCTGAGACCACGTTCCTCGAGGGTCCACCTGCCGAGTTCAGTGGACACAACCTGTCCGCGGCACGCACTTTCGGCAGCCTCTCCCTGACCTTCCGTACGCGTGA
>NW_022103929.1:1954254-1970271 GCF_000313985.2 Echinops telfairi | reverse complement strand
CCCACGCTGCAGGTGGGGGTGCCAGGGGACTGGGGGCTTTTGTGCGACTTTCCCCAGGGTGGGGGTGGGACGCCGAGAGGCCAAGGGGAGGGTGTCGGGGGCAGTTCTGGGACAGGGGCGGCTTAGCAGAGCCAGCTGTGGACTCGCTGGTCCTGTGGGTCAATCACTTCCCTTTGCTGAACTCCATGCAGTCATCTGGGAAGTGGACACAGCCGCGAAGCCCAGTCGTCTAGAATGACTCCCTCTTTCTCCATCATGGAGTCGTTTCCAACTTAAGCGACCCTGTAGGACACGGCAGAATTCCCCCGAGTTTCCAGACTGTAACTCTCCCAAGGAGAAGCAGCTGGTCTCAAACTACTGCCCCTGGGGCTAGTAGCCCAACGCGTAACCACTGTGCCACCAGGCTACCCCACTCGCTAGCATCGAGTCCATGCTGACTCGTAGCCACCCTCTGTGGGTTTCTGAGACGCTGTTTATGGGAACAGAAAGCCCAGTCTTTTCTGGTGGTTTCAAACTGCTGACCAAGTAGATCCGTGGGGATCACAGCCCGACAAGTAGTGGGGAGCTTCTGGGCTCCCCATCAGCATAGATAAAACACAGGAGACCAAGTTAAATGTGCATACCCACAAACAACAGTGGTCCGGGAGGGAAGGGGCCCCAGAACTAGTCTTAGAAGAGAACCTGGAGGTTTTGCCGCAGACACCAGCTGAAGCATAGGGGGTTGTCAGGCAGAGGCTGGCTGCCCAATCCACCTCCCCAGAATGTCAGCCCCCATTTTTACGCAGCGTGCAATGCTTTTGTTCTGAGGCTGGAGCAGCTGGGGAGCTGCGTGTGCCCCATCCTCTTGCCCTCAGACGTGCTCTGATGACTGGTGTCAAGGTCTGCAGGGGCAGGGCTCTGAAGTCCACCCAGGAGATGACTGAGGCGCAGCCACTTGAGGCCAGAATAGAGTGGAGCGCGGTAGTGGGGACAGGTCCCCAGGGTCCTGCCTTGTGCCTAGCCCCCGTGCTTTCTCTCCAGGTTGCCTGTCTTGCCAGAAGAATGTGGCCTCAACGTCACCTGCCTTAATGGTGGTCGGTGTGAGGTGGGGCCCTGGGGCTCTAACTGCAGTTGTCAGGAGGGCTTTGCTGGCCGGAGGTGGGTATGGGGGTCCGGGCTGGGAGATGGGCTAGTGAGCCTGGGGATCTGGGCAGAGCTGGGCCCTCCAATCAGAGCAGAGGAGGTGGGGTGTGGGTTGATGCTTGCTGTCCGCTTCCATCCCTCACTACCACCAGGACCAGTCAGCCCACCCACAGTTAGCACCTGAGCTCTTCCCTCCTGGGGCTTCCAGGACCATCCTCTGTGACACAGACATTCACTGGGAAGTGGTCACCCTAGTGATGCTCATAAAGTCCCATTCTCAGCCCGCCTGCACCAGCACTACCGGGGGAGACAGTATACGCTCAGATTCTGAGCCCACTCCTGACAGATAGGACCCAAATCTGTGGGGACCTGCATTTACGGATCTGGTGGCGTGAGAGTAATTCTCACCGTGGTGCTATGTGATGTTGGCCACCTGGCAGGAACAGGGCCTGGGGAGAAGAGGGTTGGGGAGCTAAAATCACTGCTGAAGGCAGTGGGTGGCTGTGGGGGGACCTGTTGTCTCAGCCTCTTTTGTTCTCTCCCCCCACAGGTGTCAGATCCCTCCCCTCCCCTGTGATGCCAACCCCTGTCTGAATGGGGGCACCTGCCGGGCAGCTGGTGGGGAGTATGAATGTATCTGCGGCACCACCTTCTCGGGCCAGTTCTGCGAAGTGGTGGTGAGTGGTATCAGAGTGGGTCAGGTGGGCTTCCCCCTCTTGGACTTGAGAGAGATGATGCTGGGGAGGGAGTGTGTACAGCACCTGTGGAACACTTGTGTGTGAGTATGTGGGGTGTGTGTGCAAAGAAGGAGACTTGGCCCCTTCCATGTCATCCATGATTTTTCTACATGCGGGAGAGCCCCAGGAACCTCCCCCATCCCTCATCATTAGACTCGGGGAGGGGCTTCTGTCCAGTGCCCGGGGCAGTTTGTGACAGGGGGACTAGGTCTAAAGAAACAAACTGTCATCAAGGCAATTCTGACTCAGAGCAACCCTATAGATCAAAAGGGAACGGCCTCTGGATTTCTGACTTCTGCCCGGCCCTGTGGGGTTCCCATGAGACAGAATCAGATCAAGGGCAGTGAGAGGGACTAGGTAGGCTGTCAGCTTCTATCCAGGCCAGGATTCAAGCCCTCAGAACCCTGGAGTTCTAGGACTGGTGTTGAATCTGGGAGCCACCCTGAGTCTGGAAAGGAAGATTCAGGAGGCCCGGGATTCTGAGCCAGGGCAGGCCGCTGCTGACCGCCCCTCACACGGGCTCAGCAGGCTGTGGGTGCTGGTGGAGAGGGTTAGTGGGAGGGGTGCCTCTGAAGGAGCCTTGATCTCTGCCGGCTGCTGGCAGCCGGGTCATAAACCCGCAAATCTGCACTGCTTCTGGGGAATCTTTCCTTTCAAGTAGAACTTTTACAGCCTCAGGCTTTCCCAGCCACCCTCCTCAGGCAGAGGGAGGCAATGGTGGAGGCAAACGAGGACCCAGTTATGGCTGGGACCACCTTTCGAGACAGTCTTGGGGCTCCGTCCTGGGGGCTGGGAGTTGGGGTTTAGGGCCGGAGTCCAGATGGGCTGAGAAGCCTCACAGCACAGGGAGAGGGCCTGTGAGTCTGAGACCTTTGCTGAGGATTCCTGGCATTGGGTGATCCTCAGACTTCAGAATAACAGACAAGCAGCCTCTTGGATGAGGGGCCCTGGTAAACCCCAGAGCGCTGGGCTGCTAATAAAAGGGCTGGCAGTTCAAACTCAGCCAGCTGCTCCTTGGAAGGCAGACCTGGCAATTAGCTTTGCCAGGAAACCCGAGGGGGCAGTTCTACCTGGTCACAGTTGTCTCCATGGCACCCAGCCACAACAGCACCTCTGCTGGGCCATCCTGGGTGGGCAGTTGGAACTGGAGGTGGCGAGGAGGATGGGGAGCTCCCAAGCCTGGCCCGAGTCTTCCAGGGACAGGGCCCTTTGATGGAACAGTGGATTCTGGGCTCAGCCTCTTCCCCCTGCTGCCAGTGCCCATCCGTCTGGGGTGTGAGGCTGGTCTCCACAGACACTTCTGCAGTGGGGGAGGGATGAAGCCCTTCGGCAGCCAAGTAGGGAGGGGAGGCTCTAGGTGACAGCACACAGGGGAGGGCTTGCTCCCTCACTGGTTCTGCTCTTTCTCACCGAATGCTCCCAGAGGGCTGCTGACCAGCCTGCTGTGGGCGCCGGGCAACACAGCTGGGAGCGAAGCAAGACCTGGCTTGCCGGGGCCGCCCACCCCCGCTCACCAGGCCATAGGGAGGCGGACGTGAATCCCCAGCACTGTGCTTTGCTTGTGCTCATGATTCAGTGAAGGTCTTTTGGGGATGCTAAGCACAAGGTCAGCAGTCCGAAACCACCCGTTACTTCTCGGGAGAAAGATGAGGCTTTCTATTCCCATAACAAGTTCTAGTCTCGAAAACCCACAGCGACAGTTATATCCTGCCCTGTAGGGTCGCTGTGAGTTGGAATCGACTTGATGGCAGTTTGGAGGGTTTTTAAAAGCCAGAACCCTTGGCAGTGCCCTGACAGGTGCCCTCCTCCCTGCACCTGCTGACAGACCCCTGGGATCAGGCCTCTCACTCCTTCCCAGGGCAGCCAGCTCGCAGCTCTTTTCTCTGAGAGAGAGCCCTCCAGGACCCGTTTCCTGTCTCACCACAATCTCAGGCCTCGTTCTTGTGTCTCTTGCAGAAGGGCCTGCCCCGACCGCCGCCGTTCCCCTTCCTGGAAGTGGCAGTGCCTGCAGCTTGTGCCTGCCTGCTGCTCCTTCTTCTGGGCCTCCTCTCAGGGATCCTGGCAGCCAGGAAGCGCCGCCAGTCAGAGGGCACCTACAGCCCGAGCCAGCAGGAAGTGGCTGGGGCCCGCCTGGAGATGGACAGTGTCCTCAAGGTGCCACCGGAGGAGAGACTTATCTAGACATGACTGTGGTTCCGGCGCCCACGGCCTCCTCTGTGGGCCATTTGCACCTGGAGTCCCAAGGAGCCTGTGGAAAGTGGGTCACCCTTTCTGACCCTCTGGGAGCGGCTTCAGGTCCAGGACACCTGCTGGGGAAGTGCCCCCTTGCTGGCAGCCCCTCCTTCGGCCCCACTGGGGACTGAAGAAAGAGGGTAGCTCAGGGTAGCAGCGCCGGCCAGGCGGGGTCCGGGCATCACCATCAGACCCACCAAGTTCTGCCTGGGCAGGTGACAGGTGGGGCACACGTGAGCCCGCACATGCATGCTCCAGTGTATGTGAGCATCTGGATTGGGGGTGTATGTATGTCTGTGAGCAGGTAGGTCTGCACTGACCTGCGAGCTCTTGGCAGGGCTTGAGGTGTGGCCACACCTTTGGTGTGCATGTGTGTGGGTGGGAGATTGTGACTGTGTAGTGGCAGTCCCACGGAGGAGGTGGCTGCCCTCCGGGGCAACCTTCACCACTTGGGGGCAAGGGCAGTCCAAGACTAGGCATTCTCCAGGGGGTCAGGCCAGGGCTTGGCCGGCCACGAAGGCCCCTGCTCCCGAGTTTTCACTCTAGGCTGCCATCAGAGGCAGGGGGAACCCCTGGTGCGTGGAACTGGTTTCTTGCGGACCAGTCTGGGCTCTGGGCTCGTTACTACCTCCAAGCCTGGGAAGGGCAGCCCCTGCCTACCTCACAGGGCTGTTGTGAGGGCCAGAAAGACCAACAATGAGAAAGAACCAGGAAGTCGCTCAACCCTGATCTGATGTGAAGGCTTGTCTGGGCCGTCCTTTCTGGGGTCGGTGACTCTCAAACCTCCCCCCACCCGACCCCGGCTAGACTTGAGGGGATGAAAGTGGGGGCGGGGGGCTCTTGGGGATGTGGCAAGGAGACTGGAAGGGAGTAGGATGAGGGCGCAATCTTTGTGTTTTGGGCTCAGGGAGGTGGCAGTGCAGACCCCTCAACACCCAAGCCCCCTTCTCCAACAGCCCTGTGGTTGGCTGTCCCCAGCTCGGTGCAGGGCCCCTGGTGTAGTCGCGCCTTCCCCTGACAGTTGCTGGTACGTGGCTGTGGTGGTGGTGGTGGGTGGTGTTCAGGGAGCAGACTCCAGGACAGGCACCACACTGCTGAGAGTAGTGCTCAGCAGACCCTGGTGGCCCCTCTAGGTGTCTCACTAGGATGCTCCAGGTGTCAGGCGCAGGCAGGGGAAGCGGGCCCACCACACTGTAACCTCTGATCCCTGAAGGGCACCTAGTCGAGGGCCTAGCTCCCTATGAGGAGCAGTGAGGGCTTCCTAAGCCCCCTTCCTGCTGGCCTTTCTCCTTCCTGTTTCCCAGCTGTCACATATTTAAACTGGGGGGTGACTACCTACTCCCTTTGAGGCATCCGCCAGCAAGCACCAGGAGGAGCCCTAGGTGACTGGGGAGGCTGGAGTGGGGAGGAAGGGGAGCTGGGGTTAGCAGAAGCTGGGCCAGGAAGGCACCTGAGTTCCAGGTTAAGACGCTTGGTTCTTTATCCTGTAGGAGGTGGGCCCCCGTGCCCTAATGCTCTCCGTGGCCCAGGAAAGTAACAGGAGGCCTCTGGCCCCCACTTGGCCACAGCCGGTTCTCTGGTCCTGTCTGGTTGTGTCAGGGGGTTGGCAAGCCTGTGTTGGTTGGGGATTGCTGAGAAGAGGCAGGCTGCTCCCTTCTGTGGAGGTCCACATCCCTGCCCCTTGGTCTTAGGCTTCTGGGTACCTGCCAAGTGGCAGGCCAGAGTGGGAGGAGGGCCTGGGAGGGTGGGGAGTTGTGGGCATGCCTAATGCCCACCGGAGGGCTGGACCCATCTCGCTCCTTCAGGACAGGCATCCAGCACGAGCAGCACAGGTGCCGCCACTGCCCTCGCGAAGGCGAGGGGGAGGCCATTTTCCAGGTGGTGTTTGAAATTGCCCTTTCTGTCTTCTGTGGCCCACAACCCCTGCTGGGTAGACCTGCGGCAGGCCCATGGCCAGACCCGACATCCTGGTGGTGAGGGCTCAGGATGGGCTCCACTCAGAGCCCAGACTGGAAACAGGCTTTGAAGCCAGCCAGGGTTCAAGTCCCTGCCGAATTCCTCCAGGCCATGGTCCCTGGCTCTGTGGTTCTCTGCTTGGTCCGGCCATCAGGGCCTCCCACACTGGGTCTCCCCGCCCTCGGGAGCCTCCTTAAGACAAAGGGATCGCAGCCTTCTTCCCAAGGAGGTTTTATTGAATGCACACACAAAATTCATTCTTGATTTGCAAAATCAATCCAGCAAGTGAAGAGACAACAGAGAGTGCCCAAGGGAACGTCGGGTGTGCACACCAGGCTCCCCGTTCACCTCTGCTTGCTGGGTGGGTCCCCACTGCAGCCAGAGAACACTGCCCCCCAAGATTCGAGGAGATTTGCCCATGGGGGTCATGATTGACTGGGGAAGGGCCTGTGTGCCAGGCCAGCAGCTCGAGAACCCCACATTGGAGCCCACTTTGGGGCCAGCCCCTCGGTCCTCACAGAGCCATGTGAAGCACCCTCGGCCCCAGCCTGGTGCTCCCTGGGGAGTAGGGTCTCCAGGGATCCCCCACCCCACACCCACCAGACACCCATGCGTAGACAGTGTCTGACTGTCCACAAGCAGGAAATGAGAAATCAGGTCAAAATGCTCCCAATTTCCTGCGGGTCTCAGAGGGTTGTTTTCTCACATGGTTGGGTCCTATTTTAACTTGGTTCGTGGAGTCAGTCCGTTTCAAGATTCATCAATTCAATAAGGTAGAAAAGAAAAGAAAGCTAAAAGAAGCCACAACAAAGCATTTCCGTTGAACTTTAGTGACGTTGGCCTCAGGAATTTTCTGTGCTGGCAGGAACTGAGAGGCAGGGGCGGGTGGCTTCTGGGCCTCCTCCTGCCTCCAGGCGTCTGTCCACTCCCCTGGGACCTGCAGAGGCACTCAGGGCTACTGCCCGCTGCCAACCCAGGAGCCCTAGCAGCTGTGACCCTGGCATCTGCCCATGGCATCACTTGTGGCCTTTGAGCCAGAATCGCTTCCCGGCTCCACCACAGAGTCAGAGCCACACGGCTGAGCCCAGCTCCGACTGCAGCAGGAGAACCGGAGAACCGGCCGCACCTCTGCCTCACACTGATTGAGAAGCTTTCATTTTCATTCCTAAAAATCAGACTTGCTGGTGCTTCCCAGCCCGCATACCAGGCTGGTTGGGGATGTTTGGCTATCACCAGAGACCCCGAGGATCCCTCAGTTCCCTAGTCCCTACCGTGCCCCAACAACTTGAGTTTGGGGTTGGGAGTGGTGATTCACAAAAGGACGGGCACGTGTATTGCTAGACGGGGTTGGGAATGCCCCATCAGGTAGACTAGAGAGGGCTGGGAGAGTCACTTCAACCCCACAGGCCACCTGTGTCCACTACAGACACTGAGGGTGATGCTGACCTTGTGCCAGTTGGTTGGGAGAGCGGACACGGGGTGGTGGTGGGGAGTGGAGAGGCCCTGAGGGGCCCTGCAGTTCCTTGGGGGAGGTCTCCAGAGAGAAGGTGGGCAGAACCCACTCTAGGGCAATCATGGGCCCGGCTAACCTCTTTTATGCAAAGCCAGCCTGGACTGCTGAGAAGGGGAGCTGGTTGGTCAGATGGACAGCTAGGAACGGGGTAGACTCCCAGGCCTGGGCCAGCGCCATCCGCCCTTGGCTGGATCTCAGAGATGCGTGCTGTAGAAGGGCAGGAAGGCAGGCAGAGGCGGGCCCCATCCCTTCCCACCAGCAGAACCTGGGCAGAAAGTGGAGGCAGGGGAGGCAGAGGGCCGACTAACACGGTACCATGGAGGCAGGCCCAGGGCTCCCCACTCACTCGAATGTTTCCCACTGCTTACGGAGCTGCTCCACCGAGCCCGGCGCGGGGGCCGGGCTCACTTCTTGTTTGGTTTTCTGTAACAAATCCTCAAAGGGGTCTCTGGCCTCCCGAGGAGCAGAAGGCTGCAGTGCTGGCTCCGGGCCCTGGGGGGGCCTGGGAGGAAGGAGTGGGGGGTCTCCGGGCCTCAGCCTCAGCCCCTGCTTGGCCTCAGCTGCCCGGGCGCTTGAGCGAGCCAGGGGCAATGTTCGGATTCTCGAAGGGGTGATGGCCGGGGGGCCCAGTGGCTGCAGGGGGCTGGTGTGGGTGCCCATGGGCATCTGGCCAAAGAGGTTGGGCATGGAGAGGGCGCCCAGGTGGGGCTGAGCTCTCTGTGGCACGCAGAAGCTGGAATTGGACAGCAGGAGGCTGGGCCCTAGGGAGGCTGGAGGAGCCCCAAAAGGCCCGGGGGGTGTGGCGACCAGGGGCACAGTGGGCAGTGAGGTTGGCACAGGAGGGACGAATGGGTTGAGTGTTTGCTGCGGGAATGGTGTAGGGGTCCTGGCAGAGGGTAAACTGAACTGGGGGGTGAAAGGGGTGGCTACACTTGGGGCGGGAGGGCCCAGAGGGAGGCTGCTGCCAGGCCAGGCTGTGTGAAGTGGGTCCAGCAGGGCCAGCAGGGCATCACTACCTGGGCTGGGGGTCCCCGGGGCTAGGCTGAGAGGCTGGAGCAGTTCGGGGTTGCTGTGGGGCACAGTGCCAGGGAGGAGGCCCGGGAATGGGGCTGGGCTCGGGGTAGCTCGCCTTTCCCGCTCAGCCTGCAACCACTCGGAGGTGCCGGCAGCCTGCAGCTTGGCAGGGCGCGTGATGGGTGGTGGTGGCACAATGCCCAGCTCTGGGGTCTTCCTGCCCTGGGGCCGAGGGATGGTGATGCTGCCTCGAGGGGGCGTGGGGATCTCCTCCTTGTTCCTGGGGTTCAGGACGCTGTCCGGATTCTGGGGCCGGCGGGGCAGTGCCAGGGAGTTTCCGAGCGGTGGCGAGGGCTTCTCGGAGGCGGCGGCAGGGGGCTTGCTGGGGATGGCCATGTCATCCTGGCCCAGACTCCAGAGCTTGTTGTACGGGTGGGCCAGCCTCAGGGCCACGGGCATGCCCCGGCTTCTCTCGCTTCGGCCCAGCCCCAGCCTCTGTTTGGAGAGAGCGGGGAAGGCAGTGACCACGGCTGACTCGGTGGCGTGGAAGTATGCTGCTGAGGATGCCCAGCAGGCAGGTGGCACAGGGAGGTGGAGAAGGGACATGAAGAAGGGACTCTGAGCAGGTGAGGATCTGCCCCAGGTCATCCAGCGAGAACCCAAGCTTGCTGGACCCCCCTGCCCCGGTGTCCTCACTGTGTGACACTAGAGGGTTCCAGAGAACGCCCGTCTGTGGTGCCCACGGCTGCCTTGTGGTTTCAGCAAAGTGCCTCCATTGGTGTGTTTTCCTTCTCTGAGGGTGTGGGCATCCAGGCCTGAGAGGGTGAGGCTCGGGGCGGGACAGAGGAAGCAGGGAGATGGATTCAGGTCCCTGCTCTGTTCTCCTAGGTGGGGTAATCAGCACTAACTGACCAGTTTGCTCAGCAGCACAATGGGAGTAGCGCTCCCCCTGCAGGGCAAGAGATGAATTCTTGGACTTGTAGATGCTCTGCCAATCCCACAGCATGACCCAGAGCCTGCAAAGTCCACAGCCCCTGCGCATAAGTGGGGAAACCGAGGCACAGGGCAGGAAGTGACTGGAAGTTACACATGGTCATCGGTCCCACAGAACCATCCTGAACCTAGTTTCAACGGGCCTCGGAGGTGATGGGAGAAATCCCAATTCTGCGGGGGCCACAGCTCCTGCTGGGGTTCCTGAAGAGAGTGGCTTGGAGTACCAGCCTGATGCACAGCAGAAGGGTGGGGGGCAGCTATCCATTGAGCTTGGGCACTGCCTCCAGGGGCCAGTCAGCCCTCAGCCACTGGTTGAGGAGCGTGGGAGGGTTGCTGCCCTTCCCTTAGCCCATCCCTCTGTCAAATGGGGGACCTGCCTGGTGTGTGTGGGACGCACCTACCCCCAAAGGTGCTCTCCCTGCCCACGCATACCTGGTAATCAAAGGTCCCCGGCTGCTCCTGCAGGTCTTTTGGCATCCGAAGGTCCTCCAAGCTCTTGGCCTGGCCCAGAGGCTGCAGGGGGGCCTCCATCTCCAGGCTGCTGAAGATGTCCTCCAGGAGGTCAATGCTGGCAGCCCGGTCAGGGGGTGCTGGGCCTGGCACTGGGCCCCGGGGAGCCCTCGCTCGTTGCTCTGGACTCTCCACCTCGTCACCTTCTGCGCTGTCTGACTCCTTGAGTGTCCGATAGGGCTGGGGCCTGAGGGGAGAGAGCAGGCTGCAGAGTCCCCCCGGGGCCTGCATGTGGGAGCACATACTCCCGAGCCCCCTGGGAACTTCAGTTTTTGGGGTGTATGCCCAGCCGGCCTTTAGGAAGGAGTGGCCAGGGCCCTTGGTGCCCGGGACTGGGTAGTAAGGGTGTGAGCTATGCCTGGGGACAGGCCTGGGTCTGAATTTGGGGGTCTGCCCACCGTGGGGCCTTGAGCAGCCATGCTGGCTCTCACTTGCATGGAGGGGGCCCGCTGTTGCTGTGTGCCCCCGAATCAGTTCTGACTCAAAACAGCGACTGGGTCAGACTGCTCCATAGATTTCCTAGGCCTTAATCTTTATCTGGGCAGATCCCAGGTCTTTTCTCCCATGGTGGGTTTGAACTACCAACTTTTTGGTTCATAACTGAGCCATGAACTGTTCATTGTGCCAGCCGTGTTCCAATGTGAGGGGCCCCACTAAATCCTCCTAAAACCACAGCTTCCCCCACCCCATATGACTGGCCGGAGGGGATTACAGAGCCGCTCAGACAAGGTGTAGGCAACAGGACACACCTGGCAGGTGGTCCTGA
This sequence comes from Echinops telfairi, assembly GCF_000313985.2. Classification (NCBI taxonomy): domain Eukaryota; kingdom Metazoa; phylum Chordata; class Mammalia; order Afrosoricida; family Tenrecidae; genus Echinops; species Echinops telfairi. The sequence continues at coordinate 1,959,428 of NW_022103929.1, read as the reverse complement.
GCCCCATCCAGCCAGGACCCATGATTGGTAGCAACCCAGCAAGTCCCAGTATCCTCTGAGAAAACGTCTGGGCTTTAGCTCATCCTGGGTTCCACACCAGGTTGTGCCATTGCCTGCTGTGCTTGCTTGGGCAAATCACTTGACCTTCCTGAGCCTCAGTTACCTGAGCAGATGCACACAGGTATGCAGAAGCCAACAGCATCAGCAGCCGGCCAGTAAGCGTGACCCATCACGTGGGCTGGCTGTGTGAGCCCAGCAAAATTGCAGCAGGCCAGAGCTCCTCTTACCCACCTTTCCCACAAGGCCCCGCCCTTGTATGGGGGAGCCCTGGCCTGTGGTGGAGACACTGGCCAGAGCAGCAGTGACTCACCCCAAAGCAGGGACACTGGGGCCCAGGGACTGGCTGATCTAGGCCTGCTGCTCTGTGTGGTGGAGAACGGGTGCCACCTGCTGGTTTTACACAGGCTGCTGGTCCCAGGCCAGCTGAAGACAGGGCAGGAGAGACTGACCAAGAGTCCCCATTACCAGTAAGGACTCTATCCAGCACTGAGGCCAGCAATCCCTTGGGGAGGGCTCACATCCTTACTCACAGAGGCTTTCTAGCCCAAGGGGAAAAGAGAAAAAAAAAAAAAAAAGAACCCCACCATAGAGTCAAAGGACAGAATAGACTCAAAGAACCTTTAATCCAATGTATAAGGAGCTAGCCTTGGTCAGCTGTTTGAATCTACCGGTGGCTCCGTGGGAGAAAGATGAGGCTTTTTGCTCCCGTAAAAATTTACAGCTTCAGAAACTCACAGGGGCAGTTGTATTCTGTCCCATAGGGTCACTATGGGTTGGAAACAGCTGGGTGGCAATGTTTTTTGTTTTGTTTTTGGTAAACAAGTTTAAGGAGCTCTGATGACACTATGGGTTAGGTCTTGGGCTGCTAACCATGAGGAAGTTCTAACCCGCCACCGTTCCTTGGGGGGCGGAGGAGGCTGTCTGTCTGCTTCTGTACAGACCTAGTCAACTTGAGGGCTGTGGGTGGCCTCCAGTCATGGTTACATAAAGGAAAGGCAGTGGGCTTCTGAAGCTTACGGCAGCAGTGCTCTTACACGGCATTGGTTTTCAGATGGCTCAGTTCCTATTGGAACACATGCGGGCCTGTCCTGACCCTGCATTCCTGGGGGAATGAAGTGAGCGTGATCTACTGTTTTATTAAGGAACACGTGAACTGGTTAAAAACAGAGAGCCATGGGGTTGAGCCCTGGGCCTGATCTGCTGGGTGAGGAAGTGGGGTCCCTTGGACATCACCCAAACTGGGAGCCTCTGTCTGCACATCAGGTGATTTCTTATTCTAATGGTTCGTCCCTTCTTCATTTTAACTAGTCATGGAAATAACTGGAAGACTAAGCCTATGACATCAGATATATTATTGCATAGGACAAGGCTGATATTTAAGGCTTTTAAAAGAAATATTCCGGGGAAAAGATTCCATGCATGGACAGGACGGGCTGTGAGTGCCTGCGGGGACACGCTCACAGGCCCCGATTTTTAAGTGAGGCTCTCACAAGGAGAGAGGCACACCTGCGGTCACAGGTGAGCTGGTGGCAGTCCAGGGCTAGGGAGCAGATGTCTGGTGTCGGGCACAGCTGCCCTCTGGGGACAGTGGCGGGAGGCAAGGCCCAGCCCAGGAAATGGGCTGTGATCTCAGGGAAGCCTGGCCCTGGGTTTCCAGTGGGGTTTGTGCGTAGGGAGCAGCTGGCCGAAGAGGGTGTGGCCATCTAGCAAAGGGCAGAGCCCTTCTTGTAAAAGCGCTTATAGGACCTGGTTAACACACACACACACACACACACACACGCACGCACGCACGCACGCACGCACGCACGCACGCACACACACGACTGTCCCTCTGCTCAGTCCCAGCTCTGAAGACCTCTGTGGTGGAGGGAAAGTGGGTGGGCAAGCACTGGCAAAGGAGAGAGAATGAGAGGGGTGCGGGGGGTGGGGTGAGGCGGGGCTGCGGTGGAGCCTCCTCTTCCCCTCTGCTGCTTTCTTGCTACTGGTTCCTGGTATGTGGTATGGGCCACACATGACAACGGTACTGCTTGTTTCCAGAATGCTGGGCAGACTGGAGAGCCCTTTGTGCACCTCCCATGATTGCTCACGCCTTTTTTAACTTCAGTCAGGCGTGCCACCTCTGTGGGCTTCCTCAAATGTGCTGAGAGGAAGCGGGTTCCTGCTAGGTGCCATCACGCGGCCTATTTGCCGTCCTCCGCAGCTCAATGAAGGCAGAGGTGGCTTTCCCTTCTGAGGGGTGGGGACCCATCTCCCACGTAGGTGGCTTGCCACCACCCCTGTGGCCTCATTTGACCCTGTGGGGGTGGGGGTGGGGGTGTAGCAGGAAGCTCAGGGATGTGGCCCTCACCCTGGGAGTTGGCACTTGGGGGCCTTGGCAGGGAGCAGCTCAGACGCCCCTCCCCACACCAACAGCAAGCAGCAGAGCGCCCCCCCCCCTCCCCGCCCCCTGGTGCCCCGAGAGTCACCAAGCCGAGCTCAAGGCAAGCGTCTGGTCAGGGGAACGGAAGAAGGAGAGACCATTCAAAGGGAGCAGAGAAGAACAAGCTGTCGGTGAAGCCAGAGCTGGGGCCCTGCCGCTGGCATTCCTCATCAGAGGACTCTTCGGAGAGGAAGACCGCGTAGTGTCGCAAGGGCTTTACCAGGCTGGGGCGGAGGAAGACAAAAGAAAGAGAACAGGCAATTAGGGGCATCGTCAGGCTTAGGAGGCTGAGGCAGGCGGGGGGTGCTGTCCTGACCCTGCAGGCCTGGGGGGCAGGGTCCCCAGAGGAAGGCCTCAAGGCATGGGGGGGGATGTCTGACAGGCTCAAAGGTGTAGGAGTCGGTGCCAGATAGAAAAAGAAATGGTGGATTTGCCATGGGCCACGAGCCTGAGACACACTCCTCCTCCCCGATACTCCTAGTGCACAAGGCTTAGGTACAGAGATGCCCGTCCCTCCTGGGCACAGTATTCAGACATCGAAAGCACCTTACCTTTCCAGCCATTAGGGCTGTGGTTGAGTGACTAGCTGGGTGAGGCGTGTGCTCTCCTGAAACACAGTGCTTAGGGAGAAACAGTATTCAGCACCCCTTCTGCCTGACTGGCAAAACCGTGTCTCAGTGTCAGCCACAACCTGCGGGATCGCGGTCACTCTCCTCCCGCCTCTGTTTCCTGGGGGCTTCTACCTTTCTCGCCATGCGCCCATCTACTCCGATCATCAGGGAGACAGACAGACGTGAAGGGGGAAAGCAAGCCATGTGGAGGAGCTCTCGAGAGAGAGGGCCACTCTCCAGAGTCTCCCCGCAGACGCCTCTTCAGAGAGTCTGTCTCATCTGCGATGTGGAAATTAAATATTCATCATGATAAAAAATGCATCTCCCTCGTCAGCCACCTGTGAGCGCTACCTCTATAAACACAAACACATACACAGCCCACAGCAAGGCCACGCTGGTGGCCATGAATTCTGTATACAGTGGACAGGCCGGGAGAGGCTGTGTGCTCAGGGGAGGAGGTGGGCCGGTGAGTCTGTGGTTCAGGTCCCAGTGCCGATCACCGAGATGTCTCTCCGGGCCTGTGTGGTGGGTGTCGGAGAGCTCCTGGGAGGGGCTCATGCATGGGCCGAACTGCCACCCTCGCTCTTGCCCTCCAGCCCAAAAAGTCTTGTCGACTTCATATGACTTCCCAAGACAGAACGCCTTTGCGACTTTATGTCAGGGAAGAGTGGCGTGCTGAAAAAGAATACCCAGAGGCCACCGGGGTTGGGGGGTGGGGGGGATAGGACGGAGTGATGGTCTCCAGTGGATTCTAACAGTGGATTTGGTCTGGGTTAGTCTTCTCTCTAGTCGCTGGTTCAGGTCCCGTTGATAGCCGAGATCATGCGGTTCTTCTAGAAGTGGTCCAGATGCTGGGTCTGAGCACGTCCACACCACGCCTCCCTGGAGCCCAGCCGGGGGAAGAGTCCTGTCTTGTAATTAAGTGGAGCCATCCATCCAGGGCCGCACCCAGGAAGCTCCAGGGGGCAGCGCTCCGCTCTTCCGGCTGCCTTGCTGGGTGTCACAGGCTGGATGAGACACACCTCGGCCCTTCCTGAGCCAGGGATGCATTTTCCTTTGGCTTCAGTTGAGAGGGCAGGAGAAAGCCATGCCCCGACACCCCGAGCAATGGCAGCTCAGCTCCTGCCACTTCTGCTGAACCCAGACAGAAAACATGAGAACGGGGGTGGGAAAGGGGGTGTCAGGGTCACTGTCTCATCCTCCTCTGACCAGCAGCCTGCTAGGAACCATGGGTCCGAGCTTATCTCCTGCTTAAGAAATGCCAAGCTGTGCTTTTGAACCCTTCCCTTGCCATTGGGTGTGGGCCGAGTAGATTCATTGCACAAAGCGTTGAGAATCCTAACACTCAGCTGTGTGGACAGCTTTACACATCTGTTCAGTTTAGGGGATCCACTTTCGAGCACGTGTGGACTGCTGCTCTCTGGAGCAGGGCAGGGAGGCGGTTCAGGCAGGTACCCGGGACTCCTGCTCATCCTTGGGGGCTCACGCATGGGCTGCTGGGTCCTGCCTGACCCACCTCTGCACACAGAGGGCCCCCGTGGCAGCTCTCCATCCTCCATGGTGAGCTGGCTGCTCGGAGGTTTTGCAGACTTGCGGCTCAGGTGCCACTTCTTCTAGGAAGCCCTCCTGGAGTGCCCAGACTGTGTCTTCTCCCCGAAGGCTGTTCACTTCTCCCCATGCTGCGTGTCTTTGCACTTCATGGATACCGCCCAGTCCGTTTTCTGAGTTGAGCTTTCTCCATGGGAACAGAGACCTGGCAGGAAGGCAACGACGTTTGTGGGACACATGAAGGCAAGCATGCTGGGAAGGTCTCTCTGGGGACACAAGGCAGCACATGAACCTATGGCACCCATTCCTGAAGCGTGCCCCTCAGATGTCTCCTGCCATCAGCTTGTGGCTGGGGTACAAGTGTCCTCTCTCTGGATTCCACCATCTGCCCTCTGAGATGCCAAGGCATGTACAAGAGGGCAGTGCTTGGGGATGAGGGTGTCAAGTGTACAGGGGCAGGCAGGAGTCTTGGAGACGCATTTAAGATAGGATCCATCAACAGGCACCAGGCCAAGGACCCCTGGTAGCACAGATGG
>NW_022103929.1:1941002-1953476 GCF_000313985.2 Echinops telfairi | reverse complement strand
TGGTGACACTGGCAGCACTTACAGGTCGGGTTAAATGTGGCCCCTAGAGTTCTGTGAATTCCTGACCTTGCCCCTATTTTGCAGACGAAGCAGCCAAGTGCCGAAGAGAGGGCCTCACTGGGCTGCAGGCGCGGAGAGGCCAGGGCTGAGCCTGGGAGGGAATGGGGTCTGACCCTGAACCACCAGGCAATCCTGCCTCTTCTCTTTCCTGGATCTGAAACGCGGCACTGAGCCGAGGGGAGGGGGGCCCACCCCCTCTGCTTGTCATAAAAGGTGGGACTTCAAAATAGACGTATTTAAATTCAATGGCTCCTGTTCTCCCATGAAACAGCGGGTATTTGTCAGAGATAAAGGATGAACCATTGACAACGCCCAGGTTTAAAATTTTTATTAGCTTAAGGCAGTGTATATATATAAAAGTGTACCTCTTCCCTCATTAACCCAATTCAGCTCCCACCCTGCAGTCTGCCACCCACCACCTGCCTGGATTTCATTACACACAAAGAGCTGTCTGCAAAGGCGGGTCGTGGCACGCGGGGCTGCTGGAGCCGGGGCGCAGAGCGGGCCTGCTGTCCATCACCGTGCAGACCCCCATCATCTCTGCGCGGCGGCCCCGCCTCTGGCCCATCTCATCTCTGCGGAGTCACCATGGAGAATGGCTTCCCGGACCCTCTCTAATGTTTGGTTTAACGTGTCGCCGGTTAGCACGCGCGTGTGACAGTGGTGACAGGCGCGGCTGTTCCTTTTTAAATACCATGTCAGCGACGCGGCGTCAGGAAGCAGGGACGTGCTCTGTGGCTCGCCGCCGCGCCGGGAGCGCACGGGCTTATTTTTTAATGAGGACGATCTGCATCGTGAGAGTGTGTTTCATGTGTCACATCGCGTGGACAAACCAGCAGCACGTCACGCTGGCCCGGAATGAAATGCTGACAAATGTAGATATTTCAAATTTAATTGACATTTAAATGTACTTGCGATCGCGGAGGGGAAGGGGAAGGAAGAGCGGAAAGGAAGCCAGCGCGGACTTGGTCTCAGGAGGTAACGGAGGGGCGCTGGTGGTCGGGCTGAAAAGCGTCACCGTTCCACACAAAGGGTCTTCCCTGTGAACGTGTCCTGGCTGCTCTGCCCCCCTCCCCACCCCACCCTCGCGGAGACATAGTTGGGAGGGGGTGCACGCTGGGGGGGCAGGTGAGGCTGGGTCCTGCCTGTTCAGTATGGGCAGGTGACCTTGGCAAAGTCACTTTACTTCATGAGCCTCAATTTCTTATCTGTAAAATGGCGGAGGGGGTTTTATACCGTTCTGGATAGTCTTACAAAAGTCAAATGGGAATATGTGCAAAATGCTTTGAATCCCAAACGGGACTCGGCAGACTCCCTGAGACCCTAGAGGGCAGCATCGCACTGCTATTGTGGACAGCTGGCACACAGTATCCTGCGATCCACGTGGCGCGTTTCCATCCTGTGCAGGGGTCTCCCCTGGGTGTCCACGGAGGAGCGTCAAGGAAGGGTCCCTGCCTTCAAGATTACGCAGGGGCGCTTGGAGAATCCAGTCCCCACTGGGCTGAGTTCCACGTGCACCCCAGGGCTTAGTCGATTGCCAAGCCTTTCTTCTGAGGAGCCTCTGGGTAGACTCAAACTGTCGAGCTTTGGGTTAGCGTGAAATCTCTGCGCCACTCAGGGCCTGGGTGTATCACAGGGTTCCAGAATCATCCGAGAGAACTCCTGCCAGGCCCTCCTCTCCTGTGCCCGCCACCCTGCTGATGCTTTGGAGCGCACTCTGAGTGAGGGCAGGATTGAAAATAACAGACAAAAGGCTCAGAAGCAAGACAGAGAGGCCTCTGGAAGGTGGGCTGGGGGTGAGCTTGGTGTCAGACCCACAGAGGCTTACGCTGTGGAACTGGACAAGTTATTCCCGGAGAGACGGGGTAAGGGTGAGGAGGGTTCTCAGGGAGGGCGCATTGAAGACAGATGGGTACACAGATCTTTGCGCCCAGGAGTGTGTGTGCCGGCACAGAGAAATGCCATGAGGCTATACTGAAACACAATAACTAGTAACAGTGGCCAGAGCTTATACACTCAAGGGGGAGGCGACATGAGAGCAGGTCTTTATGCCTGGGCATGGCAGAGGCTGCCCCAGGGCCTGGAGGTGCCTCTGGAGAGGAAAGGGGTACCAGTGTGAGAGGTCAGGGCAGGTTTCGAGAGAGGAGGCTGGTGAGGTGGGTGGGTGGGGGGGCGGCTTGTGGAGGACCTGGAGCCAGAACAAGGGCTGAGCCGCCCACATGAGCAGGGGATGCAAGGCTTTGGGTGGCAGTAGGGAGGCCTCACTGGCTGGGCAGTCCTCTCCTCTCTAGTCTGGGTGGTCCCCACTGCCCTTCCAGTCTTCATCCATCCACTAGGCTATTTCTCAGCTTGTACTTTTCCTTGTCCCTCCTTCCAGCAGACTTCAGGAGCGCATGCCTGTCCGTGTGCCTGGGACATTGCTCAGAGACCACGCTCTGCATCCTAACTCTCCTAACTCGGCGAGTGGCGGCGGACTACTGTTTTCAAAGTTCCTGGGCAGCCTCCGGAGGCACTCCTGTTACTCTCTGGCTGTCCAGAGGAAAGAAGACTGCCTCACCTTGAATGGCCCCCACTTGAGCGCCCCAACTCAAACTTAGTGGGAACACTAAGACCCAAACCAGACGGTGCCTTCCTGGGCAGGTTCTGATAGAGGGAGAGAAAGACCTAAGACTTCAAAGACCTAAAAGACACCAGGCTTGGCTGGATGGAGACCGGTGGCCCCCGAGATGATGGCCCTTCCCCTTCAGATCTGGAACTGGATTTAGGGACAGAGCCCAGAGGGTTAGGAGAGGAGTGGGGAGGAAGGGAAACAAACACGGGGAGGGGGTTGGGTAAGCGCAGGTACATCGAAGGGCTTAGAAAGGACAAAGAGATGACAATTGGATGCGAAACAATGGTCTTCTCTGGAAACCTTCACCTAATTAATAAAAAAAAGTTAAAAAACAAAATCCTGCCATGCACACACCCCTGGCTCAGGCGTGCCCTGAGCAGCCCTCCCAGAGCCGAGGGGGGTGCAGTCAGTCACAGAGGCCTTGCTCCACTTCTCTAGTGGCGAGAAGATGGGGATGGACAGGGCAGCAGAGGCAGGGTGGGGCTCAGGAACCCAGCCCTTTTGTGCGCACGTTCTGGGGCTCTGGGTCAAAGGCAAGTCGTTCCACCTGTGAGAGACTAAGCTCCCTTATAAGCTGGGCAGGACTAACACTGACTTCATTTGCAGATTTGGGGGTGGTGGTGTGATGTGGTGTTTGTGTGTGTAGCCTGAAATCAGCAGTCTCATTGGGGCATGCTACTACAAAGACCGGGGATGTCCTTGCCAGTGTCCAGCCTCTTGGGTTTTCCTGGGCTGTGGCAGATCTTGGCACATGGTGGGACCTGGTGGGTGGGTGTGTACCAGAGGCCCTTCCTTGGCAGTCCCTACTTCCCCAATCTGGGCCCAGGCTCCACATCCAGCATGGATTGGGCTCCAGGCCCCATAGACCACCGTTGGAGGGCCAGCGTGCGTCAGGTCAGGAGCCTCTCATCTTGCTAATTGGGCCTGTGACTTTCTGCTCTGTGTTGGGACTCTCAGCCGCTCAGGGGGTGGAGCAGCTGCCCCCTGTCCCCTGGGGCCCCAGGCCCAGATGGCATCTGGGAGTCTTGCTCTTGGGGCTGGTCACAGTTCCTGACTTGTAGAAAGCAAGGGCAGGGGTGGTGGTGGTGGTGCTGGGAGCTTTGGATTCACTTCCTAATTAGGCCTGACACACAGTAGGCACTCTAGACACCCTTATGGCTGTTAACTGACACCCTCCCCTCACCCCCAGAGTGCTCGGTGGGGAGCTGCAACCTGGGAGCCTTCAATGACTCCCTTCTTGATTCATTCAGGGAAATTCTCCCGGAGGGGAGGTCTGGGTCAGGCTTGGGTCCAGGAGGTGAAGTGTTAAACCTAAAGGATACATGATTCCAGCCTGCTGGAGGGGCTCTCAGACCACTGGGGGGTGGTGTGTGGCGGGGTGGTAGTGGTGGTGTTGGTGTGTGTATTTGAAAGAGAACAGGCTGTAACATGGGTGGTGTGGTCAGTGTGCTGCAGGAAACCAGCAGGAGGAGGAGCTGGGGGCCAGAGCCCCACGGTCAGGGAGATCAGCCTTAAGAGCCCATTTAGGATGCTGGCTTGTCCTCTGTGCGCAGGATGCTAATCGGCATCAGGTTGGAAAGGGGCAGAGACAACGTACTAAGGGCCTCAAGGCCAGTAAGTGGCAGGCAGGGCTGCTGACCTAGGTCTTCCTGATGCTACAGGTTTGTGCCATTCTAGCAGTCTGCTAGCCCCGGCCTGGGGCAGCAGGGGCTCTCTGCCTGTGGTGAGCCGCCCTCAGGACCGCCCACGACAGCTGAGCCGGCTGAGCCCTCGCCATGCCTCCTGTCTGAGCATGTGTGCAGCCGGTGTGAAGAGAGAAAATCCCCAAGTGTGCTGAGACCCGGGCTTTGGGTGAGCTCTCACTAACGGCTTCTGGCAGCTTCTTCTGATCTTATTTTAATCTTCTGGGGCCTTGGGTGCTGGGGTCATGCATTGCAGTTCAGATGATCTGACTCCCTCCTTCTGAGCAGTGTGGCGGGCTGTTGGGTGGGCAGCCCTCTGCCCAGGCCACAGAGTTTTTCCTTAGCTGGAAGGAATTCAATTGCTAGCTACACTCCTCTCGGCCCCCAGACCATCCATTCCCCGGGGGTTCTCCATTCTGGGGGAAGCACAAAGTGTGGTCATTCCTTTTGAAAGTTCATTAGCAATATGGAGCAGAAAGCTCCCTGTGTGGTGGGGGAAGGGCACAGGCTCTGGAGTTACAGAGACAAACTTGAAGCCCAGCCCTCTCATTAACTAGCTGTGTAACCAAGGGCAGTGACAAGGCTCAGAGCATTTGTTACCTCTTCTATACAACAGGGCTTGTCACACCTGTGCCCACAGATCTGCTGAGAGCATGCAATGGAGCAGTCTGTAAAGTACTCAGCATGCTGGTTACTGGTAGTTGCTAATCATCCTATTTCTTCCAATCACATGAAAGGAAAGAGGGAAGGAGGGAGGGAGGGAGAGAAAGAAAGTAAGAGAGAGGGCCATTCAAGAACAAGGATATTTACCCTGGCATTTTCTGGAAATAATCTAAAGATCTATTATGCGGGGACAAGGTTGGGTAGAGCGCATTCACCCACACATTCACACTGAGAGTTACAAAGACGGGGTGGGGGAACCCTATGATCCAATATTGCAGGAAGCTGCGTTGTGTGGAATTGTCCTGAAATACCTGAATCTACCCAGGGCTGTGGTGTTGAAGGGCCCTCTGGGGCTGAGCGAGGGCAGTAACTCGCGTGTGGCTAAGGGCCACGGCAGCCCGGCAGAGCCTAGCCATCATCGCTTCTATGAAACACAGCGGGGACTTGTCTCTTTCCCTCCACGTCCACCTCATCTTCAAGGCTCCTGGATCCACTTTACACATAGACAAGATTATTTACCAGGAGCAGAGTTTCGGAGGGGTCTGACCAGAGGTAAGCAGGACACTGGCTTGAGGCCCCCCTGGTGCATGCATTGGGACCCTTCTTACTGAGTACAGTGAAGCCTCCCAGATATCTAGGGTGTTCTGTCTCCCCTACAGGGGAGCAGTGGGCCAAGCCCATCTTGGATATCCCAGTGCTGCAAGGCCTTTAGCCACGGAGCCTTGGACGACCCCAGGCCTCTTGGTGGCTGAGATGATGAAGCACGGCAGTAGCCGCATGTCATGGGCTGCAGTCTGCCGAGCGTGAGGGTCTGCAGTGGGGGGAGGACCAGCAGTGCTGATGACAATGCGGCTTTTTTAGAGCTCCCTATTGTCTTTTGCTAGTCCTTGGGTGGTGCAAATGGTTCACATGCTCAGCTGCTAACCAAGAGGTTGGAAGTTTGAGTCCCTGCAGAGGAACTGGGAGAAAGGCCTTTGGGACACAGTTCTACCCTGACACACATGGAGTTCCCGTGAATTGGAAATGACATGCCAGCTTTTGTTGTTAGGTGCTATCGAGTAGGCTTCAGCTCATTGCAAGCCTGTCTGTCTTGGGAGAATACGGCCAGGATGCACCTTAGCCGCGAGGAGGCAGGATGGCAGCTGGTTTTATTGTCTCTTTCTCAGAATCCAATTGGATGGGAAATCCCCCTGGTGACAGACCAGCAAAGAGGAAAATGACTTGGGGCCTGGTGGCCCTGCACACGCTGCGGCTGAAAACAAACCAGGGCCCACGTGAAATGGGCAGGAAGCGGCAACCTCACCACAGACACACACACACACACACACACACACACACACACTGTGGGGGGCCGCTGCTCACCGTCCAGAGGCATGCAGCATCATAATTAGGTTCTTAGCACAAACCCCGAATGATGTGGAAGAGAGGGTGAGGCTGCTGACATGGGAAAGTGGGGGTCACGGTGGAGTCTACTGTTTTCTAATGCTGAGACCTTGGGCAAGTCAATGCAGCCTTGCTCTGAGCCCGGTTTCTCCATCTGTTAAAAGGGCTAGCCGCCTCCCTCCCGACTTGCATGAGCTCGCTGCGAGGAAATAAGGGCACTTAAAGGATGCTCAGGAAATGCTGCTCCCATTTCCTTCCCCAACTGGAAGGCCCTGGACACCAGGAAGAGGGCTGAACTGTGCTGGTTCCCAGCTCCAGGGAAAGGTGAGAGGGGGCTGGGGGTGGGGTGGTGGGATCGAGCAAGTCATCTGAGGACACAAAGCTGTCTCTCAAGGCAAAGCCAGAATTAAGGTGGACCCCCAAAGGGCCTGTTCCAGTGAGGGCGGCAAGGTCTGAGAGAGAATAGAATGCAGAATCAAGAAGAATGCTGAATCCTGACCCCTGCCACTTTCTAAGTGGGTGACCTGGGAGGGGAGGTGGGGGGCTTATCAATACATTTTTCTGAGCCCAAGTTCCTACACTGTGGAATGCCAATTTAAATGGACCCAGGACATAAGGGACGCTCAATTGCACTGCCTACCAACGGGCCTCTAACCTACAGCCCCTCCTGCCCACCCTCCTAACCCTAATTCTTACGCAGGGGAATCCCTCAGGCATTCCATGGGTCTTGTTCTGAATGACAACGGGAGTAGCTAATACTTCCAGAGAGCAATAGAAACAGAATATTAATCAGCTAATGCTCGCAGTAAAACAGAGGGCATGTTTTCCTAGAACTCGTTCTGATGTGTTCTTCCAGTCGCAGGCACATGGTTTCAATAGGTTAGAGAGCTGACTCGGATTCAGGGAGGGAAATGGACGTGGGAAAATTTCGCTTTGGCAAGTTCAAGCTAACAAAAGCCTCGGCCCCGGGGCCTCCCTTTCAAAAATCCCATGTGCCGCCCGCCGGCAGCTTTTCAAAAATCTTTCCGGAATGAATGGATGCTTGGAGAGACGGACAGATGGGTCCATGGGTGGCTGGACATGGGGTGGAAAGGAAGGCAGGAGCTTCAGGGTGAACTGGTTGGAGAGCTGGTGGTCTTGAGGGGGCCCTGAGTGTGAAGCCAGTGAAACCATCCTACTTCTGACCAGCTCTGCCTTGCGAGCCACAAGCGAATTATTGAATGTGCATTTTGGACAGAGATTTGGAGCAAGAATTCAGGAAGATGGAATCTTTTTCCTTAAGTTGGAAGATCCCTTAACCCTGACGCTGGCACTCGCTTTGTGGGTCTGGGGAACACAGGTCCATTGAAAGCTCCGGCACCGGAACCAACTCCTCGGCCAGGCGCTGTCTGCCAGCTGGTCTTCTCCAGTCTCCCAACACAACGCCGACCGATTGCTGGAGCTGGGGTCTCTCCGCCCCAGACGGTATTATACGAGGAGCCTGTTTTATTAAAATGTTTTCTGCTGGATGCTTCCTGTGTTTCTAGAAGTTGGTCCTGCCAGCTGGAGCTGACGACAGTGGAGAGAAACACATCCAAGAGTTGTGGTGACATGGCATTTGGAAGTGGAGGAGCCCGGCATGGGGGTGGGAGAGGGCAGCCTGGGAAGTGTCGTCACGGGAAAACACTCCCAGAAGTATCTCTGGCCGTTCTGGGAGAGGGGCGCTCCACCCCGCCCCCATCATTAAAAAAATGTGAAGAGGCAAGAAATCCTGGGAATGACATTCCGAAATGAACTCTAGTTACGCAGGGCCACAGCATTGGTGATGTGCAGTCACAGAGATGCTGCCATTTGCTTGCTGCCATAGCAGGTGTGTCAGCCTGGCACACTGGGCACCGTGCTTCCACCAGCTCCCTGGAACCCCAAAGCATCCCATAATGGAAATGCAAAAACCATGAACGCTGCAGAGGGAAAACGGAGAGGGAGGCGGACACAGCACAGGCCCTAAGCAGGCCACAGGGACTTTCACACACTGGCTTTCCAGGCACAGGATAAAGTGTCGTCCTGGAGCCCGTTTACAGAAACAGTCTCTCCTTGGGAGCCTGGCCACAAAATGGGCTCTGATCTCTTGTACAATGTGGAGTACCGACGGGGCCACTTTTGTGCAAGGCGGGACTGTCTGGGGTTTGTGTTTCAAGTATCCACAGGCTGGCCCATGACCTTGTATCCCAGTGTGATGTCTAAAGGGTGTGCTCTAGTTTGAGAGAGATGGGTTTAAAGCAGTGGTTCTCAACCGTCCTAGTGCCGTGACTCTTTCAGACAGTTCCTCATGTTGTGGTGACCCCCAAACATAAAATTATTTTCCTTGCTACTTCATAGCTGTCATTTTGCTACTGTTATGAATTGGGTGACACCTGTGAAAAGGTCGTTCGGCCTCCAAAGGGGTTCCGACCCACAAGTTGAGAACCACTACTGTAAGCTCTCTGCATTTAAGAAATCCTTAGGGCCCGAGGAATGCGGACGCGGTGCAGCCTTTGCTCCACAAGGGGGCAATCATAGCCCACGTTCCCACAGCCAAGGGCCTGGCCTTCAACATTTCCTCCAGCCTATTGTGCAGAGCAAAAGTTAAACTGACACCCAACCCCAGGCGGCCTTCTCTTCCGAATTTTGCAAAACTAAGCATGCCCACCCCCCACACACTCCACCCCAACCCCCACCCCAGAGCTTCCTCAGCAAAGTCTGAGAGGCTGCCTGGTGGGTAGCTGGTTCTGGAGACATAGCACTCAAGCAGTACTGTGCGGTGGAGCAGGGAATTCTGGGAGAGCTAGAAGTATCACAACCACGATCATACCCCAGTGTTGCCTTTCAGAGCTGTTGCTTCCTTTTGGCTCTTTTTCTGGCTGGGACCTGCTATATCTCTTGCCGTCTTTCCCTGGGAACTTCCTCTGCGGGCAGGACTGCCACCTTCTCCAGACTGGCCCTGGGGTCAAGTCAAGTTGATGCAGTCAGGCAGCTCAACTCCTGGCCAGTGCATACGTGCCTGCCTCATTCAATCACCCACCTCTCCGACATCTCAGTGCTTTATCTCAGCGGGGTCCTCTGCTTGGTGTTGGACATAAGACCCAGTGCCCACCCTTGAGGAGCTCTAGGTCTCGGGGGAAGGATGCCAGTAACTAAGTCAATGCGATGGCACAGAGCATCCACAAGTACTGATGGGCTGGGCTGGGAGCTCAGGGTGGTCCTGACCTGCAGAGCCCTCACACACCAGCCGGCTAAGAAGTGGGTGACAGGTCTCGTTCCACCACAGCTTTCCTCCTGGACCAGGGTTCTAACTCTCTCTGGCGGACTCTGCATCTTCTGACCGTCTCTGGAGCCGGCAAAACTGCCCTTAGGGCCACACCACTCAACCCCACTGCCCCCCCCGCCCCCCGCCCCCTCCAGCCCCCAAGCCAATTGGAACCAATGGAAACCAAGACTGAAGATCCGGAGAGGAGAGGCCGCTCTGTGAAATGGCTGCTCTGGGCCTCGGGGTCTTTCTCGAGACAGGGCGAGGGAGCCGGTGGTACTCACTGCTCAGGGCTTGGGACAGACGTCCTCCGGCCTTCCACTGTGATGTTGCTCTTTGGTCTCCTAACGACATGCGGGCGGGGAGGGCGGACCTAGAGTGGAGATGGGGGAAACCCCCAAGAAGGAGTGAATTGGAAAGACTGTCTGCAAACGCCCCAAAGATTTGGGTCAGTGACCAGAAAAGCGGAGTTTGGAGATATTCAAGATACAGGTTACAAAAATCACCATTTGTCCTGGACACATTTCCACACCAATGGCAACCTAAGCCGCCACTGGAGGCGGGGCAGGGGTCCTGAAGGCCTGGTCTCCTCACCTGCACCTCGGGACCACACCCCTGCGCCTCTGTGAGGCGCCAGGGAGGGAATGTCTACACAGGGCCCAGGACAAAAGGCCCTCACCAATGACACACGCTCACTCTGCCTTCTGGAACCCAGAAATAGGTACCCAAACAGGGTTCACTCTGATTTTGTTTTTAGGATTCAGACACGTTTCTTTTGCTCTTTTTACGCCCGAATCACAGGCTGCCTGTTTTCTTCTTTAAATGGGGGAGGGTTATAAAAAAAGAAAAGCCAATAAGGGCATTAGAAGGTTCCAGTAAAAAGCATCTTTCTGTGTCCTGGGAAGCTGCCAGGGTGGGGTGGGGGAGTCCTCCGGAGCAGGGCTGAGCTGGGCCATGGCATGGCTCATGGGGCCACCCTCAGCGGTACAGCTCGCACATCAGGGAAGCATGGGACATGTTCAACAGTGAAATATGTACAACTTCTGAGCCCCACGGCCCAGGCTGTGCTGACAAGATGGGCTGCCTCCCTAGCCTAACGCCTCTCAAAGCCCAGATGAAGGCCCATGCTGCAGAAAGACAGCCCCGCCCTCCCTCACCAGAAATAAGCTGGCAGTCAGGCTAAGAACTTCCAGGTGTCTTAGGAGCACACTCACCTGGGCCAACCAGCTTTACATGACTTTAAGTTTGGTATTGTCACCTCCGACCAGATCCAGTCCCAGAGCAGGGCTCATGGGAGTGGGGAGTGGAACCCCAAAAGTTTATCTGGGTTCCATCTCCAATAAAAATGACCTAAAGCACCGCAGGATATGTGTGGTGATGGGGGAGACAGGGGACACGAGACTTGCTTTTTCTCTGTAGACGAGGGGCCCAAAGTAGGAAGTATTATCATTGCTGGTGTTCGGGGGCCAGGCAGGGTCAGAGAGAACACGTGCATCTGTCCCTGACGGCCTTCGTCCTGAACTGCACCCTCGGCCCTATTCAACATAGCACAATGGTTTACAAACCCAGGCTGCAGAAGTTGGCTACGAGCAAGGCCTTCCAAGCATCTATCTCATCAAGCCCGCAGGTCTCCACACGCCGGCTCTAACCACAATTTCTCTTTCCTTTGGAGTGGCCAGTCTGATCTCAGGCTCGTTTGGCAAGACAGAGATGTGGTAAGAGCCAAGTAAGTGCATCCCACCCCCTGGCTGCCTCTTCTGTGAGCTCATTGTGGTATTCCAACGGGGTGATGCCGGGCCTCAACCAGTGCTCAGCCCACCTCGCATGGACCTGGACAGCCTCTCACTGTGGTCGCACAGGGGTGAGGGGAGGAGGGAGGGGAGGGGCAAGGTGTGGAGGGGGCCGTCTCTCTGAGCAAGAGATGACTTCATGCTGGCCTTGCTCCAAGCACAGTGCCTGGTATACAGTGGCCACCGCAACAGGGTTTTGACAAACAAATGAATGTTGCTGCTTGAGATCTCAGAAACACAAAATAAACGTTACTATTCTTATCATTGTGATCAGAACAGGGCTTGCCACCAGCAGACATTCAGGCAGCGTTTGCTGAATGCCTGAATCCACCGGTAGCTGTTTCTCGGCACCCTTCCACCTCCAACTGGTTTCCCCGAGTCCTCTGACCCTGATAAACAGGATCACCTGGCTGGAATGACCCCCAGACAGTCACCACACAAGCTGAGTTGCAGGTGGGGCAGTGGGGCCCTTCCGCCCCTGCGCTGGGGAGGTCCAGCTGGGGCTTCAGGAGAGGTCAGACATTAAGGCCTGTCAGCTCGTCCCTGCACCCAGCGGCTCCCTGCTACAATGAAGGCGGGTTAAGAATGTGAACTTGTGGCTGAAATGGGGGGATTACGTTTGTGGCAACTTCGACTGAACTTGCAACGTGGTGAACCATGGGGAAAAAGAACAACAGAGCTAATTAGATGAGCTGAGCTGTCAGAGTGCTGCTGAATGGCTCAGCGCCAACAAACAAAAGGAATGGGTTGGCAGTCAGCAGGCTCAATGGGGGAGACTGCTTCATTAGGGAGGGTCAACCAGACAGAACAGGGACAGGCAGGCACCCACAGCCACAGCCAGAGCCACCCACCTGACCGGCGTGGCCAGAACCAGGCACAAGGTCACATTCACAGACAGACCACCCGCTCCCACGCCCCAAGCCCCTCACAGAGCCACTGCAACACCTCCAGACCCACTGCATCACAGATACACGGGAGGGGAAGCCCACTCACGAAACACACACACACACACACACACAC
>NW_022103929.1:1924473-1940893 GCF_000313985.2 Echinops telfairi | reverse complement strand
CTCACTCACTCACTCACTCACTCATTCTCTCTGCCGCCAATGGACAGCCACAGCCAGACTCTGACACACATGGGCAAAATGGTTTAATTAAACCCAAGTCACAGGACGCTGCCGACAACGGGGCCGTCATATTTCAGCAACTGCATCCATCTCTCCGGGGTGCTTAGGGAGGGCAGGGGCTGGGCACGAGGGGGGAAACACATACACACACACAAGAGATCAAGTGGTCCCCACCACTGCCAGGGGAGAAAATGCCAACCAGGGGATTTCGAGCTCTGTTCAAGGGGGACTTGAGGGAGAAGTTGGGAAACCAGCCAATTCCCCACTGGATTTAAAACCTGAGAAATCTAAGTCGGCGGGGTTAAACGTGTATTGAATACAAAAGCACCAAGCACATTTGATTTTAATGGTGAGCAAGAAATAATAAATAGAGAGCTTAGAAAGCACTTCACACTCGGGCCAACCACAGCCTGGCTCTCCCCAAGTGCCTCGGCCCCCCGCCCCCCGAGAGGCAGTGGTGAGGCTTGCTTCTGCGTTTCCTTTTTCTTCTGGCTACAAAGGGAATCTCAGTCCTCTGGTAACATCTGAACTCCAGCCACAGGTGCCGGACTACAAAGCTACCCCCGGAAAGGCTGAATGGCAGGCTCCCCTCGACATCCGGGGCCACTCCAGATCACCTCAGTCTAGAAGGCTCCCAGCTAAGTGACCTGGCAAAACCCCACTGGGCTGGGGCATGGAACAACTCTTGGATCTGGCCGTGCAAGCTTGTTGGTGGTCCCTTTGAGCTCCTTGACAGGGTCCACAACCTGTTCCTCACCCCACGAGTGGAGGGGCTTGTCTGAATGCACTGAGTGGGCAGCCCCTGGGGACCAGGGCAGCCCCTGGGGACCAGGGAATGAAGAAAACAAACTTTCTAGGGCTCTCAAACCAGGGGGAGGGGTGAATGTGCCTGCCCATTTCATGGCAAGGGGCAATATTAGGCATTACACATACATGACCTCATTTTCCTCAGAGGAGCCCTGATCACAGCGTTGGGCTGCTAACTGCAAGGTTAGCAGTTTGAAACCACCTGCCTCAAGAACAGAGAAAAATGGGGCTTTCTACTAGCATAAAGAGTGACAGTCTGGGAAGCCTCCGGGGGCAACTCTACCCAGTCCTACAGGGTCGCTGGGAGTGGGCATCGATTCCCTGGCAGGGATTTGGTCTGAGTTCATTAAACCTACTGATGATGATGATGATGGTAATAATTAACTAGGTCTGATTTATGGGAGATGAAATGAAGGCCCAGAGAAAGTCAATGTCACATGCCTCTTCTGCCCAGAGCTCACATGGGGGTCACCAGCATGGGCTTCTCTGACTCCCGTGCCCAGGACAGTGGGCCCTACGCACCAGGCCTTTTCAATGTGCCATAAATGAAGTGGGTACTGCTGTGAGGCCCGGCCAGGGGCCTCCCCGCCCGCCTCTGGTGGAGGCAGCTACAAGGCTTGCTGTCCCAAGTTAGAGTCGCTGGGGCCAGACAACACGGAGTCCCTGGATCTGTCTTTACGACTCAAGTTTATCCAAGGAGAGTAATCCAGACCTGATTCATGCTTCCCAAGAGATTCTTTGCCTGATTCAGGTCCTAGGTCTTTAGACGGAATTCTGAGAGGGCCCCTTGGATAACACTGGCTTAAGGGAAGGTGGCCTGGCGAGGAACAAGGCAATGGAGAGAGAGAGTGGCAGGCCTGGGCCCAAAGCCTGGTATTTTCTCTGTGGTCTTGGCTCCCAGCGGTTGTCAAGATAGATAACAATGACGGGAGGGTTTAGCACAGTCCTTGGCACCTAAAGGAGGCTGAATAAGTGTGAATAGTCTCCCTGCTGGAAGAGAACCCTGTTCCAGAGACTTTGTGGGGAGCCTGGACAGCTGCTGCCGACTCTTCCCCCTCCACTGAGGGTTCAGCCCCATATCTACCTCTTCTTGCATGAGAGTAGGGGCACCAGGAAGTGCAGTGTTCTGGAGAGAACATGAGTTCTGGAGTCTGGCTGACCCACTTGCCAGCTGAGGGACTTGGGTGAAGTTCCTGAGCACGAGTTTCCTTGATGATGATGGCATCTCTATGTAAAACAGGCCCCTTCAATGCCACTGAGATGATGTCCCTATGAACGATTCGCCACTGGTACAACCTTAGATGAATCTTAGTTATTAATAAAGTGGATCATTCCTTACAGATTGCAGTTTTTTTTAAAAAGCTGTTTGTGTCAGGCCCTGTATGGGATACTCTTATGGGTGTTCGTGCTATGAGTGAAGGGATGCTACAGAGGGAAGAGGGAGAGCGCGGGTACCTGCCGGAAGTCATGGGCTCCACAAATGGGGACCAGTGGAGTATAGATTCCAGCCTACCTCCCTCTGCTCCCAAATCCACGCTGCTAATCCCTGTCTGGTGTCTCTTACAGTCACACAAGGTTCCATGGAGAAGGGGTACCGCACACAGCTTTCCGAAAGCCCCCACTGGCCCCAATACAGTAGGAAAGGCAGAAAGAATTGTCATACAATGTCCACACCAGGCAGAGAGGAACCACCACCCCATCCACGCTGGTGCATGCACTGGGGGTTAGAAACACACTCGCAGTCCAGAACGGCTACAGCCCACCTGGACCTCCCTACGCTTTACAAGATGGATCTGGACCCTTGTGAGGGGGCGGGGGCACCAGTTTGTAGGGAACCCTGACCACAGCTGGACAGGAGCCCTGGACTCTAGTGCTTGGCTGCGGGGGTGGTGGCTGCCATGAACAATGGACTTAGAAACTCTTCTCTTGGGAAACAGCCGTCACCTCAAGGGGCCTGGCTGGCTTCCTGTCTGAAAGGCACCTGCTAAAGTCATCAGACCTCAGCGCTGCCAAAAAGTCTGATCTTACGGGAAAGAAAATGACTTCGCCAGTACCGAGTATGGGGCCCACCCCAACAGTGGTCCACCACATTCGTCTTTGTATACGCAGGGGTTGCCCTCCTGCGCCCCATTCCAGGGTCGGGTTGGGGACTGCCTGTTTTTCTACCCATGCTGTGCTCTTGACAGGATAGGGGTAGGTGGGGCTCCATGTGAGGCCCAGAAGAGGAGCACCTGCCTCTGTTGGGGGGAGGGGGGCTCGCTGCATATTCTCTGGGCGTTGTCTCCGCCCTTGGGAAGGTACATCAAATGCATCTCCAAACCAAGATCTAGCAGGAATGAGACCCTTGCTGCCAGACTCCTGCAACCTTTTGAGGGAGAGGCGTTTAGAGTTAGGCTTTAGAGCTCATTGGCTAGAAATATGGACCCGTCTATGAGATTTGCTCAATGGATGGACACTTGGCAAACACACCACATGGAGGCTCCCTGGCTACCTACACCTCGGACCTGCAAGTGGGCTGAACTTGCTAGGAGAACGGAGGGAGAGGGCCCAGGAGAATGCAAGTTCAGGTTCATGCCCCGCAGAGAGGGAAGCTGGCAAACCCAAACCCCCGCTTTTCCGTTGGCAAGGTTTTAGTCAGGCTGCGGGCAGTGGCTCAGGCAGTGTTAGGGGGAGGAGCGGGACCTCCGGCTACTCACGGGCCTTGACGAGCGCTGTATCTTGGGAGGCGGTGGTCGGGTGGGAAGCAGTCTGTGTGGCTGCATTAAAGCGGAAACTTTAGACATCAGTACACGCTGAGATGGGGGACCCATTTCCACACATGCATGGGGAAAAGCCGTCGGCCGGCCAAGCCAGAGCCAGAGGGCCTCCTCCAGGCCTCCCCGCCCCCCACAGTGCACTGGCCACAGGCAGGGTCTGTCCCCTCTTCCGATTCTCCGGTTCTGGCCTGGTTTCTGGTCTAGATGACGGCAGTCGCCCCTGCAGGAGTCCCTGACCTGGTCTCAAACTCCAGGCCATTCTTCACATAGGCCCAGGGGACTCTCTCTAAAGTCAGACATTGACCATGCCCTCTTCTGTCCCTGGGTGATAGCTTTCCAAGTTCTCTACGACCTGGGTCCTATGTACCTCCCCCTCCTCCCATCCCCTACACAGAGCCTTCCGACCTTTCCCAGGTCCACCCCAGGCAGACCCTTAAACAGCCCTGGCGCTGGTGCCCACAGATGCAGTGATGTAGCTCATCCTGAACTGTCTGGGGGTGGTGGGGTGTGTGTGTGTGTGTATGTGTGTGCTTGCCCTTCGATGCTGTGCTGGGAGATGTGGCCTCAGGAAGCCTCCACTGCCCCGTGCCCAGGAGGTGCTGCCTCCAGTGGCCCCACTGCCCTGTGGGACCATCCCCTCCCCACAACATTTGAACACTCCAGTTCCCAGCAGGACCCATCAGTGTGTCTGCAGGACTTTGCACGAGGCTTGCAGACATATACGGCCTCAGAAAGGTCTGGTGAGGAGATGCACAGAGCGCGTGGTTTCTGAAGTCCAGAGTTGGAGTCAAGACCCAAGGACTTCTTGGCTTGATCCTCAAGCCAGGCTACCCCTTTCAAACAGGCTGCCCACCTAGATACCCGGAGCAGGTGTGGGAGATGGGTCGGCCAGGTGAGGATGGTCAAAATCCACACTAAACCCACGAATGCCATCCCTGGGAGGCATCCAGTTGGCTCTTTGCTACCCCACCACTTGGTTGGCCCGCCGATTTTCCACCAGGGCCAGAGCTGCACTACCCAACATGGGCCAGCAGGCAGTCTGACCTACGATGCTGTATGTGTGAAATGCATACTGGTGCTCAGAGACTTCGTATGAAAACCAAACGTTAGAAAGCTCATTGGCAAGTTTTTAATGTTCATTCGAGTTCAAATGACTCTTTGAACATTTATGGATACAAGTGTTGTATTTGGGATATATTGGGTCATAGAAACTATTTTAAAATTGATTTCACCTGTTTCTTTTCTTCCTGGATGGTGCCAATTGGAAGTTCACTTGGAAAGAGTCATATTTTGATGTCAAACCTGCTTACAGCTCGTATTCTACAGCTGACCGCAGGAGGGTGGAGCTGTGCCTCAGTGGTCCCTGGAGGCGTGGGGCCCAGTAGAGGGTCTGTCAGAGTGACCTACGCACACTCGGTGGGAAATTGCCCCCCCTTCCCGTGGCACATTAAAAGGAGCTAGGGACAAGCATTGGGCCGTAAACCCAAGGCCGGAGGTTCAAATCCCCAACCCCTGAGGCGTGAGTTAGCTCCAGATCCCGCTCTCTCACATGCCACCCCCGACTGACCGCCTCTCTGCTTCTCTCGTGCTTGTCCTCTCCACTGGGGCAACTTCTCCCGCCTCACTGCCCTGCCTCAGAGTTCAGCTGCCTCTTCTGTGACATGGAACCTGTCCAGACCTGCTGGGCTGGGCAACCGTGTGGCAGCTGCTCAGTGTGGCGGCCTCTGGGGTCCAAAAGTCTTGGCTCTCAGTTAGTTCCCTCTTACTACGGGTGAGGGACTCATAGGCAAAGTACAGGTGGCCACACCCCCTACTGGAGAGGCTGCTGGGAATACATCTAAGGAGCTGTGTCCAGACAATGTTGGACAATAGACGTTAGGAACTATCATCCTCATGGAGCCCCGGTGGCACAGCAGTGGGTGAGCACTCACTGCTGAGTGATGGGGATCTCCCCAGTAGCCCCATGCGAGCAAGACCTGGAGCCCCTGTAGAGATTACCATGGCTACGTGCTCACCCGACAGCTCCATCAGAGTGCCTCAGAAAACCCTCTGGGGCAGTTCTGCTCTGTTAATACTGGGTTGAAAATCTTGGCGGCACCTTGCCGCAGCAGCAACGGCAGGTTTCCCTACCTTCAGCATCTGCGCCCTCCCACTCCACCTTCTACCCTTGTTCCTGATGGACTTAACAAAGATGCCCAACCAGGCCAGCATTTCACAAGGCCTCCAGAGAAAACCATCTTGGAGATGAATCCTCCAAGGGGAAAAGGCTGGAAAGTCTGGGGAAAGCTGTGGACTGTCTTGGTCCTTTTGAGGACCCCCAAAGGCTGTTAGCACCACAAATGCTGCCGAGACTTGAAATAAAACACGAGGCAGAACAAGAAACTCAAAAGCCTGTTACAATACCCGTTACCTTGGTTTACAAAAGCCTTTCTCTCAAATTTATGTGGACATGGACTCTCTTCTTATAACACCCATTAATAACCCCTGGGAAATACTGCCTGGTGCTAACGAAGCCAGAGAGAAGGGGTCACACGCTGTATGATTCCCTTGATAGAAAATGCCCAGAGTAGGTAAATCCAGAGAGACAGATGCAAGCTGGTAGTGGCCAGGGCCAGAGAGAGGCTGCCACTGCTTCATGGGTATGCGGTCCAATGTGGGAACGATGATGTTTCAGAACCAGATTGAGGTAGTGGTTGTAAACACAGTGAATATACTAAATGCCACTGGATGACATACTTCGAATGTGGTTAAATTTCATGGGATGTGGATTTCACCTCAATTAAAAAACATCCTGCCAGAAGCATCCCAGGTTCTGGGCCTGCCCATCTCTGCAGGACGGGCAGGGTCCACATACTCAACTACTTGCTCATGGCTCATGCTTTTCCTGCTCTGTTTCCTTTTGTCTTACCCTGAGAAGCTCCACGTATCCTTCTAAATGATCTGACTCCAGCA
Source organism: Echinops telfairi (assembly GCF_000313985.2). Classification (NCBI taxonomy): domain Eukaryota; kingdom Metazoa; phylum Chordata; class Mammalia; order Afrosoricida; family Tenrecidae; genus Echinops; species Echinops telfairi. The sequence continues at coordinate 1,934,318 of NW_022103929.1, read as the reverse complement.
CCCCTTCTGCTGGGAGGTCCCCCTTGCCTGAGCATGGTGAGTCACAGCTCTGCCACTGCACATTCAAGTCTGCCAAGTGCTCTTCCTTCTCAGCACGTAGTATGGATTGCAACGATAGACTTATTTGTCCCATTTCTCTCTTGATCTTGGGGTCGGGTATAGGACTTGATACCTTATAGGCATTCAGCACATAATTTGTGTGTTACACTTCCCGGCACATAGTAGGAACTCAACACTTGTCAGTTCTCTGGATTCTGTAACTAACTTGATGTTCCTTCCACCAGCAGAGAACCATCCAGTGTTGATTCTTCTGTGGGTGACTTTGGGAGGAGAGCAGCCTCTGATCCATAGCCAACCTTGAGGCTCAGCGGAGTAAACCAGAGGATTTAAAGACACCGAGAGGGTAAGGTGGTCCAGAATGTTCTGACACAACTGGATCTCACTTCCTGTCATGAAGTCAATGCTGACTCATAGCAACTCCCTGCGGGTTTCTGAGACTGTAACTGTTTACAGGAGTAACTGCCAATCACGGGGAGCACAGTCCAACGCATAACCACTACACCACCAGAGCTCCTCTGCACAACCGGAGAGATACAAACACAACGTCGCACAAGCAACCAAGAATGGGCCAGTTCCAAGGGAACCAGACACTGAGGGCCTGGAAGTGGGTTGTGCCCCTAAATTCTGAGTATATCCAGACGCGAGGATGCACAATGGGGACGCCTTCCCACCAGGAAGAGAAAGGTGAATTCCCAGTGAGTGTGGCAGGAAACAGTGCTTGGGAAACAAGATCTCAGAACTCACTATGGGGTGTTTCTCATGAGCCAGGAGGTGTTCTCTCCCTGAGACCGCGAGGCACTAGCAGAAGGTCACCTGATTAGTAAAAGGGAGCTAAAACCAGACGATATTCTTAGTACGCCGGTGCTATTTGTTAACTAAAAATTTCAAAGTCATCTACGATCCTTTCTGACATGGTTTTTCTCATCCTTGTCCCTTCTGAAGTCAGAAGCTCTTCTTAGAACTATGTACCTTAAAGCAAACCAAATTCACTGCCATTGAGTCAGTTCTGACTCCTAGTGACTCTACAGGACAGGGCAGAACTGCCCCTGTGGGCTTCCGAGCGTACAACTCTTCACGGGAGTAAAACGTATGGTCTTTCACCCTTTGAGCTGGCTGGTGATTTCTAACTGCTGACCTTGTGGTTAGAGCCCAAATGCACAACCACCACTACGCCACCAGGGCTCCCCATATGTTCCTGAGAGAGGGAAACAACAGGGGCAGCAAGAGCGGCTGGCACTTCCCCTTCTTCCCTGATGTGGGTGTCTGTCTGCAGTGCATTCCAAAGCCCTGCGTGCTGCATCTGCTCTTTCATTTTACACACAGTGGGGCTGACGTGCCAGGCGGAGGGGTCAAATGGTACAGGATGGGGTCCCAGCTCCCATTCTCATGAAGGGGATGCCGAGGTCCGTGGGCGTGCGTATCCTGCCTGGGGGTGGTAGGGAATTCAGGACCAGCTCCCAAAGGGCAAGATCTGAGTTGGGACTCGAGAAGTCGTTAGTATTCTTGGTGGAGGGCCCAACTTGGGGGAAGCCCCAGAGGTGTGTGCATTCAGGGCACAACGTTTAGGGGAACCGCAGGTCGTCTGCCAGGAGGAGAGCGAAGGCCAGTCGGAGGAGGGGGCGGGGCCATGGAGGTCGTAGGAGGTCAGATACTGAAAAACCCCAATACCAAACGCACTGCCACAGAGTTGATTCTGACTCATAGCGACCCCATCGGGCCTCCAATAGCAGGCGAAGAAGTTTGGGCTTCATTCCGACAGCAATGGGAGGGGTTCCGTCTGGGAAGGACGTCGTCTGACACGTATGCTGTGAGACCTTGGGGTCAAAGATGGATGGGAGGAAGCTGAGTGGCACTCTGAGGGCAGATGCTCCTCTTCCAGAGTGTCCACCCCTCCTGCCTTGGCCTATGGAATACTGCCAACACCCCGCCCCTGGCCACGTGACTGTGACTGCTGGGAGCCTAGAACACAGCGTGGGTAAGCCCGAACGTGTAATTGACATGGAGGTCGTAGGGAAGAGAGGGACTCCTTGGCCTCCGCTGTGTCTGCCTGGCCCCCGGCGTTTCTGTCAGCCGAGGGGGCCAGGTGAGTGTACTCATAGGCTAGTAAACCCACATTTCTGAGTACAGCATCTGATTTGCAGTTAATTTGTTGATGCTGCGAAACACATTGTTTCCAAAAGGTCAGGAGGGGAAGCTGTGTTGGAAAATCAACTTAATTACCTGGGTGGCATGGATGAGGGGCGACCCGTGCGGAGCCCCGGGTAGAAATGCTCAACTGCCAGGTGCTGGCTTGGGGGCAGAGAGCGCAGTCTATATGGGGGGTGGGGTGGGGTGGCGCTCCATTCTTGCAAGGGGTGTCACTCTGCCATCACTGTGGGCATGGCCAAAGCACTTTGCCACCCACCTGGCCTTTCGGTACAGAACCGGCTGCTGGCCCACGTGCAGGCTCGGGAACTCCTTGTGCAGGGAGAAGGGTTATCGTCACCCCGTCTTACAGATTGAAGGGGGCAAGGATCACCCAGGGTCACATAGAAGAGGTACATGACAGGACTTTAGAAGGTCTCTCTGCAAGTTGATTATGGGCTGGGGAGAGAGCCTGTTGATGTGCGTGCTGTGAGTGTGTGTGTGTGTGAGTGGATGAGGGGGCACATGCACACATACCATCTCAGACCATGATTTAAAAGCTCTGTGAGGTCAGAATCAGCAGTGGGGGGTGGAGGTGGGCTTTGTGGGGACAAATATGATGTAAGGGCAGTGTAGACCGTGCAGTGTCAAGAGTCAGCAGGGAGACAGGCTAGATCTCAAGAAAGGGGACCCGAGGTAGAAGCCGGCCAAGTCTGAGACCACAGGACCCAGCCTGCCTTGCTGAGGGTGGAGGCTCACGTACATAAGCTGGGTGGGGGTGGTACTGGGAGAACCTGCCCCGGGAGACAGACAGCCCTCGAGGCCTTTTCCAAGGGGTTCTGAAAAGAAGATGGGCATGCCCACAGCAGCTCGCAACACAAAAACTGACCTCGAGGCTGGCACCAAAGGAGGCAGCAGATTCTTTGAATCGTGTTCTGAACAATTCAACACCACCCCACTACCCCCAGACACCCCCTGCCTGGCCCAGGGTCCCTGGGGTCCCTGAGGAAGCAGGACAGATGGCGAGGGACTTCTCAGTTTGTCCCAGGGATGTGCCCCAACCAGACAGACTGCCAGGAAGGGAGAGGTTGAGAGAAATTCACAATTAAACTCGTCACTGTTTAACGAGCAAAGAGTTCACCTGGTTAATTTCCCCGGCTAGTAGCCACATCAATGCTGACCTGTGCGCGAGCCCCCCGGTTGGGAGGGGAAGACAAAGCTTTCTGTAGCTTTCTTTACAAAGGGCCTCTGGGCTGAGAGCAAGGCTCCGCTACCCTTCAGGACTGGAAATCTGCTATTATGCAAGGTATGGAAATAAAAGAGGGCTTCTTTTGATATGCCTCCAAAAAGGAGCGCATTGAAGCGGTATTTTGGTGAAGTGTCTCCTTTGAAATGCCCAACCAGCCCTCTCAGGCACAGCCTGCGCCTGTCCCTCGACTCCTGTCATTATTTCCAATCCTCTTCGTCCAGCCTGCACTGGAGCGGGCCCTGCTTGTTGGGGAGGATCAAATGCTGTTTCCGCTTCAGGTTTCCAGGGAGGACAGTGGGTGGAGCTCTGCTCCACAGTACAGGGGCAGGGGGCCCAGGAAGGGAATCTTGGGAGCCTGAGGTAACCAGCTGTAATGGGGGAGAGGGGGGCAGATGGAGAAGGGGGGTTGCCTCCTGCATGAGGCTCTCTGGAAGCGCTGAATGAAGATGAGGGTCCCACCTGAAGCAACAGGGAGGAGGTTCTTCATGGGCAAGGAAGGTGATGGGAGGGGCTCTCATCTTGGAACCCACAAAATAGGCTGGCCAATCAGAACAACTCTGGGATACAGGCACTATCAATACGAGCTCTCCCTCCACAGACAAGGAAGCCAGCGCCTCCTGCCCAAATTCACACACGTGCACTGGAAAGTTGGTGGCGGTGGCCAGAGGCCAAAGTCAGGCCCCATCAGCCCACCGCTTGCTGTCCTAATGGGCGTTGAGGGTGGCATGCAGGGATGGGCCCCGCAGGCCTGCGCCTGCTCTCATCCTAGGAGGGACAACTCAGAGTCACCTTGCCAGGTGGCTCTCTGGGGCCAGCCGGCACTTTGCTCTGAGTGAGCGCTGTGCTGAAAGGCGGCCCATGCTGGTCCTGAACAGCAGTGCATTCTCCCTGATGCTGACAGGAGTAGTATTTTGTAGTGGTGCTGGTTAATTTGTAGTGGCATTTGTGGTTTGAAGTCTTGTCAAGATCCCTGATTACTTCCCGTGCAAGGAGCTCGGCTGACGGGGAAGTTCACATGCTGAACAAAAGCAGTGAGGCAGCTGTGAGGGAAGGCTGTGAGGGGGCCTGGTGACCCCAGCCGCTTGGGGGACAGAGGGGGAGGGGAGGAGGGCCATCAGCGGGTGCATGTGTGGGGGAGGGCAGTCTTTTGTTTTTAGTCAGGAGCAGCTGCAAGGCTGAATAGGTGGCATCCCATTGGTGGCTGGGGCTCTGGCACCAGATGCAGCCGGTGGCCAGGCAGGGCAGGGGACTTGCTGACGAGTGCCATTCTCTGCCCAAGAGGCGCAGGAGGTGGGTGATTCATGGCTACCTACCCTGGGGTAGCCATCTGGGATGCCATTGCCAGTGCCTGGGTCACATTCCCAGGAGGTATGTGGTGGAGCTAGAGGGGGGCTTCCAGATGCTGGGAGAGGCTTCTTGCCTCTGAGAGCAGCCCTGGTGATGCACCAGCTAAGCGCCTGGCTGCTCACTGCAAGGCTGGTGGTTCAAATCCACGGGCTGCTCGGAAGGAGAAAGATGTGGCAGTCTGCCTCTGTGAAGCTGACGGCCTTAGAAACCCTGTAGGGCAGTGCCACTCAGTCCCACAGGGTCTTTACAAGGTGGAATCCACTCAGTGGCAATGGGTTTGGTTTCTACCTTATTCCCTCTGATACAACCAGGAGCAACTGTTTTTCGGTACTTGCTCGGTACAAGGCCCTGTGCTAGGAGCTCTACATACGAAGTCTTGGCTGATCTCCATCACCCTACGGGGTAGTGACATCCCCATTTTGCAGATGAAGAAACTGAGGTGGCATGGTGGAGTGACTTGCGCAGGCTGAGCCTCACAGCTGACAGGCAACAGAGCCAGGATCCATGTTTGTCCAACCCCAAAGATGCCTATAGCGTCCATCCAACCCAAGATAAATGGAGCAGAAGAAAGACACTGAAACATCTTCTCTTACGATCAAGGGGGCTCCTCTCTCCCTGGGTAGCTCTTCCTAACATCCTGTGAGCCTGCTGTCTGGCTCAGTCTGTTCTGACAACATATATGGGCTCATCTCTGCAGCCGCATGCATTTCACCAGGCCAGGGATCCCTACTCGGAGAGGGCTTGCTCACTGCCTTTCCGAGCCAGGGCCAGCTCAGCAAAACCAGGCTAATTTATCATCGCTGGAATGATGTCCACCCCAAACAGTATGCCACTAAGAAATGGAAATAAAAACCTTCTCCTGGTTTTGTAGTTGCTTAGCTAGAACTCACAGCGAGCGCCCTCTGTAAATGGAACCTTTTGGCCAGGCGATGATGTTATCATTAGGTGTCATCGAGTTGGTTCCAACCCTTCGCCATCCCACCACCCGGTCCTGTGCCATCCTCACAATCATTCCAGTGCTTGAGCCCATTGTGGCAGCCACTAGGTGATGATGACAGCCTCCAAACTGTCCTCCCTGGCCCCAGGGTCCACCCAGCCCACGGCAGCCCAGGGAGTGCTCTGTCCCCTGGGCCTTTCCATCCCCAGCCCCTTCCCCACCAGCCTCACAGGCCTACACGAGTCCAGCCTGTCCCCTTCTGGGTCACCACCCCTTCCACCATGCTTGTGGTTCTCTGTGCCCTCCCCATGTTCCCTCCCGCCGGATGGCTTCCTGTTCGCCCGCCCTTCAGGACTCGGCTCTCCTTTTTACTCTTCCTGGGTTGACAGTCATTTCTTGTCCTGTTCCACTACCCAGGAAGCTCTTGGACACTGAAATCTAATCACTTGACCACATCCCTCTGGACGGCGAGCACCTGGAGGGCCGTCACGGCGGGACTTCTGCCTCCTGGTACAGGGCTTGGCACTGTTTCTGGTGGAAAATAGATGCTGGTCCAAGAGACTGAAAGCAGCATGGGATTATCTGTAAGGCCATTGCTCAGCATCTGAAGGCTAGCAGAGATACTCATTGCCAACAGTCATGCGAGCTGCTCTGGCCGCAAGGCTGGCAGCCTCATTGGTGTGCTTCGACCAGGAAAAAGTCTCAACCTAGAGGATGGTCTAACAGGTGGCGCCCCGGGGCTATCCGAAAATGCAAGAGACATTTGGAGTGGAATCTGAAAGCGTGCAGCAATGGAAAACTTAGATGGGAAATCTCTCCCAAATCCCCCCAGTGTGTCGTTAGAGCAAGCGAGTCAGGTTCACTAGGCAGCGGTGGGTTCCCCCCACCTCCCTCCCCCTTCCTTTTTCCCCCCTCTTCCCCTCTTTGGAACAAATGGCTGGAGAACCTGGTTTTCAAATTCCTGGACCCTGGAATACATTTCTATCTGTGTCAAAGTCTACCCATCCACCGCCTCAGCAGAGTTTAAAATCCTAGCTAATAGGTTAACAACTGTTTTTCTTCAGCTTCAAATGAAGAATATCAGAAGGCTGGGGGAATATGCAGCTCTCCAATTTGTACGGACTGCACACAGCTCCCTGCAATGTGTGTTTGACAGGGCTGACATTTTGTACCGCTGTGAGATGGGAAAACGTGTGACATTTTTATTCATGGTGGCGTACGCCCTTGTAATGATCAGCTCTGGTCGATGTGCTTACCGCAGCAGCCCCTGAGCCCTCGGAGAACAAACAGGAACCCAAGGAGCCAGCAGTTCGACTGCCTTATTAAACACCGCCAGGGTCCTAACGAAGACCAACTGCTGGAAAATCTCACTGTCGAATCCTCAAGGACATTGTCAGCGCACAGCTAACTGCATATATTTTTCATTTAAAATACGGAAATCCAGCATTGTGCCATTACAACGGAGGGGAGGGGCGCCCACTCTGGCGGCCATCCTGTCAGCTGCTGCTTCAGCGCCCCAGATGCCAGATCCAGATGTCCGGTGAGGGTCAGAGCTCCAAAAGGGGCAGCTATGACAGGGGACTGGTTTTCTGATAGTCCAACCCCCACTTTGAGGGGGAATGGCCCCAAATGAGGGGCTCTGGACGAGTCACTTGGAAAGCCAATTTGCTGGGTCCCTTCACCAGCCAAAGCAAATCTGCATAATTAGAACATCCACCCCTCGTCCCCCCTGCCCCAGCCCACCATCCTTCTGAAGTGCAACGCGCTGCATCCTGCACCTTGGTACTCATCAGCCTTATGCTTGGCGGCAGACCTTCAGACATCTGCAGGAACACACGGCCGCTAGGTTCCGCACGTTGGCAGAAGAGCTGTGTGTCAGGGTGCCCACCTGCAATCTCACCACTTGCCTCACTTCAAAGGCCTCAAGGTCAGTGCACAGGCGGGCCCCCTCCCCTCGGCGGTCATCTCGACCGCTGATGCACACTGATGGATGGAAGCCAATCACTGGCAGCCCCCTTGGAGCTTTCCATGGTTGTTAAGCTAGATGATTTGGCAACGGTGATGCCCGCTAATGCATTGATACATTTGTTTTGTAAATATGTATTATTTATGCGGTGCCTCTATTTCCATACTCCAGCCCCGAAGCACCCAGACACATTCTGCTATTTATTTATGGGGTCTGGGGCGGAACAAGCCTAACAAGATGCCTGCATGCGGGTTGTGCAGGCTTGCTAGGCCCCGTGAGCAGTTGGCTACACAACCAGAAGCGCTCCATTCATCATGGGCAGAAGCTTGCAGTTTAAGGGGCTGCCCATAAAGTTGCTTCAGCATAATACTGTACATCGTCCTTGGCGGGGGTGACCTGGGAGCTGAAGGCCACCTTGAGACCAGGAGCCATGATATATTTCCCCTGGAACGGGGAGCAGGGGAAAGCGATGCACGCCCTGGGTGGCTGTGGACCCTGGAGAGCAGGAAAAGAAAGGGGTGCTTAGTAGCCTGGAGGCCAACGCAGGCTGGTGGGTGGGGGTGAGCTGTGCCCCATTTCCTCCAAGCAAGCCCTCTCTGCACCCAGCAGAGCCTTCAATCTAAGCCACAGCACCCCCTTCCTGAGACAAGCCCTTCTCTGTGGGCTTGGGTGGAGTGGAGACCAAGGTGGCCTGGGCCCCGTTTGGTGCCACTGTAAGATGAACGGCAGGAGCTGCTCCGGACACACACAGGACATGCTGGCCACTAGGTTCTGTCTCTGGTCGCCTAAATCTTGCCAATCTTCCTCTCACTTTGACACCCTCCCCCCCAAAACCAGTGGCCTAGGTTACGCTCCCTCTAGCTCTTTGCTTAAACAACTCCGATCTCTTTGCAGCATGCCCTAGAGCAAGTACCCCAGGCTGCTGATATGGTTCCTACTTGTGCTTAAATATCATCTCTGGTCGCCCAGAGGATCAATTAAAATTCCCCCAAGTCCTGATCACTGACCACCTACCTTCAGGGGTTAGCTCCTTCCCTCCTCCCCCTGCCCCCGCCAACACTGCCCCACGCTAGACCTCGCTGCTCTGAAGAGTCAGACTCCCCAAGTCTTTGCAGATGATGGCCTCTGAACCTGGAGGCTCCACTTGCTATGGATCTTTCAAAATCCAGCTGAAACGCCATCTCCTCCGTGCACCCTGCCCCGCCATGAGGGACACCCACATCCGTCAGCACCTTGCTAGACACCGGACATGCCTCATTACATGTTGCATGAATCAAGACTAGGATACATGCGAGAGTAAGAGAACAATTTGGAGTGGTGCCTGGCAAGCCAACCCCACGTGTTCAGGAGGGAGGCAGGGGAGGGAGCTGGGGGAGGGGAAACCTTATATGGCCACCACCAGTTGAGAAATGGGAAAGCTGGCGGTGAACAATGAAAGAGCCTTTGCATGGTGCGTGGTTCCCTTCCCTGTCTCTGCAGAGACAGATCCCCAGTGGTCACATCAGCTGATTGCTTCATTCTAACCCGCTCACTCAAGGGACCATCTTGCCGATCCCAAGCCCATCTAGAAATACCTCCTCACCAACCCTTTCAGGAAGTGCAAAAGGGATCTACTGGGAAGGGGCTTAGGAGGGGTGCCCCAAGCAGGGCCAGAGACAGTTGTCACCATGGAATTACGGGGCTGCTGGGAGGTGATGGTGGTGACATTCCAGAAGTTCACCTCAAGCTGCTTCCCAGACATGGTAATCCTTCACCACATGCTATTTTAAGTGGGACATAATCAACACACCCTTGGGAGAAGTTCCATTTATATACAAGAGGTACCCTCCCCCCCAAAAAAACCCAGAATTTTTCAAACCTATGTATTTAAAAAAATTTTTTCAAAACAAACATCACCTTCAAAGTACTCTCCATTACACGTAAGACATTTGTCAAATCTGTGATTCCATTCTTGGAAACATTTTTCAAACTCATCTGTTTGGATGGCTGATAGCACCTCCCTCATTTTTTGTCCTCACCTCTTCTACATCATTAAATCGCTGTCCTTTCATGCTCCACTGCATTCTTGGAAACAAAAGTAAGTCTCATGGAGCAAGGCCAGGTGAGTAAGGTGCATGGGGAAAGAGAGGCATGCTCTTTTTTGCCAAAAACTGGAGGACTGA
>NW_022103929.1:1915159-1924236 GCF_000313985.2 Echinops telfairi | reverse complement strand
GGGGGGTGGGGGGTGGGGTTACCCACTTGGATATTCTCTTTTTATACGCTTATAACATTTTAAACTTCTTTGCAGTACAAACAAAATTCTGTAACACTATTCCAAAAGACATGGAACTAAGCAGACTGACAAGAAAACAAACCAGATAGAAATAACTCCCTAGATTAGGGGAGAGACCAGGCCAAGTGTGCCGAGGATGGCGTGCAGCCTCAGCTGCCAGGGGGCTGCTGGCTCTGCCAGGTAGTCCCAGGGCCAGGCCAGCAGGTCAGCAGGTCAGCATGGCAGACACAGTGGACTTGGACTCTGAATTACTTCCCACTGGACAGAGGATTCTGGCAAGGCCCTGGAGTCTCCAGAAAAAGTGAGATAATGTTGTCCCTTAGGAAGCCTCGCAGTGCCGTGGTTAAGCACTAGGTTGCTAACTTAAAGGGCAGTGGCTTGAACCCCGAGTCGCTCCTCTAGAGAAGAATGTAGCGATCTGCTCCTGTAAGAGATTTCAGCCTTGGGAGCCCTGCGGGGGCAGCTCTGCTCTGTCCGATGGGTCATGGTGAGTCGGAACGGAGTCGATGGCAAAGGGCTAGGACTTCCTCAACTGCCAAGTCTGGAGAAGGCAAGGTGAGAAAACACAAGCGCCCTGCTGGGCTCGGTGCCAGGCTCACCGCGGGCCTTCCAGAGGGCAGCACCATCGTTGCCTTTACCCCTGGCCAGTGCACCAAGGATCTGTTTATTTTTCTGGGACAAAGCAAAGCCCCCCAGGCTCGGCCAAGAGGGAGGGGAAAGCAGAGCAGAGTGACCCTGACCCCTGTAGCGACTCAAGCCCCACCCCTGGATTCTAAATGTGCCCCAGCCACAGGCCTGGGGACCAAATGGCACTGATGAAGAGGGCTTACAGGGGGACCTTGAGTTTTGGCTCTGTCATTTACTAGGACACTTAGGTCACCTCCAGTGCTTAACCTGAGCTTAACCTGGCTTCTGGGGATGATGACGACCAGGGTTGTCTTGCAGGGTCGAGAGGGTGCGGAGGGACGGTGTGTGTGGAGGCCAGCTCAGGTGCAGCAGGCCTACATCACAGAGAAGACAGCCCTCTCCATACCCTGCCTTCTCTTAGTCCCTGTCGCCCCTTCCCCCCCGGCACTGCAAGGCTGATGCTCTACCCAGCCTGCTGGCAGTGTTGGTCTCTGATGGGGTCAGGGATTGTCTGGGCTGGCGTGGCAGGCAGCTCCTGGCACAGCACGCCCGGTGCTACAGGCTGGGGACTCCCTGCGCAGCCACAGACACAGAGCTAACTCTCCCGGGGGCTCTTGGTGCTTGTGGGATATAATTTATTTTCAATATTTTACCTTTTATTTCCCCTTCCCTGCTGTGATAAACTCGCCACCTTCGGCACGGAGAATTCTAATCTGACAAAATGCCTCCTCTGGTCGCACTGAATCAGATTTCCTGTTCTTGTCCTGCTGGGCTCAATATCTCCCTAGCAGGGAGCTGGATTCTGCACAGTTCCAGCACAGATCTTAAAAGAAGCGCTATTTTCGGGGCCTGGTCAGTCCCGCTGGAGGACTTGGGAGGACTATTGCTCATGGCATGGCACCCCATGTGGGCATTCTAAAGTGGACACGGACACTGCGGAACAGTAGCTGCCCCTTTTTTGGTTTCTCCTGCTCTCCGTAACTAATTGGCTGCCCTAGGGCACAGGGATGCGCAGAACTGCCCCCAGCCCTTCCTGTGGCAGCTTGCTGCAGTGTGTGCTCACTCACTGGCTCTGCGGCTGCTGCATGAAACTCACTGGCTGAGATGAGGCCCACAATGACTCTGGCTGGGGACAGCAAGCAAATGCATCTCCACAGAGGATGTCCAGGGAACGTGCTGGCTCAGAGCAGAGAGGAAGGTCTCTGCTCGAAGTCAGGGAAGGCATCTTGGGGGAAAAGTCCTTGAGGTGGGTGGGTACAGATTGACTTCTGGATCCCCGAGTGCCCCTACAGAGCTGGTGAGCTGATATTACAAAATGTGCTGAGAATCTCCTAGACCCCGGGGGAGAATGATGCCAAGACACGCCGAGCTCTCTGAGGGATGTGAGGCCCGAGATCCTAGACTCCTAAACTGCGAGAAAATAAATGTGTTTGTTAAAACCCAACAATAACCACGACTACTCCCTGCAGAGTTTTGGGAGTAGCAGAGAGGAAGGGATACTCTCCAGGGTGCAGGGTGAGAAGGAACTGGCCAGCTATGGAGGACAGCAGGTGCCTCCAACACAGAAGACCCCACTGTGGTCAAGTTTGGTTTAGAAGCTGGTGACTTTGGGCAGAGCCGGTATATTCTTCAGATCATCCTAGTTAACCAGAGGAATGGTATTCTGGAGAGAGGGGCTGGCATTCTGGAGGGTGGGAGCACCTACCTTGTACCTGCTAATGCTTGTTGATGCCCCACTGGAGGGGACAGGCACGGGATCTCGGGGCTACGGGGGATGCACTGGCTCTGAGAGGGCCATCTGAAAACACGACTCAAGCCTCCTGGAGCTGGAACTTGTGAACCAGGAGCAGGTTTGAGGTGGCGGATGGGAAACCAGAGCAAACGCCGTGTTGGGAATGACAACTGAGCGCCTGGAGAGCAGAGTCAGAGGATGTGGCCCAGAGGCAGGCAAGAGTGGCCTCTAGAGCAGTGGTTCTCAACCTTCCTCAGGCCGCCACCCTTTCATGCAGCTCCTCATGTGGTGGGGACCCCCAACCGTCACATTATTTTCGTTGCTACTTCATCACTGTCATTTTGCTACTGTGATGAATCGGGGGACCCCTGTGCAAGGGTCTTTCCACCCCCAAAGGGGTTGCAACCCACAGATTGAGAACTGCTGACCTAAAGCGGTGTTTCCCAGAGTGGGCACTACTGCCCCGTGGGGGCACTGGACTGGTCCCGAGGATGGGGGTGCGGCAAAAGCAGATCTTTACCCAGGACTATGGGCTAGAGGTCAGATGGTTTTTAACTGCCAGGGAGGCACTGAGGAGTCTTTTTGGTTTTAGTTTAGTTTTTTTTTTCCCCTGAAAAGGGGGAGATTGGCCAAATACATTTGGGAAGCTATTATTTAAGGAAAGGGAGGATGAAACCCAGCTCAGGTCTCCTGCCCTGGCTGGACTCTGCTGGGCTTGATCTGCTGTGTTCCATTTCCTGTGCTGGCCAATCCTATTGCCATTCCTCTGGGTATTTTAAGTTGGGTCTTCCTTGGACCCAAAGAAATGCCTTAAAAGATGGCGACAGCGGGGAGGTGTTGCCTGAGGCAGGTGCAGGGGGGTCCAGGACATCACGTGAAGCAGGCTGCCACCTCCATCTGGGTGCAGCTGCTGGGTTTGGTGTTTCAGGTCTGGTGCCTTCACCATCTATCTGAGACCCAGCCTGGAGGAGGCTGCGCCCACCTGTCCCAGAGAGCTAGGAAATGAGCTCCTGCCTCGTCCTGGCCCCAGAGGAAGAGCTAGGGTGTTAATTAAACATGCATCTATTTTGCAGTGATTTCTAGCAAGTCAACAGTGCTGAGATAATGGGCACTCATGAGAATGTTGGCGGAGAACTGCCCCGAGGACCAAACTGGCTGGAGTTGAAAACAAACGAAAAGGGGACTCTGAGATGCTCATGGCATAATCACACAAGCACGAGCTGAGCCTCTCAACATCACCAGCTGGCTTCCCGCCATCAGGGTTGTGTTGAGCCACCTGCTATGGCACTCCCCACCATTTACAGTCAGGGACCATGTCACTGGGCCCCATTTTTCACAGTAATGGCACAGATTATTTGCTGCATAAATGACCGAGGTTCTGGATTTCTGTCCTCCACTACTGGGCTCTGGGTTTCAGCTCACCCTGCTACACTTGAGTCTTTGGAAGGTGTACTGGGTGACGGAGGACAACCGTGCCTATCCTGTAACCTATGGCACCTGGCTCCGGCCTTGCTGATCTGCCATGCACTGACCTGCTGGCCTCTTGTGTGCCCCCATCCCCTCCATCCTTGAGTCTCAGAGCTGCATAGTCCCTGGGTTTCTCAGTCCTTCACAGTCCAGAGTGTGAGCCTTTCTCTGCCTCTGAACAAGAGGACAAGGGGCTGAGAAGCACCTCTGGTGTGGCTCTGTGGATGTGTATGGATGGGTTCTGTTCCCCCTTCTTTTGGTGACAGCTCCTTGATTTCCTTTCCAGGAATGACCTTTATGTGCCCCACCTGTAGCACATAGGAAACCCTGGGCCACCGTGCTTGGTTCGGAGAGGGGCAGCTCATCAAAACTCGCTCACTGAGGGAATCCCAGGCCTTGGGCGGCAGTTCCCAGGGGTGACTGCACTTTCCAGCTGGCCTTACACCTGGAAAGATGTGTCCAAGGCTGCAGCCTTCTGGCCACGAAGAGGGGAAATGCTGATCGAGAAGAGCCCTGACAGAGGAGACAACGCCAAGAAACGCAGCAAAGAACTGGGCCTGACTGACAGGATTTGATACTTGGATCGCACACCTCAAGCTCTTGTGACCCAAAGTACCCTAACTGAGCTAGATTCTCAGTATCTGGCCTGGCTCCTGACACCCCTCCCTACTGACAGATGCCCCACTTGGGTCGTCTAACCTGTTTTGCTCACATCCACCAGGAAAGCATTCTGAATGGTGAGTCTGTGTCAGGTGGTACATCAGGCTCCCAGCTTCCTCGTGCTGCCTGCCGAACCCCAGAGGCAGTAAGGAGGGCACGAGGTCTGCGAGGAAACCAGAAGCCAAACCACACTTGCAGTCCAACATCCTGGCATCCCGGGTCACCTGCACACCTACTGTTCTGGCCCGATCCCCACACACTCGGCAGGAAACTGCTGTTTTCCGAGCACGGAACTGGAGTAATAAACCGAGCTTTACAGTAAAGCAACATGGTTTTGAGCCATGTTGAGCTATTAATCCTGATCTGCCTGACCCCGACTCGTGGGTTTTCTCCCATGCAAGAGTACCCCTCCTGCGGAGGCCTGGTGCCCTGGCAGGTGGCAGGGAAGATGAAGTGGGCTGATCTCTGGGAACTGGAGCACAGACCCATCGCCCTAAGACCACCTGATGCCTAGCACAGACAAGCTTCACAGATGTGCTGAAGCCCAGGAAGGTGTTCTGGGGAGGTAATTGCTCCTGGCCGCTGGGCCCTGTGCTGTGTGGAGGTCAGGACGCATGGCTGAGCCAGTCAATGGTTCTTTTGAATCTGGACTTTCACTTGACATTTCTCAGGCAGGCCTTCCGTGGCCCATCAGGAGACCCACCGTCCCGGGGGACTCGCTGGCCTTCTCCAGCTCCCAGCAGTATCAGGAGCAAGAATACCTCGAGAAGGCAACACTGAGGCTTAGCAGAAACCTCCTGAATCTTCGGGGCCATGCTTATGGATTTCCAGAATCTTACTTCTCTTTAATGGGCAAGTTTCTCCTCTTGAAATGGAACAGGCCTGCTCTGAGAAGCCACCCCTGGTCTTGTTAACCTTCCGTCTAAGAGCTGTCTCTGGGCTAGCCTGGGCTACGACAAAGCCAGTCAGCCTGGAAAGCTAGGCCCAGCTAGCCAGGGAGCCTGGATGGTGACGCCACCAGGTCCGGGGCCACGCTGCTCTTGGTTAGGGTGGGCCTGAGTCTAAAGGCTTGTGGACAGCCCTCTTGGTAGGAGTGCAGACAGGGCTGTGTCTTGGTCACCTGCAGTTGCATAATGGCTGGTTCTGAGCCAGAGGAGCTGGTGGGGGAGGAGAGGTAAGGAGGCCACACAAAGGCCTGGCTAGAAAGAGCAGAAAAGGAGACTGAGAGAGGGCAGACCATATGGAAATAGTAAGTCCAGATCATTGAAAGAAAGTTGTAAGGCACTGTGGTACTTCATCCCTGAATTCCTTCGCCTAAGTATAAAGAGGAGCTCCTACAATCGCGATGCTATCGCTAGACCTGAGAAAATGGACAAGAATGCTGTGATAGCATCTCCCAGGCCAGCCCCAATTTACAAGTTCCCAGCTTGCCCTCCAAATACCGTCAAACTCTTTTCCTCTCAAAACAAAACAAAACAAAACAAAACAAAAAACAGGAAAAAAACAAAAACAAACCCTCCCCAAACACTTTGTATTTGGCTTTTTGTCTACTCCCTTTTAGAAATCAATTGTTTATGTCTGATTCATTGTGTTGCTTCTCTTGAGAGCATTTAAGGGGCGGCCTGGGCTTTCCCCTTCTCCCTCCTCCACATGTCCACCCACCCTGGAAGCACAGAGGGTGCCTTACCTCAGACCTTTGCCTCTTTCCTCGCAGTCTGTGCCTGGGGCAAATAAGACTAGATCCCAGGCCCTCATAAAAACATACAAAATAAACTCGACAACAACTAAATTCCCATCAATGCAAAGCTGTTTCTGCTTGGAAATCAATCCTTATTTATGAAAAGCAAACTTGGGAGACCGTTTTTGACTATTACAGAGATAGTCAAGGTTCCCTGGTGTCACAGGGGTGGGTGGGTAAAGCATGGGGTAGCTAACTAAAAGGGGGGGGGGTGTTTCAAACCCACCAGCTGCTCCCAGGGAGGGGAAGGAGGCCGTCTCTGCTGTAAAGATCCCAGCCTTGGGAACCCCAGGGGGCAGCTCCATGCTCTCCCATAGGGCCACTGTGAGTGGGTATCAACTCAGCAAGAGACGATGAAGGCGACTGTTGTTTTTCTTCTTCAAATGAAGAGAGACAGGACTGGAAGGAAAACGAAGTCTCTTGCGGGACATGCAGAATGCGCTTAAACATTAATCTGTCCATTATTAATTAACATAAAGACCCACATTGATAACAAACCCACAGGGCATTCACTGACTGCCAGCTGAGTGGCTGTCCCCACAGAGATCAGTGGACTTGCAAGAGGCTCGTCACACCCTCAGAGGGGAGCCAAGCATATGAAAAGCAGACCTGAAGCTGTGGGGTAAGGGCTGTAAGGGGGTCAGTCAAAAAGAACTGCCACAAAAATCACAGGCATTTCCACTCAACATAAGGTGACACTGCTGTTTCTCAACACGCCCTTCGTCTGGCTCTCCACAGTTCTGAAGGTGTTTCCATCTCTCTCCCTCATCCCCATGAATCGCTCTTCAATTTACGCCACCTCCAAACAGCAGTTTGAAAATCCTAAGGGACTCGACTGTGCTCCTTATCAATGTTCCTTGCGCTCAGATGCAAGAAGCAGCCCGAAGGGGCAAGCTCAGGGCTGCAGGGTGAACGGGGCAGGGTTCCCCCAGGAAATTCTTCCAGGACAGCCCTTGATGCCGGGACAGACAAGCAGGTGCATTGTTGTTATGGCAAGCAGTCCTCGGCACAAACACCTGGCCCTTTCTCACCAGTGTCCTTTCCATTTTTCTGCACACTTCTTCCTAAGAATCCTGCCTGCGTCCATCAAGAAAATCTATCAAGACGACCCCTTTGGGATCCAAAGAAACGCCATAAAACAAACCCCAAACAAAACCAGAAATCATAGCCTTTGAAGCTGACCACACTGCCTTGAAGGTAACGGGCCTAGAAGACCCCCTTGGAAGACGCTGGTTTTGACTGGACTTCACATGGCAGGCACCCTGACTGTTCAGACAAGTGTCACTATTGAGAGAACTTGTCTGTAACCTTTCACTGATGGCAGAAATATGCTTAAACATGGTTTATTTGGAAGAAGCTCATGTAAATATGAACTGAAACCCCAGTAGCAATATTTTCAACTTACCCATGTCTCGGTAAAGTCTTAGATAGTTCTTGGGCATCGCGAGATTTGCACAAGACACCCCCCAGGTTGGACAGGCTGGCCGTGAAGGGCCTCATGGGTGAAGCTAGGGGTGGAGGCCAGGAGCAGGGGCTGCCATGCCCATGTGTGCATGGCACAGAAGACCATCCAGGGACTGCAGCGTGGGTGAGTCATGAGGCCAGGGGCTGACTGGGAGCCTCTGGTTTGGTCCAGGTAAGTGGCAATGCGGTGTGACCCAAAGCTGCTTTTTGAGATGATGATGGAGAGGAGATGAATCGAGCTGTAGAGGGAGCAGTAAGGAGGGCTTCTGATGACGGAGCAATGGATCCGGTCTTTTGGACAGATGGCGGTGCTATTTGCTGAAGACAGCGGAGGAGTGGTTTTGATGGGGTGTGTGTGCATTCAGACTTGAGACCTATGGCTTGAGGTATCTACAGATCATGGGGATGTTGCATCATACGGAATATGGGAACACTGGCTAGAGCTGCACTGAAGGGAATCCAAGCTCAGAGGGACCGAGGGAACTTATCTGGGCACTCAGAGCCAAGGGTGCTGAAGAAGCATTTGACGGCTCACCCGTTTCTCCAGCCTAGTCCGCACACAGCTGGCACCAGTGACCTGGCTTCTGCTCCAGGGGTAGTGTCTGAACCACACTGTGGCAGTTCCTTGGAAGCCACCAGAGTATTTGGGTTGGGCTTTGGTTTAACTAGCTTTCCAAATTTCACATTTAAGGGGCTTAGAAATGAGGCACCTTTTGGAATCCATCGGGTTAGGAAGCAGGACATTACTCTGTGGGCAGGTCTAGCAACTGGGAGAAGGACAAAGGGGCCCTGGAGAGGGTGAGGGCATGTCACGGTGCCATTTTCCCACCTGACTGTGGATTCAGGACCCCGGGGAGGCCCGGCTGCCAAAGCCCACCATATTGCCAGCACATGTCCAGAACTAGAGTCCACTCCACGGGTTCACTCTGTCAGCCTGGTGTCCCTAGCCAGGGAGGGCTGAGAGGGTAGAGGAGCTGCTACCTTTAGGGAATAAATTAGCTAACAATTCAAGCAAAAATGCTCCGAGCTTACTTGCTCAGTGCAAAAAAGGCTCCTCCAAAACTCAAAGCCTAAAAACCAAACCAGCTGTGGTTCAGTCAATTCCAACCTGTGGCAACCCACTGTGTGCCAGGGTAGAACTACGTTCCACAGGGCTTCTGTGGCTGCTGCTGCTCACGCAAATGGCTCGCCTTTCCTGCTGCGGGGCCTATGGGCAGTCTTGAACCCCCAACCTTTCAGTTGGCAGTTGAGTTAACTGTTTCCACCATTTAGGGATTTCTTCTTATATGTCCCCCCCAAACCCCAAACCAAACCCAAACCCAGAAACCC
>NW_022103929.1:1913578-1915059 GCF_000313985.2 Echinops telfairi | reverse complement strand
TTCAGTTGGCAGTTGAGTTAACTGTTTCCACCATTTAGGGATTTCTTCTTATATGTCCCCCCCAAACCCCAAACCAAACCCAAACCCAGAAACCCCACTGTCAGCCTCAACTCTTAGTAACACTGTAAGACAAAGCAGAGCTGTTCTTGGGTTTTCTACGCTATAAATCTTTACAGAAGCAGACAGCTTCATCTTTCTCTCGGGGAGGAAGATGGTGGGTTTAAACTGCCAACCCTGTAGCCAGCAGTTACTTCATCACTTAACCAATTATGCCACCATGGCTCCTTCTCATCTAGGCAATGGGGCTAAGCCCTTCTTCCTGGCCAGCTGATGGCAGAGATTCAATGCAATGAGCCCCAAGGTGAAATGACCTAGTGGCCTGCCCATCTTATTGAATGCAGGGAGCAGAGTAGCTTTTCTTCTTGAAAGAGTCTTGGGTCAAGGCCAGATGCTCTGTTTGAGGGGTTCCCAAGCTCAACAAGCCTGGGACCTGATCAAGTGGACCAGGCTTGATCACGCAGACCAGGCTTCGACACTCTTCTACATCCTTAGAAAAGAGGAATCTCCTCTCCCATCCCAGGAGAAAAACACAAGGGGAATTCTTAGCTTCGCTCTGTGCTTTCTCTCGCTCCTCCCCAGAGGGGGAGTCCTTCCCAGGGGAGTTTGGGAGGAGGAACTGAGCATGCTCACTCATTCCTTCTGGCTTTCACTTCCTGGCTTCTTGTGGTTAGGTGCTGTGAAGTGCTCTGACTCACAGTAGTCCTGTGTGACAGCACAAAACACTGCTCCTTCAGGGTCGGCCTCTTTCTTGCTGACCCTGCACTTTGCCAAGGAGTCTTTGTAGCACTGTCAGGTAAGCACTGGATTGCTAACCACAGGTTGGTGGTTCAAACCCACCATCAGCTGCTCTGGATAAAGATGAGGTTATCTTTCCTTGGTAACAATTTATAACCGCGAAGGTCCTCGGTGGGATGACAATGAGCTGGAATTTACTTGATGGTAGTGAGTTTGGGTAGGTCGACTCTCCTAGCTTCTGGAAAGCTATTGCTTATGCTTATGGCCCAAGGCAGACTGCAATGGTCCACTGCCAGAGTGGAGTGAAATTTTCACAAGCCCGTTTGTCCTCAGGTCAAGCAATATTCTTCTTCCAACTCTATCAATAACAGGCTGGCATTTTTATCTCCACTTGACTCTCTCTCCTGGGTCTCATTTCTCCATTGATTCTGAATTTGGTAGGGGTGGGGGTGGGGTGAGATGGGGAAGAGGTGTTCACTAAAATGTCTCTAAATCCGAACTTCTTCCAACATAGAAAGGGGGCATTCTGAAGTTACTTGGGACAGCTTGAACTCTTCACAGAAACCAAACATGGGGAAGATGGAGAGACCGACTATAATTTCATTTATTTGGCTCTTGTCTGGAACCTTGTCAACATGAAAGGCACCCGACTTCTCTGGCTTTAGAACAGCAATGGATTGTCAGGG